>NW_027397075.1:46175617-46339765 GCF_003265705.2 Callorhinus ursinus | reverse complement strand
GTTTTTCATAGATGGCTTTTATGATATTGAGGTATGTACCCTCTATCCCTATACTCTGAAGAGTTTTGATCAAGAAAGGATGCTGTGGTTTGTCAAATGCTTTTTCTGCATCTATTGAGAAGATCATATGATTCTTGTTCTTTCTTTTGTTAATATAGTGTATCACATTGATTGATTTGCGGATGTTGAACCAACCTTGCAGCCCAGGGATAAATCCCACTTGGTCGTGGTGAATAATCCTTTTAATGTACTCTTGGATCCTATTGGCTAGGATTTTGGTGAGAATTTTTGTATCCATGTTCATCAAGGATATTGGTCTGTAATTCTCCTTTGTGATGGGGTCTTTGTCTGGTTTTGGGATCAAGGTAATGGTGGCCTCATAAAATGAGTTTGGAAGTTTTCCTTCCGTTTCTATTTTTGGAACATTTTCAGGAGAATAGGTATTAATTCTTCTTTAAATATTTGGTAGAATTCCCCTGGGAAGCCATCTGGCCCTGGGCTTTTGTTTGTTGGGAGATTTTTGATGACTGCTTCAATTTCCTTAGTGGTTATAGGTCTGTTCAGGTTTTCTCTTTCTTCCTGGTTCAATTTTGGTAGTTGATACATTTCTAGGAATGCACCCATTTCTTCCAGGTTATCTAGTTTGCTGGCATAGAGTTGCTGATAATATGTTCTTGTAATTGTTTGTATTTCTTTGGTGTTGGTTGTGATCTCTCCCTGGGGAAGTTCCTCTCAGTTTACAGGTGAGGAAATGGAGGCACAATGTGGTTAAGGAACTTGCCCAAGGTCAGTGCTCCAGGAGGGGAAAGCATCAGGATTGGAACTCAGTCACTCTGGCTCCAGCAACCATACTTAACCACTGTAGCATTACTTCTTCTTCTAAGGAGGGCCACACTTACCAAGAATTAGAGAGAGTGTGTTGCTATATTTTTAAACCACAAGAAAATTTATAGCTCCTTTTCTCTTAAGAAACATTTCATGGCCCTCCTGTTGGCTAACTCATTCTCCATGACACACGTGTTGAATAGCCCACTTACACTTTTAATACCCTGGTTTTGGGCCCCGCATTTTTAAAACGCTTTTGATCTCTTCTTTCTGTGTTCAGTAACCTTAGCCTGGGTGTGGAGGATCCAGCAGCAGATTAAACGCATTTCAGATAATGAGAAGACAAAACCCTGCCTTCACTGCCCCCTCCCCTTCCCTGGATTGGTGACGGATTATTTACTGTGTTTGCCTTGACTTGAGCTATTTAATTTTTCCAAAACAGATGCAGCCGATTGATTAATGGCATTCCCCACTAAAAGTCAAAAATGTCAGCGAGACTCTTAGAAGCCCATGTCATTCTGGACGAGGACAATAGATACGGCTGAGAAACAGGGACCTGTGCCAAGTATTCTTGAGGCTAGGAGGTCATGTGCCACTTTCCTGCTAAGAGAGAGATATATATAAGGGCAAGGGAAACAGGAGTTTGGGGGGTTGGGAATGGCTGGGCATGTGCTAATAATAGGAAGGATCACATGACGCCTAAGTCACCTCGAAAGAGGCTTAGTTGGTGGAGGTGAATTAAAGTGCTTGGAATTAAGGACATTTCTTCAAATATCCCTTGATGTGTAAAAATAGACCCAAGGAAATAACACGTGTGATGAGAGAGGATGGCGAAGTTAGGCTGACCTCCCTTCAGAGGGCTTTTGTCATTTGCTAAGCGGGACTGGCTACATAATTTGTGAGGTGCAGTGCAAAATACAAATGTGTGGCCCTTTGTTTAAAAATATTTAATTTAAAAATTCAAGATAATTACAGCATAGCATTCAACCACACACGCGTGGGGCCCATCTGAGTGCGGAGGCCCTGAGCTAGGATGCAGGTCTTTGCCCATGAAGACCTTTGCCCAGGTCTTTGCTCCTTTTCTCTCCCCTGTGAGGAGAAGCCAGCACCTGATTTCTCTAGCGCGGAGCAAAATCCGGCAGTGATCTGTGGGGTCGCCCCAGGCAAAACTGTGCGGGGCCAGTTTGGTTAGGAGCTGGCTTCCACCCCCGGTGCCCCTTCCTCTGTTCCTACGGCCTCCCCCTCCCTCAGCCACCCAGAGCTCTCTGGCTCTTTCCCTGGCTCCATCCCCGCCCCTCAGGAAACCTGCCTGCAGGAAGGGATCCAGAAAGGTTCCAGACACTGAGGTGTAAATGACTGATAATGTTTGGAGTGCTCCCCCTACGTGTTTGTATTTTTCCAGACGTTTAAGCCTCAGGCAAAGGAATGATGGAATTTCAGGTATTATCTGATTCATGGGAAAATTAATTTTTTTTTTTTTTTTTAAGCTGGGAGGTTTGCCCAGAGCCCTTGAGATCACACTGTGAGAAGCATCCACTTACTTTGGCAGTTGTGGAGGCTTGTGGCTCTCTGCTGTCAGGAGCATTTTTCCCAGAGGGTGCAAGGGGTAGCCTCCTCTTTCGTGAATGGAGCCGGATGGACCCTTCTCATCTGTCCCTAGCCTGGACAGTGGGCCATGCTTGAACGCTGTCCCTGGGAAATGTCTATAGACTGAGTTGCATTTGCTTGTACACCTGTAGTCTATCTCTCATCCATCCTTGCCTTGAGTCCTCCAAGCGCGCTCAGCTCCTTCAGAGGACACCGCTCACAACTCAGCAGGCCTGCACTGTCCTTTCTTTGACACCCCTCCCCGCCAGTTGTCTGCATATGTCTCAGGGCATTTGCTCCCCTAACCCCCAATAAGCACTTGACCCCAGGGGGTCTTTCTGTGAGAAGGGTTGGATGCCATCTGGACATTCCAAACCAGGCTCTGCTCCCTCTCTCTTGGGCCTGACGTGGATTGCTTGTCCTTCCCCCGCGCTGAGTGTCAAAGGAAATGCCTTCTATAACCACAAACCACGAGGGCCTCCCTCATTTCTCAGATGAACTTGGCTTCTAGGAAGTGGTTGTGGCCCACAAAGCCACGGCATGAGCCCAGGAGAAAGTCATTTCAGTCACACAAGGCCAGAGAGAAGCTTGGCCTCGTGCAGGAGGTTAATAATAGAGCCCATCCTAGAGGCTGTCCGGGAAAGCCTTTAGAATTTTCTGTCTTCAGATATGCCTCAGATGGAGCCATTCAGAAACACTTTATTCTCTAGGCCCTTCTCTGTGGCAACCTGGCTCTAGAAGGAAGATGATTGCAGTTCTGGTTTTGAAACCTCGGGGGCTAGGACTGTTCTAGGGTTTGAAGCCAAAATATACCGAGCAAATGAAAACCTCTGGCTCACCAGGAATCTTCACTCTTCGTTTTCAAACACATCAAAAGGTGTGTCAACAGCATTGACTGAAGGTCTATTCTGTGAAGAAGTATGGACAGGGCGCTGTGGGGAAATTTGCGGAACTTGTATTCATAGCTCATTCATCCATCTTTATCTAGCCATTTAATTCAATTTAGTGAATCAAACCAAATCAGAAATACCCACCGAGCTTTACTAGCCACAAACTCTGCCTTCGAGGGACGCCGGAAACATTGAGGTAGTAATCTATAAAAAGTCACTGGTAAGAGCCTCCCATCTAACGGAGGTGGCTGCAAAGGCAGACACGCATAGATTCGGACAGGGGACCTATGATAAATACAACAAGAGAAGCCGACTGGAGGTGTGCCAGAGACACAGAGAAGGCACCTGTCACACCGAGTTGGAAAAAATCACAAAATGCAGTTTCTTATTCAGAACTCATTACTATAAACATTAGGTATTCAATATGTATGTGTTGGAAACCGTGAAGTAAGGTGGGCATGGAGCAACAGTGGTAAGAAGCAACAGTGAGGCAGGGACGCCTGGGTGGCTCAGTCATTAAGCGTCTGCCTTCGGCTCAGGTCATGATCCCGGGGTCCTGGGATCAAGTCCCGCATCGGGCTCCTGGCTGAGCGGGGAGCCTGCCGCACCCCCCTGCTTGTGTGCTCTCTCCCCGCCTCTCCCCCCGACAAATAAAATCTTTCAAAAAAAAAGAAGAAGCAACAGAGAGGCGAAGGCACTGTACGTGGTGGTTATCGCTAGCAGCAAACTGTTCTGCTTATTCACCCATCCTCATTCCTCCCATCTTAGTCGTCCATCCATGATGTCACACTGGTAGCGAGGGGTAAACCAGGGGGCGACTGACACTGCGGAGGCCGTCAGTAAGAGCTAGGAAGTATCTGCAAAGTAGGAACCAGGATCACAGGTGGGGCTGGCAGCATGGAGGGCTGATGTTGGATGATAGATGGGGAAGGATCCCGAGGTAGAGCCCCAAACCCGGGCCAGGAGCCAGAGACTGGGCAAGCCGATGAGGTGACCGCATACAGACACCCCAGACACGGTCACTGAGCTTCTGTGACTTGACCTCCCCATGGGCATGTAGGCCCGGTGCTAATTCCATGTGAAGCACTTGCTGAATGCTCAGCCTCGTGCCAGGTGAGAAAAGGATCCCAGAGAAACATATGAAATGGTTTTTGTCCTGATAGAGCATATAATCTAGCTGAGCAGAGTAGGAAAAATGGACCAGAAACAGTGGAGTGTAGTATGAGAGCGATTGCGAGAGTGTATGTGTAAAGTGTCAATGAGTCGTGAGAACTGGAAGATGTTAATTGCAGTGCAAACTCACTTCATAAATATGGAATGGGTGCCTGGTTGCTCTTGGCAGTCACAGGAAGCGTGCTGGAGGAAGTGAGTTTTGAACAAGACTCTCAAGAGTGGCCAGTCAGATATGGTCAGGCAGGGGACCCCCTGCCTCAGCCTACAAGCTGCTCATCGCCTCCACCACCTGCCGTCCCTGGTACAGGTGTGTTCTGGGCCCGTGGTGCTCTGGGGCTGGCTAGCACAGGCTTGGGAGAGCCGATTTTGTGTATCTCTTCTCAACTCACTTTCACGTGATATCTTGTAGGTGGCTTGAAATCAACCTGGAGGGGACTGTTTACACCACAGACATCAGCAAATACTTTATATCAGGGATTTCCACCCCGCCCCCACCTTGGACTTCTGACGTATCAGCACACTTTGTCCCTGACCCACTTTCCCCTGTCAGGGAAGGAGAGAATTAAGTCACTGCTTCTGCGAGGAGAGTTATCAACTTGGATCTAATTAAGATTGAATTTTATTTAAATTTTCAATAAATAATTCAAGAGTCCCATTTCAAAAAAACATGCACTTTTCAGTACCTACTACCTAGTGGGCATTGTGCTGGCACCAGGAACCCAAAGATGAGTATGATGCAGTGGTGAGGACAAGGGACCCACAAGTCGATGGCAAAGTAAACCGGCAAGGGGGCTTTGAAGGAGGTACCTGTAGGATGCTAGAGGAACACAGGAGGGGACTGCAGTGGACAGAGAATCAGGAAGGGCTTTCCTGAGAAAGAACCACTTGTCCTGATTCCTGAAAGAGAATCCCAGGCAGGGAAAACATGCCAGCAAAAACAAAGGGATGCTTGAGGGCTTTCTGCTCTGTGCACTGTCATTTTTAAGTCTGGAACATAAGAGGAGCCACACGGGGATGCTGGGCAGGTAGTCGGGGGCTCCTGACGGTGGTAAGAGCATTTGAATGTTGTCCTAAAGGTGAAGGTGAGTCAGGGAGCAGGGTGCGGGGAAGCTGCAAGGACCAGTGCAGTCGGCAGCTAACTGTGCCTGGTCTGTTTCCCTACCAGTTCTTGCCTGGCTTCTGTAAAGCCCTTTCATAGCTTCTCACTAGGGTTTCTGGGACCGAGAGAGAAGTTAGGGTTCCCTTGCTTACTGCAGACATAGGGGCAGATCCTGTTCTTCGGAGACTTCCCCAGCCCAGCCTGACTTCTCTGATCCACAGTAACTGAGCTTTCCTGGTACCTGGGACCACCTGCTCCTTTGGTGATAGTAGACCTCTCATTTGTCCCACTGCCTTCTTTCTTTGTTTTAGAGTGTTTTCCATATATATATATATGGAAACAGTCCATAACGCATATATATATATATATGCGTTAGCACATTTTCAATGTAAGAAAAAAAGAAAGAAACCAAAATCTCTTTAGATGCTCCCTATCCCATTTTTTAAAAGATTAATTTATTTATTTGAGTGAGAGAGAGCAAGGGGGAAGGGTAGTGGGTGAGGGAGAGAGAGAATCCCATGCAGACTCCCCCCCTGAGCCAGACATGGGTCTCAATCTCTGGACCCTGAGATCATGATCTGAGCAGAAATCACGGTGCCCCAAGAACAACTGCTTCTGCAATGGTACTACATCTTTCATTCTTGATATCGGTAATTTGTGTCTTCTTTCTTATTTTTCAGTTTTGCTAGAGACTTATCAAGTGTATTGATTTTTTTCTCTGAAAACCAGCTTTTAGTTTTAGTGATTTTTCTCTGTTGTATGTCTTTCTTCAGTTTCATTTATTTCTGCACTTACCTGTATTATTTACTTTCTTCTGCTTGATTTGTGTTTATTTTGCTCTTCTTTTTCTAGTTTCCGAAGGTAGAAGCTTTTATTATTTATTCAGTACCCTTTTTCTTTCTAATATAGGCATTGTAGTGCTATAAATTTCCCTCCAAGCACTGCTTTAGCTGTGTCCCACAGATTTTCATATGTTGTCTTCTCTTTTTCATGCGGTTTCATTGAAACTTTCTCTTTGACCCATGGATCATTTTTAAGTGTTTTAAATTTCCAAATGTTTGGAGACTTTCCTGTTAAGTTTCTTTTTTTTTAAGATTTTATTTATTTATTTGAGAGAGAGAGAGAGAATGAGAGAGAGAGAGAGCATAAGATGGGGGAGGGTCAGAGGGAGAAGCAGACTCTCCGCTGAGCAGGGAGCCCCATGTGGGACTCGATCCTGGGACTCCAGGATCATGACCTGAGCTGAAGGCAGTCGCTTAACTAACTGAGCCACCCAGGTGCCCCTCCTCTTAAATTTCTATTACTGATTTCTAGTATAATTTCATTATGGTCAGAAAATACACTTTGTAGGAGTTCCATTATTTTAAATTTTTTCATGTTTATTTTATAGTGCTGGATAATCCATTTTCACTTGGAAAAAATGTGTATTCTGCTGTTTTTAGTGAATAATTAGGTCCAGTTGTTTGATAATGTCAATCAGTTCTTCTATATTCTCGCTAATTTTTTCTATTTACATCTATTACTGAGAGAGGAGTCTTGAAGTTTACAACTATAATTATGTGTTTGTCTACTTACTCCTTCATTTCTGTCAGCTTCTGTTTCATGTATTTTGAAAGTCTGTTGTTAGGTGTACATATTTAGGATTACTATGCCTTTCTCGTTAATTGACACTTTTAGTAATATGTAATATCTCTCTTTACCTGGGGGAACTTTCTTTGCTTTGAAGCCTACTTTGATATTAATATAACCATTTGTGGCAAGCAGACTCTAAAATGGCCCCCAAGGAGGTTCACTTTCTGGTATTCATGCCCTTATGTAATTCCTTCTTCTTTGAGTGTAGGCTGACCCTAGTTTCTTGCTCCCAACCAACAGAACATAGCAAAGGTGATGGGATGTCATATTCATGATTAGATTACAAAAGATTGTGACGTTAGCCTTGCTAGCAGAGTGTATCTCTTGCTTTCTGGCTTTGATGAAGCAAGTTGCTATGTTGGAGAGGCTTTATTACAAACAACTGAGATGTCCTTGAGCCAACAGTCCATAAGGATATGAGGCCATCAGTTCAGCCACCGTCAAAGATTTGTATCCTGACAACAACCATATTAGTCAGGACTCTCCAGAGAAACAGAACCGATAGGATATAAATAGATATATGAGGAGATTTATTATAGGAATTGGCTCATGCAATTTGAATATGATTTCCTGGGTGTGGATTTCTTTAGTTTGACCCTGTTTGGGACACATTTATCTTCTTACAACTTTAGGTTTTTGTCTTTTGCCAAAGTTGAGAGGTTTCCAGCCATTATTTCTTCAATGATTCTCTTTCAAAACTTCTCCCTTTCTTATCCCCTTCTAGAAGTCTAATGACACAAATAGTAGACCTTTTGTTGCTGTCCCACAGGTCCCTGCAGCTCTGCTGTTGTTGTTTTTCAATCTTTTTTCTTTCTGTTGTTCACAATGGAATATTTCTATTGATCTATCTTCAAGTTCACTGATTCCTCTGTCATCTCCAATCTGCTAATAATCCCATTCACTTAGTTTTTACATTTTAGTTGTGTTATTTTTCAGTTCTAAATTTTCCATTTAGTTCTTTTTATCTTTTATTTCTTTGCTGCTTCTCTCTTTTAGCATTTGTTTTGAAAGTGTTTGTATAGCACTTTCAAGCATTTTTATAACTGCTTTAAGATCTTTATCAGGTAATTCCAATATCTCTGTCATCTCCTCATTGGTATCTACTAACTGTTTTTTTCCACTTGAGTTGAGAACTTTATGATTCTTTATAGTAAGTAGTTTTGGATTGTATTCTTGACATTTTGACTATTAGGTTATGAGACTCTGGGTCTTGCTTGAATTGTATGATTATTGTTGATATTTTTGTTTCAATGGGCAGTTGATGATACCATTTAGACCACAAGTTTCTACCTGCCTTCTGTAGGCTGTTGTTACAAGGTCAGTTCTGTCTTGCAGTACTATCCAGAGCTGTCCCATAAGTGCACCACCAAGTAGTCATTCCAGGACCTGGGTGGAAACTATTCATTTGTGCAGTTCTCAAGGCCTTTGATATGCTCACTATGATTAGATCTACACATGTGTACACATGTGCAGGTTGGGGGAGGGCCCATAAGTTTACTGGGTCACTGTCATAAGCTCTGCCACCTCTGTGATCTCCTCAGTACTTCTCAGTTCCCTAGGGCTCACTTTTTTGGTTTTCCATACAGTTGCAGTGTGTCCATGACCAAGTGGTAGGAGGACAGAAAGAAAGCAAAAAAAGCAATGAGATTTAGCCTCACCTTCATGGATCCCCTGCTCCACTGAATGGTGAGGAAAGTTCTCCTCCCTTAGAATTTTGGCTCCTGAAAGCTACCATTGCTGCTGTTTTTGCTGCTGTCCACTGCCGCCATCACAGAATTTCCTGGGAGGATGAAGGTCCCCCGCTCTCTCTGAACTTTAGAACTTCCCTGTAGCACTCCCCACGCCAGACTAGAGGGTTTCTCCTAGGGTTCTTTGTCTAGCACACTGCTCACTACAGGTTTTCCAAAGAATTTAGGCTAGAAGGACACAAAAGGGAAAAAATTGGTAAGTTTACAGTTAGTTTGAAGATATTTTATTTTGGTGTTCTACCTTGGCTGTCTGGGGCTATTTACTTTTTAGAGTCCTCTAGTACTTGGACCATGCATTCTGTCCGAGTTTTTAGTTGCATTCAATCGAAGTGAAAGTATGGTGTGTGCTTACTTCATTTTACCTAGAACTGGCTTTTTCATTGTTGTTTGAATACACATTTCTCTGATTATTTGTGAGGTGGAGTGTTTTTTCATATCACATATTTTCTTCTGTGAATAATATTCATATCTTATGGCCATTTTAATTCCTGGGTTTTTTTCTTCTTATTAATTGTAAGGGTTTTTTTAATCATGAATAGTACAACTTTGATTATCTTTTATGTGACAGATAGTTTTTATTCACTGAGGTCTGCCCCCCTTTTGGGTTTTAAATTGTTCATGGCTAATGTTCTTTACTGTAATCAAGAATATAAATTTGATAAATTAGTGAAATTTATCAACCTTTTAAATTGACTTCTGTTTTTGGTAACTTTATTTTTAGGATGGCTTTTTTAACACCAAGGTCACAATTATATTGACCTATTATTTGTAATACTCATGTTTGCTTTCTTATATTTAGATATTTTATTCATTAGAGTTAATTTTTCTCAATGATATATGTTAGGGTTTTTTTCCCTAATGTGTTGCCATTTTTTCCAACACTATTTATTATACATCATTTTATCTGCTGATTTTATCAAACACTAAGTTCCCATATGCACAATGCTTTATTTTAGAATTATATTCAGTTCCACTGACATATTTATTTATTCTTTTGAAATATTACATTATTTTAACAAATGTGGTTTTGAAATATTCTTTAATAAGTAATAGGTCAATGACTTCCCTGACAAATTTTTCTTTCTCAAAATTGCCCTTACTATTCCTGGCATTTATATTCTTTCATTTGAATTTTTTAATAAAAACGTTTTGGGGATATTGATTAGAAGTGTGTTAAATTTATAAGTTAATTTGGAGAAAATTGTTATGTATATTGTATTTGAGTCTTCTTATTCATGAACATGGTATATACCTTCATTTAGTCAAGTCTCCTTTTTTTTTAGTCAAGTCTCCTTTTATGTTCTCCTGGAAAACTTTATAGTTTTTTTCCCATGGAGATTTTGTGCATATTTTATGAAATATATTCCCAGGTATTGTATGTCTTACTGATATTTTGGAGGGTGTTGTTTCTATTTTTATTTTATGCTTGGTTATTGTAGATATATGAAAATGTTGACTTTTTTATGCTTATCTTGTATCCAGGGTTTTACTAAATGTAAAAGTTCCAGCAGTTTGTCAATTAAATCTTTTCAATTTTGGGGGGTATGTGATCATATTTTCCATAAATAATGACTGTTTTTATTTCTTTTATTCCATCTCTCTCTCTTTCCTTCTTCTTTGTGGGTGTGTATGTATTTTGTGTTAACTAGGAGTATCAGTATAGTGTTAAATGCAGAGCAGAAAGAAACAATCTTTGTTTTATTCCAATTTTATTAGGAATTCTTTTAATGTTTCACCATTGGGTATAAAGCTTGCTATAGATTTCCAGTAGATAGCATTCATCAAGTTCAGGGGAGTTTTTATTTATGTTGGGTCAAAATTTTTCACAAATGGATATTGAAAAATTTTTTTGGATATTAAATTTTATCAAATGATTGTTCAGCATTATTCAGATTGCATAAACTTATTAATTATTTTCTAATGTTGAACCATCTTTGCTCTCCTAGGATAAACCCTACTGTATCATGACAAATTTTTTTATACACACAAAGATTCAATTTGTTAATAAATTATTTAGAAGTTTTGCATCTATATTTATAAATGAAATTGGCTTATAAAATTCTTCTTGTAGCGTTTCTATCTAGTATTGATATCAGAATTTCCATCACCACAGGGAATAAATATTATCAGTTTCTTATGTATCCATCTAGAGATACTTTAAGCATATACAGGGAAATGCACATACACATATAATTCTATATTCTCTGTTTTTATAAACAAATGCATATATGTAAACATTTGCCAATGAGATGTGGAAAAAGTCATTAGGTATAACTTCCAAGAAAGCAATTTAAAAGGGAGATGGGTGTAGACTCAGCCTAGCCACTGACTTTTTTTTCCTTCCTTCCTTCCTTTTATCTTTTTCCCCTTTTACTTCTTCCCTTCTCCTCTCTGGAATACAGTAAACACAAAGCTGATGACAATGAGTACATGTTCCAGATGACTGAACAGAAAAAGAAGATGATTATGGGGTGTGGCAGAGAGGACATGTGAAGCACGTGGGATCCCACAGATACCAAATAAGTGGTTGGATCACAAAAAGTTAGAGTAGGAAGTAACCATAAAGGTCAGCTAATCCAATGACGCCCTTTTACAGATGGGGGCACTGAGAGAAAAGCAAAGTGGCTTGATGGTGCTGTCACTAAAACTGCCAACATTCACTGCCCTGTCCCCTGTCCAAGCCCTAAGATTAGAAAGGTCTAGAGCTACCCAATGATCCAGAAATTGCACTACTAGGTATTTACCCCAAAGATACAGATGTAATGAAAAGAAGGAGCACATGCACCCCAATGTTCATAGCAGCAATGTCCACAATAGCCAAACTGTGGAAGGAACTGAGATGCCCTCCAACAGATGAATGGATAAAGAAGATAGGGTTCATATATACAATGGAATATTACTCAGCCATCAGAACGAATGAATACCCACCATTTGGATCGACATGGATGAAACTGGAGGGGATTATGCTAAGTGAAATAAGTCAAGCAGAGAAAGTCAATTATCATATGGTTTCACTCATATGTGGAACATAAGCAATAGCACAGAGGACCATAGGGGAAGGGAGGGAAAATTGAATGGGAAGAAATCAGAGAGGGAGACAAACCATGAGAGACTCTGGACTCCAGGAAACAAACTTAGGGTTACAGAAGGGAGGGGATGGGGGAATGGGGTAACCAGGTGATGGGTATTAAGGAGGGCACATATCGTGATGAGCACTGGGTGTTATATGCAACTAATGAATTGTTGAACACTACATCAAAAACTAATGATGTACTATATGTTGGCCAATTGAACATAATAATAATAAAAAAAAGAAAGGTCTCACGAAGCTGGGTTTATGGGGGGGCCAGAAAAAACAAGAGAGTGCCAGTATAAGCAATTATAAATAAACCTTTTCAGAGGAAAATAATCCAACCTTTATTTGTCAAATGATGAACTTATCAGATGAAGTTCATTCAACAGTGCAAGACCAAAGCTACATAAGAAAAATATGTCCTTCACCTTCTCCCACAGTCCATACCCTTCATATTTTCTGCAAACTGACTACATATATATGTGTGTGTGTGTGTGTGTGTATGTATATATGTATGTATGACTATATATACATATATAAAATCTGTGCATCAAGAAGAAGATTGGAAACAAATGGAAAAAAATTCCATTATTCCATTTAGTAGACTCATAGGACTTATATTAGAAATCCATCTCAAGGAAAATCTAGATAAAGTAAATAATAATATTCCTAAGGTGCATATTTCCTATGAGCCCTGTTCAAAGTATGAACATCTTATTTCATCTCGAGAACAACCTGTGTCCATATTGTGCAGATGGGAAAACTAAGGCTTGCACCTCAGTAATTGCTGAAGGTCAGAGACTGGGAATTATCATGATTAAGTGGTAGAAACCCAGATGACTCAGTTCAGGCAAGACCAAGAATTTAGTAGTTAGGCTAAGAGAACTCTGGGGAGGTGGAGAGGCAGCTGGCCCCCAGAACAAGTGGAAGCTGCTTTGGAGGCCTCCTTGCTCCTCCTGAGGGTCAGCCTCAGTTCTCAGACCAGCGTTCTCTCCTCATCAGGACTCAGGGCAGCCGATTGCTCAGGCCTTACATCTTACCACCTTGCTTTCAGGGAGGAGCTCATGCCATCTTCTTCTCCTGAGACTGTGATTGGCAGTTTCCAGACAACTCTATGCTTTGACCGGGGCAGGGAGCAGCTCCCTAAAAGAAGAGGGCAGGTGCTGAGCACAGAAGAGGAGAAAATATCAGAACCAGAAACGCCACTTCAGCCACCATTCATCCTCAACAGTATTTTCTTCCAAATCTCTGCTCTTGACCACCATAACACAAAGAATAATAACTAAATTGACAAAGGGGAAAGAGAGAAAGAGAGGTGGTTTTCAGCTCTGACTGCGCATTAGAATTCTCCGGCCCCATCTTCCACTAACTAATCAGAATCTCCGGGTCTGAGGCTGGGACACCAGGTTTTGTTTCTGGCAGAGAATTGAGAACCATGGAGGTGTCTCATCAACTGGAATGAGCTCTTGAAATCACCTGAGGAACCTGTTAAAATGCAGATTCTGATCCTGTAGGTTTGGGGTTGAGCCACAGACTTGGCCTTTCTAACAAAATACTAGATGATGCCCGTGTTGCTGATCCATGGACCACACTTTGAGTAGCAAGCTACAGACGGGCTTGCTTGTGAAGGAAATTGTAGACTAAATAAAACAAGCTGAGCTTTTACATAATGAATAGTAAACCAGGAAGATACCTGGGCCCGACACATTAGCATCCATCCTACTGGTTGCTGCAGAGACAACCACAGTCCTCACTGGCCTCTGGTGGACATTCTCCATCCTTCCCATCCCAGCTGTGAGGCCACTTCAGGTCCCTTAGCCTTCTTTCTATGCAGAGTTCCTCTCAACTACGAGGGGAAATATGTATATCTAAATCCCACATCTTATATTAGGAGTAGATATAAGGTGTAAGTTCAGATGCTAAGAACATTTTTTGTTTGCTTTTGCTTTTGTTTTGTTTTTTGTGGGGATTTTTTTGTTTTTTTTGGGGGGTTTTTGTTTTTGTTTTTTCTTCTTTTTTTGCTGTACACCTTTGTTCTGCATGGCAAAGTGTATTTTGGAAGAAAGCGGAGGCTGCCCAGCTAAACAAAAGCCATTACAAGTGAAAAATCCATTGGTAAATGGTATTTCACAACATTACTCTGACACATAGGGATAATAACAGTAGTTACCTTTTAGGCCTGTTGAATGAATTCAATGAGAGAGTGTGCATAAAGGTGCCTGGACCAAAGAGAGGGTCCTCAAAATGTATCTGGTATTACTATCATTAGCTATTACCCCCAGGGTGGTAGCCCCACCTCTGTGTCATCTGCTTGCCCTGGGTAGGGTTGGTAGCTCGCCCAGATTATGTGTTAATAGTGGCAATGAGGTGGTAGAGGCAGAGGGAGGGGCAGGGAGTCATGGGTTCGTGGAAATAGCTCCGTTTTCTTAAAGGCTTCGGCGCAAAGCCTCTGATACAATTTGTTAGCCCACCCAACCCTGCAAATCGGAAATTGGGTTTATATTTGATCAATTTGGCTGGGCCACTGAAGCTTCCTGTGTCAACAGCAGCACCGACTTATCGTCATAAAGCTCTCAGACGCCTGACCTGCTGCTCCAGCCTCTGGCTCACACCTCCCACGATCTCGAGCTGGAAAGAAATTAGCCCACACTTCTGGGTGTCATTTCTGGGTCTGAGACCATCATAGACAACCCAGTCCCTCTTTGGAAACAGTAAGAAACAAAGGCAGCCACATCTGAAGCTGGAGTTTTGGGGAAAAAAAAGAAATCCCTTTGTTTCTCCTACAGCTGCTTTTAGCTTATGAGGTGTGTCCTCTAACGGGGGACATTTTGAATATTGTAAAGCAACCCTGTTTCACAATTTGTGGGAAATGCTAAAGAGGAGCAGCTCCGTGAAGTGGGTGTCGATGCCTTCATTAGTTTGGAGAGATCTGCTTGGCTGTGAGAACCCAGGCACCAGGACTACTTCAGTGATGGAAGGAATACATTCTCTAATTATCAAAGTGAGAGCAATGTGGAATTTTCTGCCTGGGGTTAGGGATTGGACTGGGGAAGAGAAGGTAGAAGAAATGGTCTACAGACAAGGGACGATGAGGAAGATGGTAGGAAGCTAGAGGCTGGGGGGCGGGTCAGGGAGAAACACCTCGTGGGGAGGAATGGCTGGTGACTTCTCCAGACAGTGACTCCAAACAGGTATATTTCAGATGGTTCCTGTTCTGTGTGTGCTCCCAGCCCCTGACTGTTACGGGGTTCTGATACAGGTGTTGCCTTGAAGAGAAGAAGAGTTGTCCTCCCTACTCGGGGCCATTAGGCAGATGGCACAGCAGAGAGAACCACTGTGGGAGGCAAGGTGCAGAGGGCACACAATGCTTCCCCCAAACAGGAGGGAGGAGGGAGAGGTCAGAAACAGAGCCCACCCCCTGGGCTGCCCGGAAGTCTCCCAGGAATCATCAGGGACCGTGGAGAAAGCACTGAATCTCCCTCAGTACATGGGAGAGGGACTTAAACTAGTTCATCTGCTTCTCAAACATGACTCAGACTAATATGTTCACATTCACACTATTTCTGAATCACAGCTGCAATCGGAGAACCTTACAGGCTGCTGTGTGGAGCTAGTGAGTGAGCCCCACTGACTGCCCACCTCTGTGTCCCATGCAGCTTCGTGGTTCTCTACTTGCTTGGGCGGGTTATATTTTTAACAATATCCCAAACTGGGAAGAATAGAAAAGTTTGGGGAAAGTAGCCCTCTGGAATATACAGAGTCTACTGATTTCATTTCCAGAATTCAGTCTCACCCCATCAGAAGAGGTTGCTTTCACTTACTTACAGGGTCCTGGAAGAGAGTCAGCAAGTGAAGATGCGTCACTGTTAATATGAACAGTTATCAGTAAAGGCTCACAGTAAGGAGGAACGACCCACACTTTCCTGAGTTAGCGTTTTTTCCTTCCTTTCTTTTTTTTTAAGATTTTTAAAATCTATTTATTTATTTAGAGGGAGCACAAGCAGGGGGAGCAGCCGAGGGAGAGGTCGAGGGAGAAGCAGGCTCCCCACTGAGCAGGGAGCCCAATGTGGGGCTCTATCCTAGGATCCCGGGATCATGACCCGAGTCAGAGGCAGTTGCTCAACCGACTGAGCCACCCAGGCGCCCCAATTTTTCATTTCTATAAATAGGGTTTTGAGAGAAAATGAATGAACATTTGAATTATTATTAATACACAAATGATATGAGTGAATTAAGCTACTTGTGTTCAGCAGAGAGCACATAGACAGCGAAGAAGGAGACCCGAGTGCTCGTTCTTATTCTACCAACAACTGATTACCTTTGACAACACCCCTTAACCTTGCTTAGCTGTATCCTCTGCAAAATGAGAGATTGTTCTAAATCATCTCTCAGGTTCATTCCAATTCTAACTCTCTATGATTTAAGAAAGTTGTACCAGAAACCCAAGTTTGGGTAATCCATTAACCCGAAGGTTCCCCAAACCACCTCTGTTCACAGCATCCTTCTCGTGCCTTAGTGATTTTGTTCATGGTGCCCCGAGGCCAAAATAAATACCCAAAATTTCCATGTGTTAAATGGTTAGGCCCAAACAGTAAGTATTTATGTCCTAATAATTTAGTAGCCGTTTGGAAAAATAATGCACATAGATTGACTTGAATTGAAAACTGTTTCATTCCGATGTAATCACACTTCCTCCCTCTGAGGCGCTTGCGCCCTTTGAGCACCGCACGACTTCTCAGATCCCCGAATCAGGCTGGACCACAGTGCTCTCATTTCCCCTGCTAGTACTTGCTTTTTATCAGAGCGACCACGAAAACCTAGTTTTTCAAAGCTATGTTGTCATCGAAAGGAGCGTAGCACTATCTATCTTGAAACCGCAAACGACCTCAAACTCATAGTTTATGTAATGTCTGACGGACGTTGCTGTGCTTTCCCGAAAATCAGGAATCTCCCAGAATCCCTTGGGGGTGTGCTGCATTGCTCTAGGGTGCCTAGGTGCACAGTTTGGGAACCATGGCTTTAATCAGTGTATAAGGACTCCCTCCCATTTTTAATGGAACCATATGCAGTTACCTGTTGCAGACATTTCTGGAACCCGTGGGCTAAGCACAGAGCAAGACATTTTTCAAAAACTGAGTGCAATGTCTCTGTGAATCCTGCCCCCTATTAATAACGAATCAACAAGGTGAGGATCTTCCCAGTGCCCCAGCCTTAAGTTTGCTGATGACATTCTAGAGACAGGCAAGTTTCATCCTTACTCCACTGTGGCCACCGCTCCCAGGCCACACACTGGGCTTTATCAGCCCTTGGAACTTGCTACCCTCCTCTGAAACCCCAGGATATTACTCTGCTGTCACATCGTCCTACCCACCACCAGGCTGGTCCCCTGCTCCCAGCCCATTTGCTGTTTGAAGTCATGGAGAGCAGCCATCTCCTGACTTCCATTTTTTCTTGTTAATCTTCCCAGGGGTCTTCATTTCTCTTGCCAGTGCTAGGATATGACACCTCCACCTTCTACTCCCCAGCGCCCTTAGTGTCCTACAATCCTACAAAAGCTCATCCTTGCTTCAATCCAAATAATCATTTGCCTCATACACTCTCTCAACGGAGTTAGTGAAGTAATCCCCCAAATGGGTGCCTTGGGGCCCCCATGGTGTATGATCTGTGGCCTCGGCTGGGCCCTTGGGTTCCCGAGCACGCTTTATTGTAGCCAAATGAGCCCTCCCAGCTCCCAGCAAAACATTGCCATTTCTCCACTCTCCTCCTTCATCCCAGCCTCTCTTGCTCAGCAGAGAGCCTGAGGCAAGTCAAGTCTTGCCTTCTAGCTCACAGAGCAATGCAAAGCTCTCAGAAACAAGCTCCAAATCTCTGGCCTCTCCCAGAGGCATTCCCTTCTGCACCTACCTCTCACTTTGTCCCTCCAGGCTCGAGAGAGAGGCATCACCCCCCTGCTGGAGGCTCACTCTTGCTCTGGGCCCTGGATTCCCCTCCCTTCCCATGGCTCCTGGACTAGCATCTGGCTCCGCTGAGTTGTTCCTGTCCCTCTCATATTTTCAATGTCTCCTTCTTTACCGGTTCCTTCTCTATAGTTTCTGAGTGTGTTTTAAGTCTCATACTTTTTTTTTTTTAAGGGTCTCTAACCACATCCTTTCAATAACTGGTGCCCAATCATCTTCCTCTCACTGGCAGACAAATTTCTGGTGATGAGTCCATACTCACTGCCCCTATTACTTAAGCCCCACAGGCTCCTGCACTCCCTGCAGGCAGCCCCAGGCCCCCAGCCCCCTCTCCAGCCTCAGCCTCTCACCTCCCCTGTCCCCACCTCGCCCTGCAGCCGCGGGAGCCACCTGCAATTCTCAGAAGAGGCTGTGAAGGCCACTCTTTAATGTCATTGTTCCCCATGCTCACTTTCTCCTTTGTCCACTGGCAAGCCACACTTATTTCAAAACATCCTCTGAGAAGACTTTCTGGACCCTCCCTCCCTGCCTCCTCCACCCACCAGGGAGAAATGGTCACCCCTCCATGGTGTCCTCAGCTGTCTCTCGAGTCACTGTGTCTGTGACCATTTACTTTCCATGTTTTCGTGCGTTTTTCCCAGTGCGTATTGTAAGCTCTCGGAGAGCTAGGACTGTGTCTTAACTGTACCCACATTCCCCGTGCCCAGAATGCTGGGTGCACTTCCACGAGCGGTGTTCAGTGAGTGCGGGAATAAAGTTTGTCTCGCCGTAAATAAGTCTCTCCACAAGGCAGTGGTGGGGATGGATGATCCACCTTGTGACGTCCCTGTAGCAGACACGTGATCCCAAACGGTTTCTTCTGGAGCCCTGAGCATGCGCGGCACATTCTTCCTCATAGCCGCTCTGACGTAGCTATGTTTGACAGAGGAGGAAACTGAGACTCAGGGGGCCTAAGTAAGTTGGCTTAGTCACACAGCTGATGGGGTGGAAGCAGGATTCCAGCCCGGCCGCAGCCCCCTTCTACACACCCAGGCACCCCTACCTTGCCCACCCGGTGTGTGCTCATTGACTGCCACCTCATAAATTGGCAGCCTTGAGAAACGTAATTACGATGGCAGTTCGGAAGCGAAAGCTCAGAGTAGTACGTCCAGACCCCAGTAGAGTCACAAATGCTTAGGCTGATCAATGTTTGAGGTCATGCATTTGTGCTTAAACAACTATCATTCCTTTAATTAACAAAGCAGCCTTATCGAGAAATTAGACTTTACCAGAGTTGTCAGCAAAGGCAGCCTGAGAGGTCCTTCCACCTGGTTCACCAAGGTGTGCATGCCCTCTGTCATTGTTCCTAACACGCCCGCCCGGGGACAGACCGAGAAGTCCCCTAAGTTGACTCCAGCTGCCAACCCCCCACCTTGTAGCATCTGCACCAAGTCCGCGTGGGGCTCCCCACGCTCCGCCCACAGCCTCCCTGTTGGCAGCTCAGGCCCAACTGTCTCCTGGAGCTGGGGGTGGAGTGACAGGAGGAGGCTGTCCCTTCAAGAAAACCTGGAGAAGTCTCTGGCCTCCTGAGCCCCTCCATTCCTGTCCTCCCCCCGCCCTTCCCTTTTTGTTTAGTTTGACCTTGGTCACTGAGGACAAGGCTCCTTTTCCTGCCAAACCAATCAATAAGCTAAACAGACAGAAGATGAGTATTTAGAATATGGGAAGCCAAACTCAAACACAGATAGGTTATCAGTCTAGTCCAGAGCAGACTTCTGAGCAAATATTTCATTAACAAATTTTTCATGGCAACTTGCATGTTAAAAAAAAGAGGGGAGGAGGGAGAGACAGAGAGAGAATGGTGGCGGGGTGGGGGGAGGGTAAAGGAAGAGGCTGACTGAATCCTTGAAGCTGAGCTGCCCTGGGAGGGGGTGCTTCTGGGAGTGAGGGGCACAGAGTGGGGAGAAGACTGGGAAAACAGAGAGGAGCCCCCAGGAAGGGGAGCCCTAGCCCCTTAAAACCTTTCAACGTCAAACCTCCCTCTCCTTGCTGGGCCAGCCTGGATGAGTCATCTTCAGCCATCTCCATGGCTCTGGAGCCTGCTTAGGTCTCCTGGATACAAACCCCATTCGGGCCGTCAGCAACTGGCTGCAGAGCGAGCCCTGGGCTGGTCGCACTGAGGGGGCTCGGGAGAGGGAAGGGGATAGGGCTCTTAGGGAGCCCCACTGGGCAGCTGGGGGGCAAAGGGAACACTACGTGTAATAATAATAAGAGCAACTGTCTACTGGCTCCTGCTAAGTTGTAGGCACCTTTGAAGGCTCCCCCATATCCATCAATTAATCCTCAGGACCAGGCCCAAACTGTGGGAAACACTGGTAACACATGCCCACTGGTGTCTGTGCTGATGGCTCAATATTTTGAATATCATACTCTACTCACGACAACCCTAAAAGTAAAGGACTTTGGTTTTAATGTATAGGTGATGAGCCTGAGATTCAGAGAGGTGAAGCAACTTGTTCAAGTTTGCACGGCTGGTAAATGGGGCAGAACTGGGAACGAGGCCGAACTGATTCCAAAGACAAACCGTTTTTGGCTCATTTCCACCTCTTCAATAACAGCTTTAAGAATACTTTAAAGGGAGGGGTGCCTAGGTGGCTCAGTCGGTTAAGCGTCCGCCTCTTGATTTCAGCTCAGATTGTGATCTCGGGGTCCTGGGATGGAGCCCTGTGTCGGGCTCTGCGCTGGGCATGGAGCCTGGTTGGGATTCTCTCTCTCCCTCTCCCTCTGCCCCCCCCCACAAGATAAATAAATAAATCTTTTAAAAACAAAAGAATACTTTAAATGGAGGGTCACCAAAATGTGGAATTACTGATATTCAACTCCTTTAAGTGCTGAGGGAAGAGAAGAATGAAAGGACTGGATTTTCAGTGCCTTGCATCCTATGCTCCTCTTTCCCACCTTAGCTTGTGTAGACACGACTCCTGGCTCCTAAAGACCCCTTCCGGCCTTCATCTGGGCTCATGTGCACACCGTTCAGGCCTTAGCTGGCCACCACTTCCAAGGGAAGCTCCTTGACTCGCCCTGTGCTATTTGTTCTTGTCATTTTCCCTTCTTCCCTCAGAGCACTTGCATGGCTGCTAATCTCTGTGTGCAGTTTATTGATGAATCTCTGTCTCCCACAGAGACTGGATTAATACTAATACCAATACCAATACTCCTAGCTAACCGCTATCAGTGCTTACTACAGGCCTGGCACTATCTTCAGGGCTATACATATGTTAATCATTTAATCATTTAATCCTCTCCAGGACCTTGTGAACTGTTAACGTTCCCATTTTGCAGATTAACTGAGACACACAGACAGAAAGGAACTCGCCCAATGCTACTTTGCTAGCACATGAATGACAGAGCAGGATAGGAACTCAGGCGGTCTTTGGTTCCAGAATCCATGCTCTTAATCATGATGACATGGCCACAGATTCCTCCCATCTTGGTATGTGCACTCCTTAGAGGTGGAGTCTGTTTCTCCTCCTCTTGAATCTGGGAAGCTCATGTGATTTTCTGTGACCAGCAAAATGCCATAAAAGTGATGCTAGATGACTTCCAAGGCTAGGGCTTAAGAGACTTTGCAGCTTCTACTCTCTCTGTCTCTCTCAGAATGCTGCCCTGGGACCACCACATAAGGAAGCTGGAGGAGAACAGAGACACCCCAGCCAACAGCCTGTACCAACCCCTGGACTTGTCACTAGAGTGAAGCCATCTCGGACCCTGCAGCCCCGCCAAGCTTCCAGCTGAATGCAAGGACACGATTGAGCCAGGCACAATCAGCAGGGGAACCAGCCAGCCAGCCCACGGAATCACGGAAATTAATAAATCATGGTTGTGGGCGCCTGGGTGGCTCAGTTGGTTAAGCGACTGCCTTCGGCTCAGGTCATGATCCCGGAGTCCCGGGATCGAGTCCCACATCGGACTCCCGGCTCGGCGGGGAGCCTGCTTCTCCCTCTGACCCTTTCCCGTCTCGTGCTGTTTCTATCTCTCTCTCTCTCAAATAAATAAATAAAGTCTTTAAAAATAAAAAAAAAATAAATCATGGTTGTATTGAGCCACTAAGTTTTGAGAAGTTCTGTTGCCCAGCAAAGGCTAACTTGGCAAGAACTGTCTTGTGCATGTTGTATGCCTAGTGTGCAGCGAGATGTCTGGTACGTAGCACTGTGATGGCACAAATGTTTTGACTGAGTGAAGAAACAGAAGCGGGATTGAACCAGGAAGACCCCCTTGGAAGATGGTTAATTCTACAATACATTATGGAATCCACTCTGTGGGACACATTATGGAATTCCAGAACAGATGATCATTAAAAAATATTGGTGCTCTTAATTTTTTGTAGTTGCTTTCAAGTTCTTATTGCTCTAATTTCAGGATACATTATAAAGTCATTGGTTGACATGTTGACTGTGTCTCCTTTGTGTTCTCTCCTTTTTTAGGCTCTTCTACCTTTATCTTGGCATTGTTTTATATTTGTTTGTATGATTATTTGATGGTTGTGGCCCTTCCCCCCTAGATTATGAACTCAGACAGGGCAGGGACCCCGTCTCATTTTGCTCCTGGGTGTAGCCCTTGTTCTGGCTCATACCAGGAGTTCAGTGTGTGCACTGAATGATCTGAATTGTAAGTGTGAATTTTAATGTATTTTAATTTCCAGTTTCCTTAGGCTGGTATTAAGGTCCCATCTGCATTTTTGAGTTTTCCTTTTCAAATTCTGAATTATAGAATGCCAGGGGTGGTCGGGAACTCTTTTATAGGAAAAAGGCATTCAAAGGATAGCAGGTTGTCCCATTGTCACACGGCTAGTTTATAGCAGAGTCAGGACATTAGGTCACATCTTCATCATCCACTGACTCTACTTTCTTCCAAAGGGTAGATAGACTCTGGAGTCCCCATCGTACAGATGGGCAAACTGGGGCAGAGCCAGCGCCAGACCACAGATGACTCATCTCTCAGCTGAAATCTGTCTTCATGAGTCCAGGCTGACTCTCGGGTTAAGCGTCTGCCAGCTCCAAGTATTTTTTTTTCTCTTTCATGTTGCTCTCAAATATATTTCTATCGCTGTCCGACCATCCCCCTTGTTCCCATTTAACCTGAGAAAGTTAAACCCACTTTTGATCATCATGTGAAAATCCGAAGCAAAGTGCTTCCTTCAAGGCAGATGTTTGGAAATGCTGAGCTGCAGGCGTTCAACTTGTCAAGTAACTTTTCAAATGATGAAAAAAGGGGGAAATGTAGGTCAGAAAGCAATAAACTATATTCACATCCAATATATCATTCTGGTTAAGGAGCCGACTTTGAATCTCCACCTTTTACTGAAATGAAACAAAAATCCAAATCCAACCCAAAGCATTACAGCTTTAAGTACTGAAAGTATTTATTATTTCTATTCAAGTAATCCAAAGGCATAATCTCAAGAACATCTATGCTCCAGGAATGTCTCAAAACACCATGGATTTGATGTGATTCCTTTATCCAGATGTTTGTAGAAAAGACTCTGGATGGCATGAGAGGAATTAAAGATTTATTTTTAATATTTGAGAAAAGTCATATTTCTAATAACAGTGAGCCTTAAAATGTGTCCTCAATCTTGGCTGCCTCTCTCATCTTTCTCATCACTGTTTCTTTAAGTAACAGCTCTAGTCTTCTAAATTATCAGCCTGTAGGTTTCCAAACGATAGTATTTAGATATCAGAAGAACAAGGTCATTTCGGTGCCTTCACTATAACTTTGATATTCACCTCAATGTCAGGAGACAATTTTTACCCACTAAGTTATAACCAAGTCCTACAAAAGATCACTTTACATGGGGCAAAATCTCCAAAAAGCTGCCCGAGTCTTGCAGAATAGTGTGACTTGCCTTTGAAGACTATGGTATGTTTCCAAGTATCCCTTAAATCTAGATGCATGGCACCAGAGACCCCCAATGGTTGCTGTATCCCTCCTGTGTCCAGCCAATCCAACAATAAAGTGTCTGGGAGTCATGAGCTTTTTATTATTTGAAGGCATCTCCCTCATCCATTATCCCCTCACCTGTAGAGAAGGATACTCTAAAACGTGTTAGATTATATGAGTTGACTGAGTTTACCTGCTGGAGAAGACACATTTTCAGGTTCTAGTGGCAGAGAGAAATTTAAAATTAGGTCACCTCATGGTTACAAGTTGTATCTGTAACAGAAACTAAAAGGTCTCAGAGATCATACGCGTTCTTTGGTTGGGAGCCCAAAAGGGACCTACTGTGAAACATTCTTTAATTGGTTTGTTACATTCAAAATAAAAAATATACTGAATATCTCTGTGGAAACTGGAGTTTTGATATAAAATAATACAGCTCAGTTAAAATCTAAAATCTGAGCTCTAAAATCAGTCCCCAGAGAACCTGCGTGTGTGCTTGTTGGGGAGGCCAACTTGTGTGTTGTGATTTTAGGGAAACACAATAGTCCTTTCTAGCCTCGAAACCTCTCATTTGGTTTACTATTTCTTGAAACTGATGCATTAGAAGTCAGTCTTTTATTTTAAGATTTGGAGACTTCTGCCACACAAATGTTTCTTTTCTCTTTGGCTAACATCCATAGGGTGCTTACTTCCTGAGAGGTATTCTTCTAATGCTTTATGAGTAGTCATTTACTGAATCCTCTCCAGAACCTTCTGACTTAGGTGCGGATATTGTCCCCATTTTGCAGATGAGGACCAGAGGCGCGGAGAGGCCGCATCACACATCAGAGGTCACGGAGCCATGTGTGAAACTGGGAAATCTGACTCCAGGGCTGGTTTCCTTCTGCACCAGACCACCTCCTCGGCCCCTTGGCCTGCATACTGTCGGAGCCTCCCTCCTTGTGGGAAGGTTGGGGAGGGCGAATGGAGTTACATCTTACATAACATGGTAGCCCTGGTGGGAATCTAGTGGGCTGGGGAGGAAGAGAAGCCCAAAAGAGAGCAAAAAGAACCAGGGGGAGCGTGTGAATAATGACAGAGTCTGCTTATGTCTTCATTATGGTGGCAGCTGAGAGAGAGAAAGTTGTCACAATGGACACCTTTGGAACTGCAGGCAGGACCCTGAATGATAGAGGTCTATCCCTCATTGAACAGCCACGGGAAACGGAGGCTGGGAGAGCAGACTGAGGACAAGAGAAAAGAAGGGGCTGAGACTTCACAGCTGGTTAGTGGCAAAGCCAGGACTGGGGCACCTTGCCCTGCTTCTAGATCCGGGGCTCTCTCCTCTAACAGCAACCTTGTGGCCTCCGAATCGCTGAGGAGACTGGAGGAAGCTCAGCACAAAGGAGCCTTTTCCTGTCTGTGGTTCTCCTTGTGAAATGTGTGCTCCCTGGGTGGCACGGGAGTAGACAATGACACACGGAGGAGAATTTTCATCCTACTGTTTACAAGGATTATTTCCTCTGGGACACATTTCCTGCAGGCACCCTCTTCCCTCCCTTGAGTTACTTCTGGGGAGCAGGTGATGCAGCTGAGACCAGAAGCAGAGTTCATTGTCACTATCCTGTCTCATAAAGATGCTGAGCGTTTCTGAGGGGCATCGGAGGGGCTAGGTAAAAAGCACAGGGGCTGAGGTGAGGGAAGAAATGGAGAACATGCTTGGAAATGAAAAGTATTCAAACATAAATTAATATAAACCCAGGGGTCATCTTGCATGCAGTCCTGGGAATAAGAGAATCCACAATGTGGATGAACAAGCTAAAAAAAAAAGTAATCAAAGGTAAGAAAGAGGCGTGTGTGAGGCATTAAGCATCAGGTACAGAGGCGGCCAGGGAGGATTACCGAACAAAGTCCAGAGAGTGTAAAAAAAGATAAGAAAGGCAAAGGTAGCATATGAAAAAGAGATTGCACTGAAGGTTAAGAGAAATCATGGGAAATTTTTCCTAGTGTGTAAGGAACACAGGGGTCATTGAACTAGACAGCTGGATGGCGAAGACACGGGAAGGGTAATTTATTGAAAAGAGAAGTAGATGTGGCTAAAAATGTTTAAATAAATTTTTTTGCCTTGGAACTTTCAGGAAGATGGGGTGCAAATGTTAGAAACGGACATACGTTTCCTAGCTGAAACCAAAGAAATATTGAAGACTAGCAAAATCATGCCACTTGGAGAGATTCAGAAATTAAGCATGGAAAACAGAAAAAAACAGGAGAGACTTCATTCCAAGGGAGAACATGTGGAAACACACCTGAATAATAAATAACAGGAACATAAGAAGTGAGCATTTGAAAAGCAAAAGGTTTTTTGCGGGGGGAATCCCATGAGTAAATGATCAGTGATGCCTCCCGGCTGTCTCAGACCCACCTCATCCCTGCTTTGTCTCTCTTCTCCCTTCCTGTGGTCCTTCCACAAAGAAGGAACTTTCATATATTTTGAAAATCTGCTACATGCTCAGCATTATGCTATATTTTGGGAGGTGCACAGATGAATAAGATGATGCCTCAGCAAGTTTACATTTCTGTGGGGTGGACCAGCTCTGTGAGCAGCTGTAGGGTTCAGCCATATGCCAGGAACGATGTGCTGACAGAAGGGTGGAGGAAAAGAGAACTGGGTGGTCATTGTGGATTGAGACCCTCGAATTCCATCTTTAGGAGGAAAAGAATAACGTTTATACTCGTGAGAATCACAGTAAAGAACAATGGTCCCAGAGTTTTGGGGCTTACTTAGTTTTGTAGAGTGTTAAGAGGTCCCCATAAAGTCAGGTGTTAGTGGTATGGGTTATCCGGGGGGGGATATTCTAGGAGCCCCTTCCATCACATTATATGAGGTAATGTCTGCAAAAGCTTGGGGGAATCCACTTGTGGATGAGGCTGGGGAGTGATGAGTGTGTCGCTGAACCTGGGCTCTAGGGTAGTGGTGAGTGTTCAGCCCACAGGGAGAAGGTATAGGGGCTGAGCTGAGCATACTTGTCTGAGGGGACCCCCGCCCCCGTGCCCCCACACAGAGTGAGGGAAGCCCTAGTGGGAGCTGAAGAGCACGGAGAAGTCTGAGGCAGGAACAAAGGTGGTCAGTAAGGACAATAAAACTTAAGTGTTAGACCAGGAGAGGCGGGTAATTTGATTATCCAATTCACTGTAGTGACACCTAAGGTAATGAGACCAGGGACAAGAAATTCAGGGGTAAAACAAATCCTCCATGGTCACAAGCAGGAGACTTGAGAGGAGGAATCCAAGTGCAGAGGCAGATAAAATTTTAATTGCCTTGGGCACCAGGATCTGTAGCAATAAAAGAAATCAAACATTATTCTGGATTGCATAAATAGGATTGTGAAGAAGTCAAAGACGATTAACTCAGTTATAAAAGGGAATGGTGGATGTTTGACCAGGGAAACTGGGGGAAATAGATGCTAAGATCTCTCCATTCCCTGTCTCTTCCCATCCAGCTCTCCTGGTCGCTTGTGTTCACTTACACTTCACCTTGACCGTGGTTCTCTGTGTTGGCCCCAGCCCTACAGGTGGAGAACAAAGGTGTATTAGTAACAGTTGCTCACCCAGCTGATACTCTCACAGACAGGCAGGGCTGGGGTGAGAATGGGATGTGGGGAAACTTGCATCATTTTAATCCACTTCCAACCTTTGGGGTTCTGATATGCTTTGCTAGAAGCCAGGTGCTCCATGCTGTCTGAGAATCCTCCTTTTAGGTCCCTTTCCAACGATATAAAATACAGATGCAAAAGACCAATTATTCATTTCTTCTTCTCAGACTGTCTTCTATGACTACTAGGTCCCAAAGAATTTTTTCTCAGAAAGAAATTAGTTACAGTCAGGTACAACTGTATTACTAGTGGTCCAAAGGAAAGTTGCTATGGTCTTTAAATTTAAACAGAAACAAATCACTTTATTGATTGAAGAATCTTGCTTCTCTTGCGGGGTGGGGGTTTAACTTCTCACTGACACAAAAGTTCAAGTTTGAATTTGTTACAGTGGAGCTTTCTTAACATTTATTCTCAAAACAATAGTTACAAGTAAACATGCCAGAGACACATATACACCTATAAAGGTGTATCGTTCACGACACCACTCAGAAATAAATACCTTTGGATACCTTGGAGTCAATCAAGTTTTTAAAAAAGGGAAGTAGTTTATCTGACTTCAGGGAAGCTATCTCCTCCATCCCTTGTTTACACCTGATAATACATCCACCAATTAAGCATTTAACTTCTTTCTTTAAGGTCAGGTTGCAAAGGGGTCAATTCCAATTGGGGCGTCAGGGACAATTTCACATGGGAAATCCACTTTATACCTACAGCAGGTGTGTGTCTTGGCTCAAAGAACAAGCTGTCTCAGGTGTGGTGGCCCCCATGTGCTCTATGGGAGATCCGGGGTCATTGGTTTACTATTAGCTCTGGGTCCCTGGGCCTGGCTACAAGAGTTTCTAAAGCTACCCTCTGTCCAGGAGGTGAGTTTATTTTGAAATGGGTGAATGTGTGAGGGACATGCTAAGATAATTCATTTAGTTGGAGTGACAGGGAGGAGCAACGGGAAGGGAATGAAGTTTAAGTGTAAGCCAGTATCTCTAGAGAATGTGAAAAATGTCAAGTTCCATGTTCAGAAGCCTTAGGGGATTTTGATGCCAGTGAGCTCATTTTGGACTCTACCCTCCCTCGCCCACCAAAGGCCTCTGGGCACAAGTCTGGAATGCGGAAGGGAAGAAAGTGATCTTCGCCTACAAGGGCAGCCCCAGGATTTCCATTTAGAAAAATAAGGCCCATTTGGAAAACATAACAAAACAAAACCAGTCATTGCTCACTGACTCAATTTAATTAATCACACGTTTATTGAATACCTACTGTGTGCAAAGCCAGCCAGGAAACATTGTAGAAGATTCTGAGCGGATCATATTAAGGTGCTTCGGAAGACAGATGCATATACAAATAACTCAAATGCTTAGAAGGCTGGAATAGTGAATATAATAAAAGAATGGAATGAAAAATCATGTCTTCTGATTGTGGTTTATTTATCTCTTTATTTACACATCATTGTGTGATACACCTCTCTTGTGTCATAGCTGCACCCCCAAATCAGGGAGTAACATAGGGCAAGCAGCACCATCCTCCACCGCGTACACAGTAGGGCCGTGCGGGAACGCAACTGGCTTTATTTGAGGGCTGGAAGAAATCGTTCTTATTGATTATGGTCATGTGGCGTATTTATGCATTGTGCAAATTAGCCTTTAAGTCCTGCGGCAAGATTTCAGAGGTCATTCTGCCTTTAGAAACGAACTCAGAGCCGTGAGGCTCTGTTCTCTATTTTGAACCTTGAGGGCAGTTTTCACAGCCTTCCCTGGGAGTCTATTCTCGTCTGGAACATTTTCATCTTAAGGAAATTCTTTAGGTATGGTTGAAGTCTCTCAGACAACTGGTGAATTTTGTCCCTGTTTCCAGATCCAAGAGCTTAGGCTACCCCCTTCTCTACCCTAGCAAATGGGGAAATCCTTTCCCAGTCTTACAGCCTTTTTGAAATTACAAATAAGTCGATAACTACAGGACTGACCCAATTACTGGTGCGTGAACCGGGTGAGCCGAGCCATGGCCTCATATGGAAACCCGGGGCTGGTGTCAGGGAGGCCAACGTGATGGCAGGATCTCAGGTACAGGGAAATGAAAAGCAATAGACTAGGCCGTGTGCTGGGCTGATCTGGAAGTCGGCGGGGTGGAACGGCCTGGGCGAGCCTCCTTGTCATGCCTCCAGTGGCCCTTTTCAGAGTGTGAGCAGACCTTACAAAGAGCCACTGACCTCACCGTTCAGATGACTAGCAGCTCACCATGATAACCAACCCCAGGGGGATTTCTTTACAGTGATGTATGGTAAAGGTCAGTCTGAATCAGGAAGGCGTCTGGACTGGAGGAGGAGTTTAAGAAATGCACTTTTATTACTTACGAGGGCATATGATAACTCAAGCACATGGGCCGAGTCTTGCGTAGTAGTGACAGAACCCTCTTTAATGAAACAACAAGAGGGATGTATAAAGAACGTCTCATCAGCCATTTTATGTAAACGATGCTTGTCAGGATATGGGAGAATAACATGAAGATGGTTTACTCTCTCAAATGTGGTAGATATCCCCTTGAAATATTTAAACTTGCAATTTGTCCTAGTTTATGAGGCATGAATTGGCTTAAATAAAGGTAAACGTTTGCCTAGTCAGTTAGAAAAATCACAAATTCTAAATTGGGGAGCTCGAATTAATGTGCTATCACTATTTTCATGTTAAAAATTCTGACTATATTCATACAACTCTGAACTATAGATCCCACTGGATTGATATTCATGTGATGGGAACTAGACTGACATTTTTTTAAATTTTATTTTATTATGTTGTTAATCATGATACATCATTAGTTTTTGATGTAGTGTTCCATGATTCATTGTTTGCGTGTAACACCCAGTGCTCCATTCAATACGTGCCCTCTTTAATACCCATCACCAGGCTAACCCATCCCCCCCCCCTTGCAGAAAGCCTTTATCAAATCCATTTCTAGAGTAAAGTTAAATGCAGGGAGAAGTCAGTGTTTTCGAGATCTTTCCCAGAACCCCTTTCATTCCCTTCCCTCCTTGTCAACATCAGAAATAAAGCCACCATCTGACTTTGGTATCACTGACATGGCTCCCTTTTTCTCTAGGCACACAGGCTAGACCCCTGAGAACCCACTTTATTATTCACCCCTTACCCTGCTCGCACACCTGGTAACTCCTGTTTGTTCCTCTGATGTGTGTCTTATCAGATCCTTTCCCTCCACCTTCTTGGAGCCTTCCTTAGCTCCCGCCTGGCCTATCCTAGCAGCTTACTGTTACCTTCTTGCTCTCTGTTTCTGCTTCCTCTGATTTCATTCTACTCACTATCAACTAATTAACTTCCCTACAGCATGACTTCGATCATATCTCTTCTGCTTATAAATGTTCAGTGACTCACGATTACCTACCAAGTACAGCGTAAACCTCTCAGCCTGGAGATCTCAGAGCCCGGTCCACCCATAATTCTGCTCCCTTTAAGTTGCCCTCAACTCCAGCCAAGCTGGCCTGCTTGCCAATGGGCAAGCTCACTGCCTTCTTCCATCCCAGCCCTTCTGCTAATGATCTGCCTCTGTGTTTGGCCCCCACCCACAAAGCTTTCCTTTTAAATCCAACCCACGTTCATTCATTCAGTTAGTCATTTACTCAACCGTGTTCATTTAGCACACCTTTACCAAGTACCCACCAAATGTTGGGTGCAGCCTCTGGAAAGCATTCCCTGATTTCTCCCCCCGGAAGTAGCCTGGACCCGCTCCCTGATATTTTGGTGCTTTATACCATTCTGAGAAGATTTCTCACAGGCTGCAAGTCGGGTCCTGGCTCTGCCACCCGGACCTGTCTACACCTCTGTTCCCCCATCTGCGAACAGCAGTCCCTCCCTCATGCAGTAGGTTGGGTTGAGGGGATTAAATGTGATGATGCAAACACAGTGCTTTGCATAGTGTCAGTGCCCTTGGGGTGAGCTGTTACTGTCCTTACTGTTATTCCTTACTGCGTTATTATACCTCATTTCATTCTCTTTGAGACGAGGGCTGTGACTTAGGAACCTCTGTATCCTCTCCAGAACCTTTCAGGGAGTGTTTGCTTTCATCATTTGATCCGGTTTGTTTAGTTGCAAGACACAGAGAGCCTCTTCTGTTACCTCACGAAAGGAGGGTTGATTTGAAGTGGCTAGACTGGAACTGAGGACTCATCAGATTCCTGACAGAGCTCTTCCTCTCTCCATCTGTCAGTTCCTCTCTCTACACCTATTCTGTTCTCTCTTCCCTACTAATGGCTTCTGCTGCTGACTTAGAGTCAGGGCCTACTACGGAATTTTCTAGGTCCATTGCAAAATAAATGAGGGGTACCTTGTTCAAAAGGGAGAAAAAAGGTGTTGTTAGATGTGAACTAAGATAAAAAAATTCTTTCTTCAGAGGTGCTTTCTCTCCCTTCTCTGTCTCCACCAGCCTGGTATTTCTTATTTGCTATTTAGACACCGGCCTCCCTGAGGCAAGGAGGCACTCACAGGGCAGCGCCCACCCTACTGGTGCCAGAGGCCCAGGCCTGCATCCTGGCACCCACAGCTGGGTTCCCCTTCCCTGCCATCCACCAGATGGGAGCACTGTGCCCGAGGGCAGGGTGAGGTTGAACCAGACATCACCCTTTCCCCCGAGCCCACCCCCCCAACCCAAGGCAGACAGGCAATCCCCAAGGCCCAGTGGTATTGCAACCTCTGCCTGTGATGATGCACGAAGTACCTGGATCGGGGGAGGCTGAGAGATTTGCTCCACTGAATCGCCCGCCAAATGAGCCATGGTGTGCCAGCCTGGGGCAGGGACACCTCTCACCACACCCCATTACTAGATGCCACAGGGCACAGGAGCCTGACTCTCCGCAGCCCATGCTCAGTTCCCGGCCGGCTAGTGTGGGGAGGAGGAAGGAAGGAGAGGGCGGGACGGAGCAGGTCTGAGAACTCAGGGCAGGGAGGCAGCCGCGGGAAGCAGAATTGTGTGAGATGAGACTGGAGCGCCTGGTACCTGCTCCAGTGTCCCATCCACTTCACAACAAAACCCAAACTCAAAAATAAAATTCAGCACTAAATCCAAGCATGGGGCCCTGTATGACCACTGGCAGCCCGCCCACGAAGCTGGCCCTTTTCAGAGTTCCATACACAGGCAAGAGCATAGCTCTATATTATGACTCTTCTGGTTGCATCTTCTACTGCTAACTGGTTTCCAAAAATTAAATTACAAAAAGGAAATCTGACTGGCCCAGCTCTTTTCTTTTCTCTAAAAAAAACCCCCCAAACCCAAACCAAAACAAACAAAACAAAAATCCACATAGGTCATTGGTTGCTGTCCAGCCAATGGATTGGTTGCTTTTGGGTCAGGTGTCCATTCGGGGTCCAATCATTTGGAGCCTAGAGGGCAAAGTCGTATCGCATAAAACGGGGCTTCATGACGCTATGGGAAGGAAGCAATGATGAAGTCATTAGTTTGGGGTTCAGCAAATATATTGAATTTCGAATGAATTAATCTGATTTTTTAAATTAAAAATGTCCACGGAGACCCCTAGTCAGAAATATTTTCTTGCCAAAGTTACGGTTACACTTTACATGTGGAAGGACTAAATGTTTTGTTAGAATCTATCCTTTTGTATACATTATTTTCAGAAATTTGGGCTGGGTGCCATACATCTGTCTAAATCAATGGGGTTTTAGATCATGTAAAATCATGGCTCTGTAGGACGTACTTTAGAAATTATCTTGTTCAAGTCATATCATTTTATAAATGCAGAATGCATGAATTTGGTTATGACAAAATAGGGCGATTACAGCATAATACCAAAGCCAGAAAGTAAAGAGACAACCTAAATAAAACCACCAAACCAAACCAAAACAAAAAACCCACACACACATATCTCTGTGTCAAAATTAAAAAGAACTTAAAAATCTAACAAAAGTATCTAAAACTCGTAGATAAAAGAGTTAATATCCTTAATACACAAAGCACTCAAATAAATCAATAAGGGAAAAAAATCAATAGGAAAACTGACAACAGGCATGAGTAGACAATTAACACAAAAGAGTACAAATTGCCAGTAAAATGTTCAGCTTCACTATTTAAAAAAGAAATTAAAATGACAACAGATATAATTTTTCTTCAAATTGGCAAAGATGCAAAAGAATGATAAAACCCAGGGCTGGTCTATAAAACCAGGGAAACATGAACATTCATATGCTTAGGAGGATAGTTTGGAAAGCCTTTTGAAGGTTAGTTTGACAGTATTGATCAAAACGTGAAAGATACAAGAGTTCTGAGCCCTAAATTTTTACTTCTAGGTTTGACTCAAAGAAGCACTTATATATGTGGACAATGGCATATGTGTAGAATGTTCCATTACAATATTGCTTGTAAAGGTGACAAATTCGAAATATCCAACAACCAATAGAAGAAAAGTTAAGTAAGTTTATGATATTTTAGTCCACTTGATGAAATATTATGTAGCCAATACAAAGAATAAGGGAAGATCTAAGGCACCTACTTAGAAATATGTCCAAATTATATTATTAAATGGAAAAGAAATTTCAAGAAAAAAAAGTCTATATTATGAACCCATTTATGTAAAAACTTCTATATATTACTATAAATATTTGTTGCTTAATATTATTAAGCATTGTGTATAACATAAAATAATGTTATAGTACAATTTTTTAAGATAGCCTGTATTCTGCATCTGTTTGTGGGTGTGTAGAAGAAATGTTATCCAGGACCCCCTCTCTGTAGTGGTGCCCCAGGACAGAGGCACGTTATTCCTACTCTTAAAGAGCTCACAGTCCAGGGGCACCTGGGTGGCTCAGTCCTTAGGCATCTGCCTTCAGCTGAGGTCATGATTCCAGGGTCCTGGGATCGAGCCCCGCATTGGACTCCCTGCTCAGCGGGAAGCCTGCTTCTCCCTCTTCCACTCTCCCTGCTTGTGTTCCCTCTCTGGCTGTGTCTCTCTCTGTCAAATAAATAAATAAAATCTTTAAAAAAAAAAAGAGCTCAAGTCCAGGAGAGGGGATGAAACTGGCCGCAAAGAATAAAAAGCATAGCATAGAGTGTTGTGGGGTACTTGTTGGTTCTTTTCATGTTCCTAGAACCTTGAAAAGTAGATATAAATCCCCATTTCTCAGATGACCAAACTGGGACTGATCTAGAAATACAAAGTGGTGTTAAGTTCATGACCAATCATTTCCCCATTGTCCTTTGACAACCAGAATTTCACAGCTTCCACACCCACCTGTCCCTTGCAGCAGAGGCTGATCCCCACTTTTGACATTAAGAAAAAAAAATTAAAAGTAGCACATATTCTGATTACATATAGAAAAATTTGCAAAAATTTAGAATTCTACTTCTATTTTCTTTCTGCTATAACTTCACAGATTTTTTTTTTTTTTGTATTTTAATCAATATTTACAGTGACAAGATTATTTGAGAGGCCCTGGATCCCAAGCCTTGTTCTGTCACTTGTTCCTGTGGGCTCTGGGCAAGCCCAGTGATAAAAGAGTCCCTAACAGACCTGCTTTGTTTGTCTCCCTCCAGATGAAACAAAGTATGGGTGAGCTCTTTGAACCCAATAAAATAATGAAGATGACAAGTTTCTCTTCCACAAGACTTGAATCTGGGTTCTTCCCCCCGGCCCCATCTCTCTGATTGAAGCATCATCACACAGAATCAGGAAACAAGGTCATTTTCTCTCTAAGAACCAGCTCACGTGCCTCTTGCTGCAACATATGGGGATCTTTCTTTGGAGAGGTTGCTTGGCCAGGTGAACAGCTGTTGCCGGGTGCCCTTATGAATAAGTGGCAATAACTCTGATAGAGTGAGCTTAAGAAGACAGCTTAACTACTTTACTGTGAGAGTAGGCTTGTTTTGGTTTTTCCTTAGCTTATGCCACCCCTGGATTTATTTCTCCTGCTTTTGTGTATTTGGTGATCATATAAGTTGGCATTCACTTAGAAAAATGCTCTTTGGGAACTCTAGGTATTGTAACTTGACAAAAATATATGTGGGCTGGTGAAATGTACAGAAAAACAGATTTTTATGAAAAATGAGTAGGTGAGTAAATATCAATATGTATCAAATGCCTTAAATTATGTCCATACTTTGTCCCCGTAATTCCATTGTGAAGGGTTTATCTGTCAGATAATATTGGGTAACTATGAAAATATGTATTTTTAAGGTTTATTGCAGTATTATTTATAATGGTAAAAATAAGAAATGATCTCATTGTCCAATAATAGGGGATTGGTTAAATAAATGAAAGCACATCTACACAATAAAATATACACACATATTAAAAATGATGCAGCAGGTGTGTGTATTTATTCACACACATGCACATACACAAATATATGGAGAGGTATTTTGTTGTTAAAATTGGGTCTTAAACAATATGTGTAGTAAAATCTCATTTTGTTTTAAAATCTATCTTCACTTCTATATGAAGTCTGGAAGATTATATATCAACATGTGAACAGTGGTTATCCTTGAATGATGATGTAGGATAAACACATACATACACATACATGAAGAAATATATATATATATATATATCACCTAAATTTTACCAAATGACCATATGTTATTACTGCACTTAAGAAATAAACATGTAGGGGCACCTGGGTGACTCAGTTGGTTAAGTGTCCAACTCTCGATTTCGGCTCAGGTCATGCTCTCAGGGTTGTGAGATTGAGTAGGGCTTTGAGCTGGGTGTGGAGCCTGCTTAAGATTCTCTCTCTCCCTTCTTCTCTCCCCCACTCTAAAAAAAGAGAAAAAGAAAGAAAAAAATGTATTTTTTTAAATATGGATTTATGAGATTCTATTTTTTTCCCATAAAGATCGAATATATAAACAGAGAAGAATCTCTACTCACTGCACCAAGAGCTCTGGTGAGGAGAGATAATTAATGAAGACCTTAGATCTCCCAGGCATTAACTGTTCTGGAAGCAAATCTGCAGACTTTTCAGAACTTTGTATCACTTTCAGCAGTTTTCCTAGTCCTGGATGTCTGATCTGTCTTCGAGAGGTTTTGCTCCCTTTCTAATCCTTAGACAATGGAATTTGCACACACCCTTGTTAAAGGTTTATTCCACCGTGTTTTAAGTGCTAACTTATCTGTTTCCCCCAGAGGCTGTGAGCTCCTTGTGGGCAGGCACCTGACAGAACGCGGCGCATATGGGGTCTCTAGACATGTTGGGGAATGAATGCTCTGACAGAGTGACAGGTATTAATGAAGTATGTTTGTTAGAGGTTCGTGGAGGGAGAGAAATCACTGTGGAAAAGTTTGGAATGGATTATGGAGAAGATGGTATCTGACATGACATGGAAGGATTTATCCAGGCAAAAGTGCGGAGAGGAAGGCTACCGCTTCCAGGCAGGGGTTGGAGCATCGGAGCCAACTGACCCGGGGGGTTTTGCGCTGAGGGGTTTCCCAGGGACTCGGGCCTCTCAATGTTAAAACCCCATCGTTCTCGGCAAACCGGGATTGACTGGGGATTAACTGGTCACTTGGTGGAACAGTATAATCAAGGGCAGGAAAACAGGAAAACAAAGTGGAGAAACGTCATCCAGTTTGGTTAGAGTATGGCTTAAGTGTAGGGGAAACTGTGGACAGTTAGGCCAGGAAGCTTCCACTGGGCCTCGCTGAGGAGGGCCTTGAACGCTAGAGTGAGACTCTTGTACTTCATTTTGTGCGAGTAGTAAAACCAAAGACGCTTTAAATCCTAAGGCTTGACTCCTCTAGCTCGCATTAAACCTCTCTCTCTCTCTTTCTCACTCTTCTCTCTTCAAAATCTCTCCTCAAAGCAGCTGTTGCACTTTTGGCTCTTTTGTCTTGACATAATTTTTTTTTCTCCCTTATAAAGCACACCTCGAATTTTCAAATGTAGTAATCAAATGGCAGTGAGAACTGCCTTCCCTTGCTAAAGGGAAGACACTTTACCGCTGGTGGGGACAGATTCCGCTGAGCCGTCCATCCCCCCCCCCCCCCCCTGTGACTGGCGACATGTCACTGACTCACTGGCTGGGATTCAAGACCTGGTGGGCAGCGCCTAGGGTGCAGAGCAGAGGTGGGGGGCTCTTGGGGAGTGAGAGCTGGTGACCCTGGCCTCCTCTGCACCCTGCTGCTGAGCAGGGAGCCCCCACGCCACTTCTGGAACGTCTGAGGAGAAGCGCGGGCTGCTACGGCATCAGGGTCTACGCAGAAGGCTGTTGCCATCAGTATCCCGGTCTCTCTGGCTGTGCACTATAACAACTGACAAAAGGGGCCTCACTGCTGAGTTTCAGACTGAATGTTTAATGCAATTAATGCATATTTCATAGCACAATAACTGCCAGAGCTTTGCTCTGCCGTCCTCCCTGGCTGAGTTATTTACGCAGCCATTTTGAGCCCAGTCATAGAGGAAGTTGACAAATGAGTATCCGCGCAACACGTCCGGTCTTTTCCCATGCAGATCAGGCCTCACAACTTCAAAAAGTCCCTGAGCAGCATCTCAAACTCAACCCCCTCAGTTGGGTGAATAGCTTTTCCCTTGGAAAGAAATCCCTTGCCTTACATCCTTCCCTTTTCTCCCTAGCCCCAAGAAAAAGTATAGAAAGGGGGTTTTATGCTAATATCGTCATGCCCCGAAATGAATCTTAGTGATTTCTCTCACTACAAAATCCCTAAAAACGAAGAGAGTGAGCTGTCCCCCTGGTCAGTGACTTCGTTTATTCATTGATCAGGTCTGACAGTCCTTTGCAAGGCAGCTCTGTCCCTAGGACGGTTTGACATAAATCAGGGGCGCCTCAGCTCACCTGCTCATCACGGGTGATGGATTTGGCAGGTTTTCAGGTTCCTGTGAAACAGATCTCTGGACCAGGAGAGCCAGACTGGGACTCAGAAGGTAGCATTCAGCACGAGAGGGATGTCTTCTGACTTACATCTCGTGCCGTTTTTCACTGACTAGGCATAAATCCAGCCCTTTGAATCTCCGTTGTAACCTTCGATTAAACATCAAGAAGCTTCAGGTGTATTCTTTGTGCAACTGTCGTGTTCCTGACAAGTTGTAGATTATCATTTCTTTGGGTAAACGTGATCCTGTGTTTCCAGTGACTCATTTAGAGACATTCCAGGTTGCTCTTTCTTTAACATGTGAACTTTCTCCTGCCTCCTTCTCCCCCCTCCCCCATCCCTTTGCCAAATACTTAGTAAGAGAAAAAGAAACACGTTTAGAAAAGAGCAGTTGAAAGGAATGCTAAAACAAATCCTTTTACAATGTGTGCATATTCACCCTTAATATATCCATTTTGTCACTGCGGATTTTTATATGCCAAGTTTTCCTAAACAGAGGTCCATCTACCATAAAGTACCTTAGCAAATCAAAACAGCTGGCTGGTTTTATTTTTTAATGAAGGTGCAAAGCTAAATCCAGCAAGTTTGATTTTTATGATGAACACGTTCTTTAAAGTACAGTTGGACGTCCTAAGCTCTCCTTTATCTACCATGTTTGGTTTTGAGGTCCTGCCATGGGAGAGTGGAAAGACTCAGGCCTCAGAGTCAAAAGCTAGGTTCGGACACTCTGAGGGAAAGGTTATTTAGCCCTTTTGGCCAAAGAGAAGATTGACTTAGATAAGAGATGAGAAGGACAGAGCTTAGCGACATGAGGCACTATGTTGGCTATGACTTTGTACTGGGAAGTCCCTCTGGCCTGGGTTTCATTGTCCGCTCCATCTTCTACCAGCTGTGGGACTTTGAGCTACCTGCCTTTACCAAGCCTTCCTTTTCTAACTGTAAAGTGGGTATAAAATAAAACTTACCTATAATGCCCTTACCAGGGTTAGATATTGCACATAAGTTGCTTAGCGTGGTGCCTGATCATCACACCATCCACTAACTAATAGCTTAAACAGGGTAGACTGTGATTTGGTGTGTTTTGATGTTCCCAGCCGCTCAGTGACATAGGACATTATCGTCCCCATTTTGCAAAGAGAACATTGGAACCCAGAGAGATTCTAGGAGGCCTTGTCAATCATCTAATGAGGGACACAGGAATAAAGTCCGGTGAGTTCCAAGAACTCAAACATTGCAGCCCTTCACCTCGCCCCTTGGACACTGGGCAACATGGCATAAAATGAAAATCCTGACTTCCTTCCCCAGCACCCAGTTATTTGGCCTGAACTGACGGGGGCTGAAGAGGGAAGCAGCCAGCCTCCTACTCCCTAGATATCAGGCCTCTGAGCACTAGGCTACTCCTCTCTCTTCTTTAACGCAGACAGGATGCTGAAATGGTAACAGCTTCCAATTGCTGAGGGCTTGCTTATAGCCTGGGATCCTGCTAAACGTTTCACTCACATGAGTGCTGACTTTTGTGGATTTTACAAATGATGGAGCAGGCTCAGAGAGGTGGAGTGACTTGTTCAAGGGAGATAGCTAGCAAGTTGTCACGTCATGACTGAAATCAATTAGTTAAGTCAGTCTGACCCCAAGTAGGACTTTAAATCACTTCACTATGTGGTGAATCAAGTTCATGTTTAAGGTTCCCTCACACAGAAATAACCAAACCTGACTGATCATCAGAATTGCCCAAAGTGTTTATAAAATAATGCAGATTCTTAGGTACCACCCTTGGAGACTGATTCAGTAGGTCTAGGTGAGACCAAAAATCTGTATTTTTTAAATCCTCAGTTGAGTCTTATAATCAAGCAGGTATGGGGAAGTCAGCTTTAGGACACATGCCCAGCTGCCCTCCAGAGTGTCCGACCTTGCAGATGGCTTAAGTCATTTCCTTCCTTGTCCTATGAAGCCATTTTTATTTCTGGTGACTTTTTCACCTTCAGGCTCAGCGTTTCAGTCCACACATCAAATATTTATGGAATGCCTACTGTGAGCAGGACACACTTGCTCTAAGAGACCAGTAACTTATGGCCCCTGGGATATCTGTGTTCACAGCCCAGAGGTGGGTGTGTATGCAAGCTTCTGGAAGCATGTTTCTTTGTAAAGGTTTTAAGTTTTTTTGCATGTATCTCTTGTGCTACCCATTGTCCCAGAAATCAAGAGCCAGTCCCCTTTGTCTGTGTTTTTACAACACCCTATACAAATTAATGACACCTAGTACCTGACTCTGTGGTTAGTAAAAGTGGTTGTTGGCATGGGCTTGAACAAAATGGAAAATGTCTTCTTCAGAAGGAGTCAAGCAATCACTAGGTGGGGATCTCTGACCTGGTCCATGGAGGTTCTTACCTGAGTTTTCCTATCTCTTAATATACAGCAACCCAGCCTTCTTCTTCCTAATTATCCCTCCCAATTCCATCCCATATTTAGACCCAATAAATTTGGACAGAGGCTGGGAAAGCAGCTGAGGAGCCGTGTGGCACTGCAGTGATTCTGATCTCTGGCTCCTCATCAATAGGGGGTTCCTAAAATATATTAGTTCCTGCATCCCCCGAAGTTCAGTGAAATGAGAACTCTGCAGGTTGGATATGGGCAAAGGTTTTTGTTTTGTTATTTATTTATTTATTTATTTATTTGAGTAGAAGGGCCCGAGGGAGAGGGAGAGAGAGAATCTTAAGCCGGTTCCACACCTAGTATGGAGCTCAGTGTGGGACTCGATCTTACAATCCTGAGAACCTGAGATCATGACCTGAGCTGAAATCCAGAGTCGGATGTATAATGAACTGAGTCACCCAGGCGCCCTCAAAGTTTGTTTGTTTTTTCTTTTTGGAAGATCTCCAGGTGATTCTACTGTGTAGCCCATTGAGAAGCACTGCTGTAGCAGAGGAGAACTGGACTAGGAATTGGGAGGATATCTGTCGTCACCTGTAGCCTATGTGACCATTTACACATGGCTGTCCCTGGCTAAGCTTCCTCACGTCTATACAAGGAGGATGCTGGACTAAATTTCTCATGGACTAGTCTCTCTATTTTCAGCCATCTCATTCTAAGTTTTAATGGCCTGGGGTCAGCTCAGATGAAGAGGGAGGGCTGGGTGGGGAATACCAGCCGAGACCTTGTTTCTTTATAAGGGCCAAATGCACAGAGGGAGGCAGACAGCAAGAGGGGAAGAATGGGAGCTGGATGCTAATTGGAAAGGATAAAGGACATGTCGAGTTGTCAGTTTCACTCACGGGGACCTGGGCTGTGAGTGCTGGAGCAACACTGATGGATCACGGGAAGGATCTTGGTCATGCCAGTGTCTGTCCTCTCTCCTATCTGTCTATCTGTCGGCATGCTATTCCATGGCAGAGGGCCTCTGTTTGTTTTCTTAAGATGATGAAGTGTTTCTAAGTCTCCTTCAGCAGAGCCTATGATTGAAAGTGACAATTGAAATCTACCCTATTTAAAAGCTGCCACTGTGTATTAGCAGAAGGATCAGCTCAGGTTAGAGATACTGTACTGAAGCATTTGAAAACTTGATCAAAGAGAAATGAACAGGTGTACGGGGGCAGGGATGGGGTAGGATATACAGAAAGGTTGGAAAAGAAGTAACACGGCTCCACTGTTAGTTTAGAAGGCAGCTCCAAACGGGTCAAACCCAATGCCCTCATCCAAAAGGGCAAAGTAAAATGGAAGACTGAGCAATGAGGAGGTGACCTTGGGTGGTGTGAACAGCTGACCGAGGGGACCTAAGGGCCAATGGGACAGAAGACTGTGAGCATCTGTCCGTTGCTGATTTAGAGCTCAGCCCTCAACATAACTTAAAGCAAAGTATTCTCAATGTCTTCCCACCCCTCCTTCTCCCACATGAAGACCGGTCTTTCCACAGACGCAGTTCCTTTCTTTCTTCTTCACTCTTCAGACAAAACTTCTGTAGGACATTTGTAGAGCGCCTACTATAGGATAGGCACCATCCTGAGCACTGGGGACACAAAGACAAACAGTTGGTACTCTCCCAAAAACTCTAAGGACTCTAGGCGACAGAATGGTAACCAACAAGTAGAGTCGCATGTGGCCAGTGCCAAGGGCAGGGAACTTGGGGCATTGGGGGCATAGAGCACTCACCAACTTGGAAAGTGAAGAGGGATGCTTAAGCTGATTTTTGCATTAGGAAAGAGGAAAAAGAGAACAGCATGCACACAGGTATGGAGGCCCCAGTTTTGCATGTTCCATTTAGAGAATTGCATGTATTTCAATATGGCTGATAGAGAAGTGGAAGGGAATCTAGAGAGGAAGACAGGAGCCAGAGGATGTTATAGGTTAGTATAACAAAGGATGTTATAGGTTTGGTTGAGTGAGAAATGTATCTGGGAGCTAAAAGAAGCCATTGAAAGGCTTCAGAGAAGAATATACAATTAAACATCTATTTTAGAAAGGTCACTTCAGGAATAAACAAGATACACTAGAAAGAGAGAAGATTGGTGAAAGGAAAAAATAAGCCTATTTCACACTAAAAGGTAGAGGGCTACTCTAATGGCCAAAGAGGGGGATGTTTTTCCAGGGCATACTGAAACCATGGAACATAGTTTGGGTACTAAGAATCTTTCCCTCTCCTTGAGCTTCTAGGTCTGGTCATGGGGTAAGACACCCTGGTCAGAATTTCTATAGATGGTGCTTGTGAGAGTGCCTGACCTTGACTGGGGGACATACCAATTTCATATTCAGGGACCAAACCTACCAGGGATGTCTTCAAATTGTGCAAACCCTAATCACTTCCAGCTTCTAACATCCACTGCAGTTTCTCTAGTCTGAGCGTTGTTAGTCTGTCTTGTTCTCGGCTGGCTGACAGATTCACCTCTCCTTTCTCTTCAGCATTGATTATATCTACCAACAGTGAAAATCTAAGTGGCTTCTAGAGGAACAATAGAATCCAATGTTGTTTAGAATCCAGTGTGGTCTAGACACACATTGTTTGTGTGTTCCCCAGAGGAAACGTGACTTCGCTACTCCTGCCTTATTCTTCAGTCCCCTGGCAGATGGGAATTCAAAGCAATTTTTCTAATCAGGAATAACACCGCAAGACATCTCACTGGGCCGCTGATCCACGGTTATGAATCTAGCGTATGAATCCCAGTTGCTGTCAAACACGCAAGAGCTTCTAAATCAGACTCACATGGAAATTTCAGTCTTTTATGGTGTTGGACCCATGAAAAATTCTTAGTGTGAAGCCTTGCAGGCTCTCTCATGTGTAACTCTCTTTCTCTCTTGGCCCAGAGTCTGTTCATCCCTGTGTAGTTTCTGTGGAGGTAACTCACCCATCCTGGTACTGCATTGTAGCAGGTTTCTCTAGGATCAGATGGAAGATAATATGTTTTGTTTGCACCAGTATTTCCACAGCCTGAATGCTCGCCTGACCCAGATTAGTGTCCAAGGAACTGAGTCTAGTGGCAACCAGGGGAATAAAAAGAATGCCTGGAACTGGTCTAAACATACATGACACCAATATCCTCTTTTTTTTTTAAGATTTATTTATTTATTTGAGAGAGTGTGTGTGTGTGCACGAGCAGGGAGCAGGGACGAGAATCTCAAGCAGACTCCCGGCTGAGTGTGGAGCCTGATTCAGGGCTTGACCTTACAACCCTGAGATCATGACCTGAGCCAAAATCAAGAGTCAGACACTTAACCAACTGAGCCACTCAGGCACCCCCACCAACATCCTCTTTCAGTATGAAAGGACTTACTAAGTAGTCGAATATCTGTAGAGTCCAGATAAAAGTCAGTTCTGACCTATTATTTCTTAGGGAGATTTTTTTTTCCTCTTAGATTTTGTAAATTTATATGATATGTAAGTCCAGAATTCTAGATGACTTTTTCCCAGATTATAATTTTATGTAACTCTAAACCACATGGTCTAGTCCCATTGAGTTACTGCTGTTTAAAAAAAAAAAAAAATCATCAACAAGCAAAAGTGTTTCAAAATAACTCAAGTTTTCTACTTGTATTTTCTAACATTTTGTCTCTCTCATTCAATATTGTATCCCCAACATCTAAGATAATGACTGACATGTACTAAACGCACAATAATTTCTTGTTAAATGAACAAATACATTGATCATACCAATTTATGTTCCACTCCCTCTTTTTTTTTTCTCTCTCTCTCTCATCCACTTTCCCATTTACAAGACCTCCTCCTGGGATTTTTACCCCAAACTCTATCCATGGCCCTTGCCCATCTCAGCCTTAAAAGGTAGGAGAAGAAAAAGAATGAATGGGCCTAGCCAGAGGAAAGGCAGGCAACACATACTCCATTGAAGTTGTTTTATCCCATCATATAGAGACTGGCTCAGAGTCACTGATGAGTTTTTAGTAGGGTCCCTTTTAGAAGAATGATTGTGAGTTTGGAGACCTGCCCCACTCAGTCCAGCATATGTAAGTGGACTGATTCCTTGTAGAGATAGTCTTCCCAAGGGAGAGTCTTTCCTCTGTGCCACACAGCTGGGTGCTGATGGGATACGAAATATTGCATCGTAGAAAATGAAAATTCTCTTTTTTTTTCTGTTTTAAAGAAGTAAAGAGACAGAAGAGAATGAAGTGTATAACCTGGGATTTGGGCAGCCTCTTGAGTTTTCTGAGCATAACCTAACCCCAAACTCTCTCTGGCATCGTTGATATCCAGGTTTTAACACCATGATGGAAATATTTCAGGTAGAGAAGTTAGAAGGAGCAAAGACCCCCTAGAAGTGCAAGGCAGAAAAATCAGGAAGTGAGACTGAAGTTGTATTCAAGAGAATGGTCTCGGAGGTCCACAGGAAACTGGCTGGGGTTATGATAAGATCTAAGATAATGAAAGGCTTCAATCGGGGAAGTGCCATGGTCAGATCTGCATTTAAATGGATTCTTAAAAATATTTGGTGGCTCTATAAAGGATGGATTTGAGAGGGATATGATTAGAGGCAGGAAGATTAAAGTCAGGGAGAGGCAGGGAAACATGCCCCCCATGCTTCATGTTGATGGGAAAGGGGATGAATGACCTGAACTAGAACTGGTGTAGGAAAGACAGAGAGGATGGAGCAGATTTGAGAGGTTTTTTTTAGAAAGTACAACCGAAAGGGCTTCAAGTTTGATGGCATTTGGGTGGAGGGTTGGGGATTCTCAAGTTTCTGGCCTGGTAATGGGGTGGATGGAAATGCCAGCAACTGAGATTAGAAATGGTCAAAGTAATGCTGTTTGGGGATGAGATGATGATTTTGTCATTGGATATGGTGAGTGGTCCATCTGGGTCAAAGGATCTAGCCCGCTGTTGACTATACACGTATGAAGCTGAAGGGAAAGTTTTGGGCTGTAAATATTAATTTGAGAGCTACTGGTTTACATGCGGTAGTTGAAACACTCAGACTGGATAAGGTCAGAAGAAAAGAGAGACTAGGATAAAATTCTAGAATATCTGTACTTCATGGGTGATTAGAAGAAGAGGTTCCAACTCAAGAGTTGAAGGAGTAACAAATTAGAGGGATATGATGAAGGCCAAGTGGGTATGCAATCACAGAAGCTAAGGTAATGTAAACTTTTAAGAAAAATGGCATTTTTTAATGTGTTACTTCAGTTTAAAGGTATGATAAAGATTTGAATTTGACAATATTTCCTAATGACTTTGACAAGAGCAGTTTCAGTAGTGTAGTGAAGGTGGCCGCCAGACTGAAATCAGTTTGAGAAGGAGAAGGAGCTACAGAAATAGAGGCTCAGAGTAGAGACAAGTCTTTCAAGAAGTGGATGAGAGAGGGAGGAAAGAGACTGGGTTGTGGACATCTTTGTCTGGAGGGTTTTGATTTGTTTTTTTGTTTGCTTGTTTGTTTGCCTGTTCTGTTTTGTTTTGTTTTGTTTTTTATAGGATGGGATATGTTGAGCATGCACAAGGGCTGAAAGGAAGGCTTGCCCATAGAGGAAGAGGTTGAAATGGCCAATGCGACAAGACCTTGACGATGTGGGAGAGGGTGGAGGCAAGAGCATCCTGGTAAGCCTTGACGAAGAGGGATTCCCTACCCTTTGGTACTAGGATGGGTGTGTTTAAAAAAAACCCTGTATAGGTAGGGGTTGGGGGTGGAAGGTTGAGGGCCATCACCCTTGCTAGCCTCAATTTTCTTAATGGATTAAAAAAAATAATCTGATTGGAATGGAGTGTTGTGGAAGACTCAGATTTTCTCCCTCCTTCTCTGTGCTTTTCAGTCAGAGTTGCCAACAGTTAAACGTGAATTGCTCATTCCTGACCGCAGAGCAAGGCCCCATCCATTGTCCTGACTGAGCCCCACAGCTTCCTGAGAGTGAAGAGTACAGACGGTTACAATCCACAATACTGTTGAGTAAACCTGGTTAAGCTAGGGGTTAACCTGCCCAAGGTCACAGAGGGAGTGAATAGAAGTGCTGGAACTGGAAGCTGCTCTCCCTGCCCCGTCCCTCAGCCAACCGACAAGCAGGAGGGAAAAAGGGATGTGCATGATTCAGTGGGACCATCCCCACCACAAACGAGGGGAAATCAGAAGAGCAGGTGCACTCCGCTGCTTCCAGGCCAGTCCTCGCCTGGCAGGTGCAGCCCAGGTGCAGAAGTTTGCAAACACGGCCAGGCCCCCATCCCAGTCTGGGGGCGGGTGGAAGCCACTCATTCTCCATTGTTCTGCTTGGCTCTTCTTGCAGGGGGAATCTTTGCTGTCTGTTCCTGAGAGTAAGGAGGCTTTGATTCTGGAGGAGCGGTGCTTCTGACTTTGATCTCTCACAAATCAGGTCTTTGCACACTCCCAAGAGAACATTTTACATTTTAAAGGCTCAGAGCTGGCTGTCTCTTTTGCTCACCTGTGGAGCTGCTCTTCCCCCCACGGCTCATCCTTCCAGCAAAATGGGCCCCTGGGCAACTTGCCCAGGACAGAGTCAGTGAACACAGGCTGCCCAAGAGGGCTTCTGAGCGAAGAACAACGAACTAGCTGCAGCCCAGATCACAGACTGACACAGACCCCTCCCTTGGCTTGGGGCTTAGGAGGGGCATCCACAGTTAAGGGCAGGAGAGTCAGAATAACAGATACTGGGAAGCCTTGCTCACCTGTGAACAGCTCGGGGAACTCTTTAAAGCACTTGTAGCCCTTTCCATGGAGGCATCTTAGCCTCCATGGGGATGGGTGGGGGACAGGGGAGGTAATGCACCCTCCCTGGTGCAGATGACCAAGTTCAAACCAGGAGCAAGTCACCTGAGCAAGTTTGGATTGGGTGGATCCAAGATTATAACCCACGCCTTCAGACTTCTTACCCTTCACCCTGTCAACCATTGTAGAGGTCCTGGAGGTAGAGTCAGAAGACCCCAGACACATTTTCCAGGGCAAGGACAGCCAGGATGGAGAAGAGTGCCAGCCTCATAAGGTGACAGACCCGACAGCAACAGAACACTGAACTTGCTAGTTAGAAGAAGCTGTCTCTGGCTCTCCCGGGTGTCAGCAGTTGGGGTCTGGAACAAATGACAAAACCTTTCCTAACTGCTTCTGTAATAAAACCTGTCTGCCTGCATCACAGGGAACAATGAATAATGTAAATTATTTGAAATTCCTCTGTGAATTGGCTAGGTGTTCCAAGCAAGTATGTAGTTATTTATCTTCATTCTTATTTCTCTCTGGAATCTTATTTGAGTCAGCCTGGGATCACGGGTGTCAGGAGTCTTTCCGGTTTGTCTTCAAGTTGGGCCAGGCACACAGTCTTCCTGCCATCCACCCCGTCCCTGCTTCGGGGACAAGCATCGCTCTCCATTGTTCGTGCTTTATCCTAAGGATGTTGGAGGCGGATGGACGAACCCCAACTGCGATGAGAAATCCCTATCTCGAGGTGCCCAGGTTAGGGCTCCTTCCATGATAGACACAATGAGAAAAATGCGTTCTCCTTCCCACCCCCAACCCAGCACCCTCACCAGGTCCTCCTGGGCTGAGAAAAACTCTGCAATTATAAGCTGGCAATTGAGCTCGGCCGGGAAGGGCCCAGAGAACTGGTGAGTAAACAAAAGTGATTTACCTTAATCAGGGCTGGTCACACGAGAGAGCTGGAACTGTACTGAGTTCCACCTGCTATTTTCTAATCCTCCTTGCCCTGCCCCCCTTCCCGCCCTCTAGGGACCTTGGCCCGGCCCTCCCCAACTCTCTGTTCCCCACCTGTTGCTGTGATTTCTTTAGGGGTGGGCAGGGGAAAGGGCCTCCCAGAAACTAAACACTGGGCGGGGGCAGAGCCAGCTTCCCTCCCCTATCTGGGAAAGTTAGCCCTGCATGGGCAAGTCCTCCCTCCCTGGAATTACCTGGAGCTCCTTTTCAGGCACCAACTTGCAGCCATAAAAAAGAGTCCTCTGCCCAATACCATTCAAAGAAAGCACCTACGTACTGAGACTAAGTTTCAGCCTTGATGTGTGTGGGGTCGCTGTATGTAAGACTATGCATTCATCACCCTGGCTTTTCGGACCTAGCCGTCCAATCTAGTTACCATTCTCTGTACACACCCTATGTATTCCTGTCTCCTGTCTCTGCTGATGGTAGTCCCTTGCCTCAAACACACTCTGATATTTATAAATCTTTTTCACTTAGCATTTCAAAAGGCTTTCATGTCTGTGATCTCGTCCAATTGGATCATATCATGATCCTCACAGCAACCCAGAGGGTTTTGTTATTACTATTATTTAAATTATTATTCCCTGTTATATTTGAGGAACTGAGGCCCAGAGAGGCTCAATGACTTGTTCAAAGTCACATCAGTAGTTGTTACATCAAAAGCTGGGATTAGAACAAGGACTTCATGACTCCCCCTTCCTGGGGCTTCTTCAGTGTCTCATGCCGTGTCCCTTTCACCATTAAAACTCTTACCTAGGGATGCCTCCTTCAGGAGCTGCCCCCAACTCAGCCACTGGGGTAACTTTTGCTTGAGTTCTCATACCCCAATTTTCCCCAGTCGCCAGCCCCTCAGATCATGTGATTTTGGCAGACTGCCCCTCATCCCTTGGGTCTGTTGGCAAATCATGATGCAGTGCATCTCCCTGACCATAGGATTGTTTCAGAGAAGAACATGTGACCAAAGCCAGCACAGTGAAATGCCATCCCAGGTCTTCCACTGGAGTTGTCTGAGAAGAGACAAGAGAATGCAAGACAAGGCAGGGCCCGAGGAAGCCCAGTCCTGAAGACATTGCTCAAGTCATTGGGTTCTGTCTTGCCTGAAGCCAGTTGGAGCTGGTTGCCTGAAGCTGGTTTCAGCTGGGTTTCTGTCACCCGTATTAAAACCCAGCCTTGACTAATTTACCCACCTTCTTGGGAAAGCCCCCATTTATTTCTTGCTTCTACACCCCCCTATATAGTCTGCTTATCTGTTACTCTGGATTAAAATGTTCTCAACATTATATGTTTAAGTCTTTCTTCCACTTTATTACAAACAGTTGGAGGATAGGAAACTTTCTTCTCTTTTACTCATGCAATGGAAAGAGCACAGGGTTTGGAATCAGAAAACCTGATGAGTCCTGCCTTTACTACAAGCTGAATGGTCTTGAATGGATGACTTCATTTTCTTGAAACTTATTTTTTTTTTTAAATCTGTGAGAGTTAAAACAACAAAAAAACCCCCCTCCCTTTCAGGCTTATAATAAGGATCAAATGAGGTAATGTATATATAGAAGTCCTTCTCAAACTTTTTAAAAATAAAATGCTGTTCGAACATAAGAGATTATGTAGAACAGTGTCTGGCATGTATTAAATACCATAAAAGCATCTGGTAAATTAAAAAATAAGTAAAAATAATTATTGAACACAGCTTTTGTGTGTTGCCATCCACCGCTTGGATTCTTTGCCTTATGAGCAGGTTGATGGCAAATTGGGAACAAAGCATTTGGATGCTCCAGTGATTTTTAAATTTTTTTGCAAATCCGTCACTAGAGGTCCTTAATGGGGGGCATCCATCACCAGGTAAGAGAAGGTGTAGCCTCAGGGGGAGGTAAGAAGACAAGGCATTTCTTCATTTGTTCATCTTTCATTTACATTGAGACCACACACAAGGCTGGCTCAAGCACCATCTCCGAGTAGGAGCCCATGTTGGAGGGGAGGAACACTAGGGTGTGTCTACCATCTTAGTCCATAGTGGCTCCCTCCAGTCCCCCAGTTTCAACCATTTGTCCGCTCTCTCCATCAAGAAGTGCAGAGAAGTGAGATCAACTTAGGACACTGCCCTCTGGAAGACACCCATGTGTTTCAACAGCCTTTTTTACAGACCTTCTCTGGAGGCCACAAAGCTTTTGCACACTCATTTGAGGGAATGTATAGTAGCTTTAGCTCCTTATTGGTTCCAGCTGAGAGAGAACTCCTGGGTTGGAAACTGAGATCAGTGTAGTTCAAAAGCAAGCTCCTGGCAACCTTGACCTTTTTAGATTCCTGGCCACTCACCCAGGTGAATTTCACCCAGAGAATTTGAAAATGCCCTGAGGAAATAGTTGTTTGTTAAATCATTTTGTGTGGAGAATCAAGAGAAGTGAATGTCTGAACTTGGCATCATGTCATGAACTTTTTTTTTTTTTTTTGCTACTAATTTTGAGCACTTATCGCTGGTAGAGGCCCTAATAAGCACATCACATGTGTTGTATCATTTAATTCTCAATTTACCTCTCTGAGAGAATTTCTATTATTCCCCCATTATGGAGAGGTTTAAATAACTCACAGAAGTTGCCATTGCTAGTAAGTGGTAAACCTGGGTTTTAAGCCCAAGTTTATTTCACTCTAGGGTCTGAGTTCTTCTTGGCTACCCACCTACCCCATCTATTCTGAGAATCCATGGTGCCTATGCCTCTTCCTAAACACCTGGCACTTCATTGAATTATGTATAATCCCATGTATATGCACGTATATATTATATAATACCGTAAACTCATTGAAGTTAGGAATTGAACACTATTTTCCTCTGCATGTCTCACAGATGAAAACCACAGGGAAATATGCCACACAATGGTAGGAGGTGGATGAATGGAGCCATGTGGAGATAGAAATGTCCTAGAGGGTCTCTGTCCTTAAGGACTTGACAATTAGCATGAGAGACAAAGCACCTATGAAAAACTAAAATTTATAATAAGAAAGTTCCTACTATAGCCATGATTATTGACAAGTGAATGACAAACTCATTAAGTGTTCATTCTCACAGAGAGATAGATGTCTTGGGGCTGGTTCACACCATAATATCGCTCTCTGCACTTTGGGGTTCTGACTCCCCGGTTCGCTCCTTCTGCTCAGGCTTCCAGGGAGCCTCTGGGAAGCAGTGGCTTCAGTTGCATCCAGTTCCTGTAATGCGGGCCCTTGAGGGGAAGATGCTGAGTAAGTGCCAGTTTATGATGATTGATGGCCACTCCCAGATTACTCTCAGCCCGCATGTGGCCTCAGCTTCCTCAATTTTCATTTAATTAGGTTCCCCCTTTCTTCAGCTTCTCCCAGGAAAAGCAAGCTCTTGTTGCTGCTAAGAAATAGTTTGCCAGTTCCCACCCTTTTGGAAGACGCCCTATGGAATATGGAGGACACAGCCAGAGAGGAAGTAGTGCTCCCTCCGCCTAAGTCTGATTGCCCCGTTCCCTCCTACTTCCCCTCCCCAAACTCAGTTCAAGGCCACCTCTAGTAGTCTTGGCTATATCCTACCTGAGACAGTCCTCAAACTCCCAGGTGTCATAAATATAACTCATATCACTTCTTTCATTTTATTGGCCTGACTGAACTTCTTCTTCCTCGGTCCCCACCCTCCTCGCACTATCTCTGATCCTCTCATCTTTCAGTCTCCACAGCTAGGAACCTCCTGGGTTGCGCTTCTAACATGCCCAGAGGTATATCAATTTGCTTTTACCTCTCTGAGATAAGGAGCAAGCAGGAAGGAATAACTTAGCTGCTTGTGTTCCCAAAACTTTCTGGAAAATGGGGAAGTTGCCAGACCTGATGGGTGACGATTGACTCACTGTGATGTTGCCCTTCTCCTCAGGGAACTATCTCAACTACTCCTTAGATTAAACTCCCCCCAAACTCACCATATTTCTGTCCCTCTCTCTCTTTTCGAAGGATGTGTGAGTTACGTATCAATTCAGGATCCAGCCCCAGCATCACTGTGAGTAGGGTTTTCTCGGAGGCCCCTTGCCTCCCGATTTTGCACACGCAGTGATCCAGGCACCACATCACAATCACCACCTGCTCTGTAGTGAGCCTCCCGGCCTGTTAGAGAAAACACACTTTCAGAAAGCTGGGAATTTTTCCAGCACTATGGTCTATTTTCCCTCTGACTAATGCTCCTTATTGGGTTTTTTGTTTTGTTTTGTTTTTTTGTGGGTTTTTTTTTTTCATTTTTGGGGGAAGAGAGAGAGAGGATAAGAAAGCTGGAGAGAAGGGGATTGCAGCGGGATTCATCATCTTGCCGTTGGATCTAAGTAATATTTCACAGAAATGCGGCATTGTGTGTTGAAGACTCTTCACTGAATGTTCATCTTCCTCTTCTAGGCTCCAGGCAATGGTCAGAGGAGGGCTCCCCCACTAACTTGAAGCTCCTCTCCTCCCTCTGTCAGAATTTTAGAGGGGCAGCTGGGTCAACCCCCTGCATTGGGTGGCTGGGTGCAGGGCCAGAATGGAGGAATGATCAATCTCTGCGTACCTCCAGGGTCCCTTCCTTTTTTTTTTTTTTTTTTTTTGCCTCCCTTTCATGTTCAGTTCTTCCTCAGGACCCTCCACTCTCAGCCCCAGGACTTGGTCTGGTGGTGCTTTCACAGGACCTTCCCGCGGGCTGGAGGACAGGCTCCAACCATACACCCGGGGCTATACCATGAAGTGGTTTTCTGCCTTTTAGGTACCCTCCCTGTAGGGTCTTTGAAGGCCTCAGTTCTCACAGGGGGTTGCCACGATTCCATGGTTCAGTGCAATTCCATCCTGTGAAGGTCAGGATTGCATTTATTGGGTCCAGGTAATCCTGGGTTGTGTAAGGCAAGAACCTTAACTTCTCAGAGCTTCGGTTTCCTCACTTGCAAATTGTGGATGAGATCAGAGGTCCTCAAATTCCTCTGCATTGGAGAATTGCTGGAGAGCTTTTCAAAAGCTGCTGCACATCTCAGATCCCAGGGATTCTAGCACCATGTTTCGGTAGCAAGGTCCAGGAGTCTTCACTTTAAACAAACCTCATTTTGGTGCAGATCGTCTGGAGAACAACATTGGGTGAAGTGGTCTCCAAGCTCAATGTCTATTAATCAACCTACAGGAGCCCCTCCTGTGGCCACCAGGGCAGAACCCCCTAGAAGGCAGAAGCCTGACTATACCCTACAGGAAAAGAGGGCTGGAGTTTTCATTTAGGCATTTTCCCTTGAAGGGGAGAGCCAATGTAGAGGATGAATTTCATGCACAGAAAGAGTAGGTGGCTGCCACTAAGTGAGAAGTTCTGTGCGCTGATAATAACCTTCCCTCAAATATTTTCATAGATTAAACCTCCTGAGTTTTGAATGCTTCAAGAATCCTCCAATTTCAATTCCATTTCTCCTGGAATATGTTATTAACCAACAGTAGCCGAAGAGCTCTGATAGAAGCTAAAAGATGTGGTTTTTTTTTTTTTTTTTTTGCCGGGGGCGGGGGAGACCATTAACAATACATACTCTGTGCAACGTCAGGTTTTGGTCTGCAAAACCACAGTGTCGAGAGACATGTAGAACAAGGGTCAAGCCAGCCAAGGACTGAGGGGTTGCTGAGTCCGGAGGTAGGCAGCCTCCTCAGGTTTCCAAACTGGAGCCTTTTAAGTCCCGCCCCTTGTTGCTGTGTGGTTCAGGGACAGAAGAACAGTCTCACGGAGCATCGTTACCTTTCGACTTTCCTGAAGGGTTCTCCTTCCTCTGCTCCAGGTTGTTATTTCCAAGCAGCTATCCTGCAAAGGGTCTTCTCCAAGCATGCCCTCTGGCTTCTCCTTTCTCCCCACCCCCCACCACACACACACACACACACACACACACACACACACACACACACACATGCTCTTGTGCTCTGTTCTTCCTGTGTTTCTTTTGGGCTGGTTGGAATGGCTCATGTTTGTCTGTTGCTTTAAAAGTCCCTTGGGTAGTTCACCCTATGTATTAACTTGTCTCTCCAATCAGGCAGCAAGGTCCTTAAGGGCTTCTATTTCTTCCCCTTTGTTCCTTCCCTCAGTGCTCAGTGCAATGCTCAGGGAAGATAGTCTCTGTTTGTCTGTCTACTAGCTAATGACATCTACTTCCACCTGGCAGATGCCATTTTCCTGATGGCAGGTAAATAGAGTAGATTGTCTGGAAAGAAGGGAGAGAGGGAGCGAGCAGAGAACCAGATGCTTCATGTCCTCCCACCTCCTTCTAGAATGTCCCATCTCATCAACCAGTCACTAGACACTTGTCTAGGGAAATCCTCCCAGGAATGTGGCACCAAGTTTATTGATTGGCCAATCTAAGGGTTTCCACGTTGATCTCCTAGCATTGGGAACAGGGTGGACTGAGCTATAAGACAAAGTGATCTTACTCTTTTTTGAAGGGGAGACTGTCTGCACTAGTGGCTCAGAGCCTGGGCTTTGAAGTCAGACAGATGTCAATTTCAATTTTGGCTCTACACATTGCCAGCTGTCTTTTCGTGAACTTCTCAATCTCCATGATCCTCAGTTTTCTCAGCTGGAAAATGGGGATAAAAATAGAGTGTCTATCTCACAGTTTTGTTGGTGGGGGTGGGGGCTAGGAATAAATAAATACATGAAATCACACAGTTGAGACACTTTACCCAGTAACTTGCACAGAGTGGCCACTCCAAAATTATCAGCCATTGAAGGAGCATGAAAAAGGCTTTCCACTTGTGTGAAAGTCCAAGGCTCTCCCCACAGCTGCCTGCTTTATTATCCCACCAACTCCCCCTTGACTGCTTTACTCCCTCCCCTATCTGTTGGTGGACATAATCCAAAGAGCAGGAGAGAGTGTGAGGGGAACCCCTTGTCTCCCCCTGGTGCAGCCCCTCTTCAAGAGCTGCCCACCGCCTTTCTTTACAAGCCAAGCCTGCAAGCGCCAGGAAACAGGCATCTCCCCTTCCCTTCTGCTGGTCGGCGGGGCCACTGGAAGCCTACTGGGCTCAGGGCCACCCCAGACTCATCCTGTGCTCTGTTCCACAGAGCCAAATTAAAACTGAGAGACTCACTTTTTTAATTGAAAATTCCCAATCAGTAGAAAAAGATTCTCTTTTTAATGTAAACCTCCAAACGCAAATACTTGAGCGGATGTGCGGTCCTCTTATCTCATGCTTTTCTTTCCTGTCTGGAGCGAACTCCTCTTGTGAGACCTTGGGGTCCCAGTAAAGAGGCCTCTTTGCAATTGTACATTACGAATTTGTGCAAAGGGACTCCTTAGTGGATTGGTAAGTGCCCTTAAAACAGATTTTATAAATATTTCAAGCAGGATTTTCTATTAGATTCCATCTTTTAGAAACTTCTGCTGCTATCTGGATAGCCAGTTTTTCAAGGATATACTTCCTTTTAGTTGAATCACAGTCTCAGAGAAGTGTCTCTGCCTCCCAAGTACCTTCGAAACAGTGTGGTTGACTCAGGAGCCCAAATTAAATTACTCTCTGTTCTAATGGAAAAGATTCGAGGAACAAAATGGCCCCAGGGAAACTGTGTTTTCTTGTAGTTTTTGGCTAGCAGAGATGTTAATCTGGGAGGTAGCTGGGTCGTGAGAGCACACACTGGAAGGAGTTCCTCAGGGCTATTTCATCAGAGGTGCGAAGAAGAAGGCTTATCAGGACTCAAATCCTTATCAGAATGAATCTTCCGCAAGCAGGAGGCAAAGACCTTCTGGCTGGAGAGCTTCCCTAGAGGGGCAGGAAGGCTCAAGGACAAGTGATACAGAAGCGGAATGGGTATCTGCTGAAGACCTGCTTTCGCTTTCCCTGAGGCTCTAGTTCCTGGTACAGACCCAAAACCCTGCCCTGAGGGGCTTAGCAAGGACATTAGGATACACCAACAAAGGCAGATAAGCATAAAATCCAAAGTCTGGCATTCAAGGCTGGATTTTACCAACTGCTTCCCAACTGTCGTCTAGCTCCCTTCCCCTCTTGCCTTCCTCCAATCCACGTTCATTGTCCAGAAGGGCTTTCTACGAGAACGCTCTGGCCATACCCTCCTGGCTTCTAGCCCCCTCTTGACTCCCAGCTTTCATTCTGACTAATTTGTATTCAATCCTTCAGATCTCAATTTCAGATGCTTGTTATTCAAGAAGCCAGAGTGCCAGCCCCCCCAACCCCCGGCTCATGCCAAGCTTGGGGTTCTCCCTGTGTGTGCAGTATGGTAACAGCCCTGCTTCCCAACAACAACCTGTTTCCCCATCCAGACTACAAGCCCCCTGAGGACCAGGCTTTGTTTTGTTAAGGATGTGTTCCTAGCACCCAAACTCCAACATTCAGGGGTTGGCAAGGAACCCAACAGCTGCCATCAAACCACTCATTCAGACACTGGAAGAATGGGAAACAACACCAGGTGGGCACCGGGCCACCGAGCAGAAATCATGACCATCCTGCCCCGGCTGAGGAAGGAAGCTGCTGGTCCTGCTTTTTGGAGAATCACAGTGACGCAGTGTCCATTGAAGCCAATCAGAGGAGGGCACGGAGAAGAAAACTCTTTTGGGGGGGTGGCCTACAGAAACTTAGCAGCCCACTTCCTGTTGGCATGAGTTTGGGGTCTGGGTATTGCCTTATGTGTTAAACAGCCAATAATATATTTCTTTTAAAAAGCTAGGTTGGCTTGTAATTTGTTAGTGCCCCATCAATTCCACGGGGCAAAGATTTTTGTCTAGTCATGGTCCTTGAGTGAGAATTCCTACCCCCCATCTGGCCTCTGGGTTCTGTCCATCATCCTGGCCTCCGCTTCAATGGCCTCTGCCTTGAGGCAACTTGAAACAATAGCTTGGTGGGGAGATACCACCCATAATCTGATTTTTCCCAGCCAGCATCTCCACAATAAGCCTGAGTGTCTTCTTTGTCTCATGGAGAATGCTTAACAGGAGGTGCTGGGAAGGCTGGGGATCCGGATTATAGTTTGGCTCAATCTTATCTCCTGCTCAATCTCCTGCCTCTTTGCCTCTGCTCCCACTGACTTTATCTAAGAGTAGAGAATTCTGCTTTTTCAACCCTGAAAGGCTTCAAGTTATTGGACTCCTAGTCAATCAATTTAGATCTCAGAGCATAGACAGACAGAAAACATGTCTCGTAGCAAAGCTGTCCTTTCTTCCCACTGTTTTAAGATAGGTCACCTTTAGTCTGAGCTGATCTCATTCATGTATAACCAGACTGAAAACTGCAAAAAAAAAAAAAAAAAAAGAAGAAGAAGAAGAAGAAAAGATGCCAATATTCTGTATTTTCCCTAGCATTTCCCCAAATACCGCGGTCTCCGCAAGCACATGGTTGGTGTCCTGACTTGGGCAGGTGACAGTTTGACTGTCCATCTACCATCCTCGAACAAGAGTCACCACCTTCCCCACGAGGAAGGCTGGGGTCCTCCCTGCTTTCTACCTTTCCTTCCTCCATCCTACCTAACTGTAGGGTCTGTTTCTTGCAGCACACCCAGTTCCTGGTATAAATTCTGTTCATCATTTGGCCGATTTTGGATGAAGGCAACGCATGACCATATGAAGGAGGATAGATTCCCCTGAACAATAGGAATTTTGTTTTGTTTCATTAGAAAGGAGGAAGAATAAAGGGAATGAATGTTGGGGAGACAGCCAGTAGTATTCTGCACCATTTTCTTTAACATTCGTATATTCAGTGAGCATTTGGTGAACATCTACTGCATTCCAGGCATCAGAGAGGCAGGAAAAACAAAAAAGGCAAGTTCCACCTCCTAAAAGCTGCACAAACCTATGGAGATGCAGACATAAATGCCCCCTAATAAAGTGAGAATGGCCCAACAGAGGCCCAGAGAGTTCTGGGGGAACCCAGAGTTGAAGCGGCTGACCCAAACGGAGGCGGAGGGGTCCCAGAAGAGGTGACTCCTCCCCTCACTAAAGGTACATTTCATGAGGCTGGGCATTTTGTCCTTCTGATGTATTCATTGCTGCATTCTTAAAGTCTGTCATAATGCCTGCCCCATAGTAGGCACTCAATAAATATTTGTACAGTGAATGATAGTGACACCTGAGATGAACCTGGAAAGATGAGTAAGGATAATCATAGTGAAGAAGGCTAGCGGTGTATGCACATGTACTATAGTAGGCATGGTGGCCAATGATGTCTTCAAAATGTCTTGGGCATGAGAGATTATAGCTGTTCTTCCATGTTGCCAGCATCTAAATAAGATCTGACAGCGTAGTAGGTAAGACGATGCAATTCCAGGGGAGGCAGAAGGCAATCTAACCGCAGGTCAGAAGACAAAGCCAGACACTGGCATTTAAGAAGTAAACGCTGGTCTGACTCTAAATGCACCGAAGGAGTTTCAGGAATGAAAATGAAAAAGGACAATGGCATCTATACTGGGAGCCGTGAGGAGCCCATTGCAAAAACAGGTTTTATCTCCCTTGTTCTCCATGCTCTCAGTGTGACCAGCATTCTGTTATGAGGACTTACAGGATGAGCACTGCAAGTCCAGCCGTCAACAGGCTGGCTTTCCCTTTGGCGGGGTTCGCCTTCACCCAGGATGGGTGGCCATCAGGTGATTGGTATTGTTTTATCATCCCGTTCTGTAGCGGTAGCTAGGAGAGATGTCAGCGTTCTTTTCTACCTGCAATTCCTTTCGAGACAACTTAAAAGACCAGCTTATTAAAACAACTAAGGACATTCGTTGAAGGGTAGAGTAAGAAGTCCAAAGTGTACATTGGTTTAAATAAAACATACAGCATCTTAAACTGCTGTCAATAACTTCATTAGAATTCTTACTTTAACCTTAAAGATGAAAAAACTGGTCCTTCACATCATCCTGCAGCTTTGACTTGGATCCCTCCAAAGCTTTACATCAGAATAAAATCCAAACTTAATCCAGTGAACTGCCCTCGACTCTTCTACTGCCTGGAATGGAAGTCATCTCGCAACAGCGAGAGTTGCTGACGATCTCATCAGTGTAAGAAGTGACTTTGGATACTGCCTGCCCTTTAGACTGCTGAGGAAGTAATTCCCACTCACCTTTCTCCATGAAATTCTCTTCTTAAGAAAGAAGCTGAGGAAAAGAGCAAGTGGAACTGTCCAGTCCATGACCTATTTAAAACTTTGAACCTTTTCTCTTTTTCCAATTGAGTACATTTCTCAACCTGGTATTTTCACACCTTTCTGAGCCGAGTGTGATCTGATAATCATTAACAGATACAATTATTCTTCAATTAACCAGAAACTATCATCAAGACTAGGAATCACGGACGGTTCAGTATATGTTGGAAACTCTTCTGAAACTGTCTCTTCTAGACAAAGAAACATGTACCCAGTTATTAGAATATTGTCTAAACAGAAATTTGGGGGATGCCTGGGTGGCTCAGTCAGTTAAGCGTCTGCCTTCGGCTCAGGTCATGGTCCTGGGTTGGAGCCCTGTGTCAGGCTCCCCGATCAGCAGGGAGTCTGCTTCTCCCTCTGCCTGCCACTCCCCCTGCTTGTGCTCTCTCTCTCTCTCTCTGACGAATAAATAAAATCTTTAATAAATAAGTAAATAAATAAATGGAAATTTTGGTATGATTAGTAAATAAATAAATAAATAGCCGTATGTATATAAAACTATATGCATAGTTATAGTCATTTATAACTAGGCCTAGCTACATCAGGCGTGTGTACTGATTTCACTACAACTGGCTGCTGGTCTTTGTGCCCAAAGAACCAGAGCAGATGAATCATAACCTGAGTCTTGGGACCTGAGACCAGGATGCAAAAGGCATGCCCAAGGTTAGAGCCTTTTGTACGACCCAGAGTTCCCTGTGTGGTTAAGGTGTGGTTAAACAAAGTATAGCCATCTGGTTATTTTAATATTGTTTAAGGTATGACATCAAGAGGCAAATCCTGCTCTCTCTTTCCCTTCATCTCTGCAATTATTAGAATTTCCCCCCTAAATCAGAATAAAAGGTCAGTACCACACACCACACAAATAATCAGAACATACAGGCCAGACGACAAACGGAGATTAAGTTGCTTCATTTGGGAGAGGCTCTATGTCTGACTTCAGCTTACCTTTCATGGTTGGTTTTAAGCACCTTAAAGGCTATACCATTTTATATCAAGAATTCCCAAATCTGGCCGCATGTCATAATTACCAAGGGATTTATTAAAAATGCAGAATCTCAGTTTCCAACTGACACCTGCTGATTTCCGAATACTAAGAGGTGGGCTCTTGGATGCAGCATTTCTCACAAGCTCTGCAGACAAGGCTAAGACAGAGGTCAGTACCCAGCAGAGAGGCCAGCCCTGGGGAAGCCCTCATCTTCATGAAAATGCATAATTGTGTAGATTTAAATTCCTGATTTTCAACTTTCTTTTTTTTAGTTCTTGGGCAGACTGGCAATTATGTAGTGTGGGGACAGAAATGTGAGGCTAACTGTTGACCTCAGGCTCAAAAGGGGCCAAACAGGCTGGTACATCTCTATGCAGCAAATTGTAGTCCTCTGGTCAGAAACCCAACAAGATAGGATGGGGTCCCTCTGACCCAACATGGCATTCACCACCCTCAGCAGGAATAGTGTCTCCCTCAACCCCGGGGCAGGCTGTGAGCAGCAGGCATGGTGTTTTATCTCCTTCGGGCTCTAAGAACCCTTGTCTCTCCATCACTTAGCCTTCACCATCTCATATTTCCTGAGTTCTGCGCCCTTGTTTGAGTCTTGCCTGAGGGCTGAGACTGAGCTAACAAGGACCATTGCCTGTTGGGACCGTGATAATTTATAGCTTAGTTCTGTGCTGCTTATCTTGACCAAAGCAGGACGGTATAAAGTGGAAAGTAAAATCTTTCCCCTGCCTCACAGCCCTATTCTTCCCCTTTTTGTCGGTTCTAGTGGTTTCCTCCATAATTCTGATTAATGCACTCATCCCCCAGTGTTTTGATTTCTCAACTTTTTACAGTATTTAAGAAACAACCTTATTTCTACTTACCTTCTTGTACACCTTTCTCTTGCTAATATTCTGACACATTTTTTCACTTATTCTATTGATTTTGTTTATAAATTTTAATAATATGCATAAAACTTTGTTTCTTGATACATCAATTTTAGACAACATATCTTGACTCTTTAGTAAGCTGAACAAACTAATGACCTCTCTAGTTCCTTCCACTTCTTCCCCTCCCTGAGCCTCATAAATATCTTGGTAATATTTCTTTGGCCCTATCAAAGTTCATTACATGTGCATTATGGGTATAATTATACTTCAATTTTCTAGGATTTATTCAAAGTTTGAATCTGATAGCCAAAAAGCAAACCATACTTATCATTTTAGAGTTTATATTGGGTCATGATTTTCTTGTGTAACTTTTAGAGTTTCCAATTACCTGTTATTTTTCCTGTTGAGAAAAAAAAATATGCTTTTTCATTCTCCATAGAAGATGTTTGTTTTTAGGTTGTTCAAGGCTGAAAGGGGCCATATATTTTCTTCCCAGAATCCTAACAGCTAGGAATGAACATGAGGTAGAAGCTAGGCCATTTGGTTGAACCTGAAGGTTTGGATCTTGATGGAGTGATACATACAGGACAGCCTGATCATTTGTGGCAGCTCTTCGAGTCTAACAGTGCAGCATGCAGTGGGGAGAATACAGAGGTGACAAAGACCAGTGACACCGTAGCAGGTGTTCAGTAGTGATGGCATCTATGTGGCCTCAGCTGGGTCTTGCCTCCCTTGGATGTTGCCATTTATTCTAAGCTTAGAGCTCTCAAATTTTTCACCTTTTCTCAGAATAGTCCAATATTCCTCCAGTAAATTCCTTTTTTTTTTTTTTAAGTTAGCTAAGTTGGTATCCATTGTTTACAACCAAGAGTCTAGAATTAATACAATTGGTACCGATAGTGGATTATCAGTGAGCAACAGTTACTAACAAAAGGGAAGCAGAAGGAATACGGGGTTGGTTGTCCGGCCTAGAACTTGAAGACAGCAGCACTCCTAATATTCAGAGATGGGAATCTTCATATAGCATGGAGGAATTAAATCACTAAAACTAGAATGAAGTTTTCATAGTGCTCTAGGACCAAAACAGATGAGATACTCATAAAGGTCCAACTTGGTAAGAATGACCAGAAAGTTAACAAAAGCAACAGAAAATAAGAAACAAACAAACACACAAAAAACCAAAAAAAGAACAAACAAAAACTCTAAATCCAATGAATAAAGGCCTAGAATGACTTATTCCTAGACTTCGGTTAATTCACAGACCTAGAGTCTGTTGAATGGGGGGAAGGCTGGCTGGGATTCTACAATAATATTACAAGGAACTTCTGTACAGCTTCCTCCTAGTCTTCTGCAAAGAGACTGTCATTTACTAAAGCAACTGTACCCAATTGCCTTAGACCAGAATCTCTTGAAAAGAGAGCCTGAGTCCAGGACTTTTTTTGGGGGAAGTAAAATCCCAGGGTAATGGGAGTGAGGTAAAAGGGAAGCAAAGAGGGAAAGATGACAAATAAATGCAGTGTGATGCATTACTGCTTCATGACGTGGTGCTAAGGGGGCTGAAACCCAACAGGTGTACCCACTCAGACAAAGGGGATCCTCCAGAAAGGTTGTGTGCAACAACTGTGCCTTGGGACAGGCCATCAGATGGAGGGTTAGAAAAGAAATTTATCTCCTGTCTCCTGCCTCCATTGGCTGGTCCACTGGAAAGTTAACTCCCTTGCACTTCCAGATTGTGTCCCTTGGCACCTTCTGCAGCTGTTTGGGAACTGGAATCCTCCAATCTGTGGGGTGAGGCCTCACCAGAGTTTGGAAGCAGTTGGAGGAGACTTGGATTCTAGATGTAGCCCTAAGTCCTCCTAAGAACTATGTAGGACCATACATTGGTCTGGCTAGCTCATTTGAAATACGTGAAAAGGGCTAAGGGACCAGGATATAGATGAGACCAAGAGAACCTGAGAAAAGTGTAAGATGTGTCCAAAACATGGAAAGTAAATGCTCTGATATACTGAAATGATTAGACAAATGACTCTGAGTTCCATTAATTCTTTGGGATCCAGAATATCCTTCTGGTCAAAGTAGGGATTTCTGAGGTCAGATAAAAGACAGAATTTTGTATTGAGTCTGCCCTAAGGTAAAACATTGATTATTTTCCAGATCTTGAATATACAGTTTAAATGTGTGTCTTCAGAAACCCACATTACCTCCCTGACTTAGAAGATAAAATAGAAAAACCCTATTTTAGTAGGGAAAGCCAAGCAGAAGCCCCAGGCTCTCCTCCCCCCCACCAAAATAGTCAATCAAATATTATAACCTTGGGGGGGGATCATAGAAATCAGTACCACCATCAATATGTTCAATGCTAGACTGATTGTGATTTCTAACACATCTGCCATTGGATTATGACAAGTTCCATCAGTTGACTTCAAAAATGAATGATATTCTAATGTTGTCTTCACACTGGAACAAATCACTTTAGTCCCTGAAACCTGGTATTACTAAGACTAGTAATCTAGTAAAAAACTTTTCCTTTCTTTCCCCCCCCCCCACCCAAAATATCAGAATAGTTTGTCTTTACTGAAGGAGTTAACAGAACCTCTAAAACCTCAGAGATATATCAGCTGTGCTCAGGGATACATCAACCATGCAATGATTTAATCTGTGGGCAACCTCTCTGGTTTACCATCCCCCAGTACACCAAATTAAAAATTATATGCTGATAAGACCTGAGAGCAGGAAGTAACAGGTACCCGAGTTTCCTTGTTAAGACATTTGTGTGCCAGAGGAGTGAAAAATAAATCCCGTAAAGGTATAGAGAGCTGCCCTGTCAGTAAAGTTTCTGGGGCTCTATTAACCGAAGGCATCTCGGACATATTCTTGCTCCTTTGACCCCTTACCACTGTGCTCATTCAATTCCTTAATCATACCACTTGTTAAATAATCAATTTTGAAAGGCTGCTTTCTGGGGCTGCTGCATGCCTGTCCACCTGAGATTACTTTTTAAAGAACACTCCACTATATTTTTTGGATCCCATATTTTCATGTTACTTAAGTACACCCTTGCTTCTGTATTTTTTCCACATGGGCCCCTCTAATACGGCTTGCTTTTATCAAAGTAGACAAACCAAGAAGGCAACAGAGACAGCCTACTTGCATGACAGAAGTCACAATCCTATGCAACACAATCATGGAAGTTATGTCCCAACACCTTTATAATGTTCTGTTGGTTAGAAGTAAGTCACAGGTCCTGCACATACTCAGAGGGAGGGAATTATACAAGGGTTTGAATTCCAGGACATGGAGGTCATTGTGAGCCATCTCAAAGCCTACCCACCACCACAGATCAGATATGAGTTTTATCTCTGGAAACTTTTAGTAATTGTGATCACCGATGTCCTGATAGTCCATGAGGATTTGTCTGGATGTGTGTCTTGTTTCATTAGTCATGCTTGTACTACTTATTTCCTTATATTTAGCCTTAGGAAGTTTTCTTCTATTATTTCTCTGTTTAATTTCTCCTTCCCATTTTGAAGACGACTGGTCTTCCTGAATGCATCCTTTATGTCACTTTCCTGTATTATTTTCCTCCTGCTTGAGCTGTCCTGCGTGGATTGAAAGAGGTGAGTGCAAGTCTTCTGTGTTACAATGATCCTTTATATTTCTGAATTTCTACTTTCTTGTTGATAATACTGTTATTTCTGTACTGAATTTCACCCTACTCTTTATTTTCATTTAACTAATTTTGGCCTTAATTCCCCTTGTCTGAACATCCACTCCTTTTTTGTTTGTTTTTATTTGCTGACTGTATCTCTGCATAGAGTTTTGCTTTATTCTTTTTCTAAAGAAATTTTAAAATTTTAAATTCTTTTTCTTTAGAATGATAAAAGAGGCACACATATTTTTAGCACAAGGAATATGTTTAGTTTTAGTCTGGTCGTATTACTTTCAATTTTGTTTATGTATATGTGTATACGCATATACATTCTATTTATGTGATTTGTTCTATTTGCTTTTGGTATATTGTTCCTTTGATATTTAGGAAGATTTGTTTTATACTATAGTGGTTACCTTTAAAATTATAACTTTGGGTAATAACTTTGGTTCCCTATTTTTTAATTCCTTATGAGCAATGACAAAATTAACATCTCTCCTCTTCTTCCCTAGCCCCCTTCTTTCTCCATTATTATCTGATATTAGTCAATAACACTATCTTTTTTAGTATTTGCCTTTGTACCATTAAACAATATATTTGACTCCCAGCTATGGTAGAAACTTTAACTTGCCTCTTTTAATCAATGAAATTAGTTTGCCTTTCATTTTCTTTCTTTTCTAATTTTGTTAGTCTGATCATTTCTACATGGCCAGACTAATAATACATATGTCTGACTTGTCACTGTAATTCCCACCTGTGATTTTATCTTGATTTTATGGGTAAGTATATTTAATTCTCACAGAACATCATTTTTCCATTCTGTTCTCAGTTATCACTTGCTTGGCCAAAGTTCATTCCCAGTAGTTTCCTTAAGAAGAGCTCACTGGGACAGTACTCCTTGAGTGCTTGCATGCTCAAAGTTGCTTTTTTAAAAAAGCAGTCCTGGGTACATAGTAATTGTTATATAAGTGTTGGCTGTGATTATTGTTATTATGATTATTTTCACCAAAAAGATCATGTTGGATTTTTAAAAATTTTCTTTGTGCTTTTGGATGATTTCTGGGAAGAGGAAAGTGCTGACTTAGCCATTTTTCGCTCATTATCCTTCCCTTTTATCCTATTCATTTTCCTCAACATCTATGGATCCTTAGTCATCCATTCACAATTAAGAATGGAAGATTCAGGTGACTAATATGGGTGGCTCACGTGGGTTTCTTCTGCCATTTCAGGCCTTTCTCTATCCTGAGAACCCTGACGACCTGTCTGGGCAGGTATGCAGGGCATGGCGTACTGTGGGCTTCCCCTCACAGTGTTTTCTGAGCTGTGCAAGTCTAGGTTGAAATCATTTCTCTCAGAAATTTGAATCCATTCTCTGGCCACTGCCAAAACAAGGAGGCATCAGCTTCCTATTCTCAGGCATCAGCTTCCACTCTGGGAACTCTAGGCCTTTCTGTGCAGATTGGCTTGATTTCTTCGGAGAGCATTTCCTGTATTCCACCATTCAACCTGGAGATAAACATTGCTGCTGCTGCGGGGGGTGGAGGAGGCCAACAGTGCAGCCATTCACAGGCTGTTTGCCAATCAGCCTCACAAGCAGGTCTGACTGCTGGCTCTGTGTTAGTGAGAGGGCAGGGCCATCACTCTGCAGGCTGCCCTTTAGGGAGGGAACAGGAGGGCACTGGGGTGCAGAGAGGAATCTCTCAGAGTCAGCAGGGGCCCAAAGTGGGATGGGAAGAGCAGAAGAACCAGAGAGATTCTTCAGATCATGGCCAAGGAGAGAAGGAAAGGGCCAACGCTGGGGAACTGGGACTCTCATTTAGGTCTAAGCTATGAGGCAAGATTGAGAAAGGGAAGATCAGGGAGGTCAGACGTATGGACAATTGGAAGGAAGTTGAAAGCAGCATGTGTGGTGGTTTGCAAACGTGGCTATAAATGTTGTAAAAGTGTCAGAAGCTCATGTTTTATTTTTACGAGGAGCTGTCTCTGATTTGGGGAGGAATCAGAGGCAGATCTGCGAGCTTAAAACAGCCAGGAGGCTGGCTGTTCACTTGTATATCTATGTACCTTCATATGTGGACAAGACCACGTTACTCTCCTTCTGGAGCAATGTTGGGTCCCAGACAGTCCTTTATACATTTTGGTTGAATGGAGAGATGGTTAAAGGTCTAAAATATCCTTTATTAGTGGGCCCAAATGCACAGCACATTCTCACCTTGCATTTGGTTCAGGTCTCCAGGTAAATAAGAAGCCAACAGAATAAGATAAGAACTGGGTCCCCAAAGAATTCTAGTTGGCACTCATGGTTCGGATCCTAGCTGTTTGAAAATTCACAGAGGGCTTTAGAAACAAAGAAATCTCCCTCTAAGAGGTAAACTCTGGGAAGTGTGTATTTTTCTTGAATTGTTTGACATCAGCCTGGACCCCAGTAATGCAATTGGATCAGAAAGATTAGTCCATAATCTGTTTTCATCATTGTTGGCATTTGTAAGAAGGAAAAATATAATAAAGCCAGGCAAGACATTTGAGATTTAAAAATCAGTCATTCATTCTCCCCGCGAGCCCTTTTTCTCTTTGCTCTGATGAACCAGTAAGGTGCATGTAGGGAGGGTCCATTGTGTCTAAACTCCTCTTTCAAATGCTTACGTGCTTATGATACAAACACAAACTTATGTGAGAGGTAACTGGTAAGTTTCAGATCCCTTTGTTTTTCTTCAGAGTTGTCCAAAATATTCTGTGCAATACAAGTTCCATGAAATGTTCTATAAAATGTAAGGTTTTATAGTGTAATATATTTGGGAAATAGTGCTTTACTTATTTTCCTCTTTGAAATTTCTAAAACATATTAATATGTTTAAGAATCTGAGAATGACAATGTGGAAGTCTACTTAATTTGTTTAAATAGGAATTTCCCAAATGTGAGCTCTTTTTTTCTATACAATTTCTAGCATCCCCTGGATTGCACATGGGGAAAGCTTTTTACTCTAGAGCCCATGGCTCTGGTCCAAACACCCACTTGGGTGCCGCTGAGGACTGCAGCTGGCCTCTGTGGGTCAGGATTCCTGGGCTCTCTGCCTAATTCTGAGAGACACTTTTCTGATGCCCCTGAAGACAGCTTGCTCCTGACCATTCCATCTCCCGAAAACTCAGTCCAGTGGCTGTTTACCATGGAACTGATATGCTGGTAACTGATACCAGTTTCCCTTGCTATTCTTAGGGAAGTGGACAATCTCCTTCAGAATTCTCCAAGCCTCCTGTGAATAAAGTATCTCATGTTTTTAAGATCTTATTAAAAATATTTTAACATTATTTGGCAATTTCAATAATCTCACTTTCTAAAACATGATCAAAGATGTATTTAAATAGCACTTCTATAATGTTCTTCTTCACACTTCTATAGCACCTAATTTGTACTTCTCTTATAATACTTAACATTGTCTATATTTAATTATTGCCATGAGGGTACACATTTTTTCTTTTCTATCATATGATAAATTACATATGACTTTTCATCTATTTTACCCCTGAATAAAACTTCATACCAGGTTTTACACAACAGCGTTTCAATAGATGCTTGTTATACATTTAGCTAATATTTTTAACGTCCCTACGAGAAAGACTTGCTCTAAAAAATGTCTTATTTGGAAAAATGTCTATTCAGGTCCTTTACCCATTTTTTAATTGGGTTATTTGGGTTTTTGCTATTGAGTTGTATGAGTTCTTTGTATATTTTAGCTATTAACCCCTTGTCAGGTATGTGGTTTGCAAATATTTTCTCCTATCCCATAGCTTGCCTTTTCATTTGATTGATAGTTTCCTTTGCTGTGGAGAATCTTTTTAGTTTCATGTGGTTCCACTTAATTATTTTTGCTTTTGTTGTCATGCTTTTAGTGTCAAATCCAAAAAATCATTGTCAAGACCAGCAGTGTCAAGGAGCTTACCCTCTATGTTTTCTTCCAGAAATTTTATAGTATCAGGTCTTCTGTTCAAGTCTTTAATTCATTTTGAGTTTATTTTTGTGTACTGTACACAACAGAGGTTCAGTTTCATTCTTTGCTGTCCAGTTTTCTCAACAGCTTTTATTGAAGAGACTCTCCTTTTCCCATTGTATATTCTTGGCTCCTTTGTGAAAAATTAATTGACCATATATGGGTGGGTTTATTTCTGAACTCTCTGTTCTGTTCCACTGATTTATCTTTCTTAAGGCAGTGCCACACTATCTCGAATACTATAACTTTGTAATATGGTTTGAAACCAGGAGTGTGATGCTTCCAGTGTTGTTCTTTCTCAAGACTGCTTTGGCTCTTGGGGGTCTTCTGTGGTTCCATATGAATTTTAGGATTTTATTTTTCCATTTCTGTGAAAAATGCCATTGGAATCTTGATAAGGATTGCACTGAATCTGCCGATTAATTTGAGTAGTATGGACATTTTAATAATATTCATTCTTCCAATCCATGAATACAGAATATCTTTTCATTTATTTGCATCTTCTTCAATTTCTTTCATCAGTGTTTTATAGTTTTCAGTGTACAGGTCATTCATCTCCGTGGTTAAATTTAGTCCTAAGTATTCTATTATTTTCGATGCAATTGTAAATGGGATTGTTTTCTTAATTTCTTTTTCTAACAGTTCATTTTTAATGTGTAGAAATGCAACTGATTTTAGTATATTGATATTACATCCTGCAACTTTACTGAATTTGTTTATTGGTTCTAACAGGTTTTTTTTTGCTGAAGTCTTTAGAAATTTTTATATGTACTACCATATCATCTGCAAACAGAGACAATTTTACTTCCTCTTTTCCAATTTGGATGCTTTTTTTTTTTCTCTTGCCTAATTGCTCTAGCTAGGTTTTATGGTACTACATTGAGTAAAACTGGTGAGAATGGGCATCCTTGTTCTTTTTTTTTTTTCCTACTTAACAGACTTTCTTTTTGAACAGTTTTGTGTTCACACAAAATTGAAAGGAAGGTATAGAGATATCCTTTACACCTCTTCCCCCTGACACACATGCACAGCCTCCCCCATCTTCAACATTCCCCACCAGAGTGGTACATCTGTTACAGTTGATGAACTTATACTGACAAGTCATTATTATCCAAAGTCCGTAGTTGACATTAGGTTCACTCTTGGTGTTGTACGTTCTACAGGTTTGGACAAATGTATAATGACATGGATCCACCATTGTAGTATCACACAGAATAGTTTCACTGCCCTAAAAATTCTCTGTGTTCCACCTATTCATCCGTCCCTTCTTCCCTCCCAGACCCTGGCAACCACTCATTTTTTACATAGATGTCATCTTCTATGTTGTGGGAGTCACTGAGAGTCTAAGAGAGGAACGGATATAATCAGATATAGTCCTCGAGGGTGAGAAATGTGTTTTTTTTCTGCATTATATTTTCTGACTGGTGATACATGGCACAGAGTAGGCACTCAGTAAATATTGACTGAAGATTTTAGAGAGAGATGTTTTCTCAGGATCAGTCTTTTTAATCTGCAAAAATAGTTGGTAGATCAGATTCTGCCTGGCTGTGAAACTCCACCTGAGAGCATCAGATCCCCCCTTTCCCTCTGTTAATGGTCATATGGACAGATTCCCCAGGGACCCTCCTCATCCACCATTATTTCCCCGCTGTCAGTCTTTCCACCCTCGCTGGACTCTGGAGTGCCTAGGAAAACAGAAAAGAGAGGCCAGGCAGGGATCATCTCCCTGCTCCAAGTCTGCCTCTTCTCTGTTGCCTTTTGTGCTCCACAGGCAGAGGAAAGCCACCGACCTTCAACAAGCTGAGCAAATTATCTTCTGCTAATGAGCTTAATTACCTAGTTCTCCATTTAAGATAAATGTTTAAAATGTTATAAAGGCCTTTAGAAGCCATCTGTTGCACTTGCAGTTCCTTGTGGCAAAATGGTAGGACTGCTCCAACCTCATGCAGCCCAGTAGCGTGACGGCCCAGATCATGAGGCTGGTGCTCAGCTGCCTCCTCACACCCAGGACTTTACTGGATCTCCACAAGTGGTCAGGATAGCAGTTAGTATCCCTCTTTTACAGATAGAAAACTGAACCCTGTAAGGGTGAGTCACTTCAGCTTCTTCTAGTACTGTTCTGCTTTCCTTCTGGTTACACAACGCCCTCTTCACCTGCACTACAGGCAACATGGGGACCTTTCAGGCTCCGTTTTTATTGCCATAAGAGGCTGACTGGATGAGAGAGATGTCATCGGGAAGCAATGACAATTTTCTCCATTTCTCCAAGGCCTCAGGGAAGCCGGGGGTCCAAGGGTCCCATTCTGTACATAATACCATCTGCTGATAACTATCTTCTTCAGTCTCAAAAGTTGCTTGGTTAATCAACCTCTCATTTCTTGGACACCTAGTCCTCATCCAGCATGAGCTGGACTTTGGAGAGGTACCATTCTGAGTTGCATTTGCATGTGAATCACCTGGAGAACTCCCATCCTTCCTTCCTTCCTAAATTAATATATTCATCAAGGGTCTGTAACTTGCTGTTTGAAAAATGTTGTTATGGAATAAACAAGGCAAATGCAGTTTATCTAGGATACCAACTTCAATTGATTGACAATGATAACATGGAATACTATGTTAAAAAAAGATTCTGAAATAGGATCTAGGCTTGTTGGCAAAGAAAGTGTGATATATTAATCAGGCCAGCATCAGTTTAGAAGTAGTAAGTGGCAATCCACATGACAATTTTCTGTCAGTTTTTATTATGGCAGATTTATTTGCCAATTATTCATGAATGATCTAAGAGTTTGCCATAAGATTAGGAGAGATGGACATATCTGTACATCTTCTCAGTGCAGGCCAGGTGTGACAGGCAAAATAGAGATTTTTCAGAAGCACTACAGGGATTTCAATGACTCAAAGTTCTTCTATCCAGGTAGAAGTACTGAGAATCAAAAACCGGAAACTAGTTCTCAGTGAGATTTAGGATGTCAAAGTGGTGTTCCCCAAAACAGAGTCATTGTAGACCTCAATGTGCACATGTCAGAGTAGGGCCAGACCCACAGGAATCTCCTGGTAGTGCCACTATGACAGATGAGTGATAAACCCACAGATGGTCAGCTTCTTTGTGAAGCAAGCTCTGACCACATATTCTCCACAGGGTCAGCCTAACCCAGGTGATATTGAGGCCCCATGGGCAGTGTGTTTTAATTCAAGGAGGTACTCCTGAGCATCCTCCGGGGTCCAGTCCTGCCCTCAGCCCAGGGAACGTTGTGTACTACTACAGACTCACTGAGGTGGAAGGAGGGCTAGAGACGTCAGCCATGTAGACAACTGGGAAGAGCAGCCTCAGACAGTGTGCTTCAGTCTCTGAACAGGTGAGGAAGCTTTCTCTGAGCAGCCTGCTTGGCAGGGGTGCTGAAGTGAGGAAGCCATATAGAGAAGAAGAGCAGTTGGGACTGGGAAGGGGGGGAGGAATGAAACTCCCTATAAAACTCATTTTGTTAGGTATTGGGAGAAAAAAGCTAACACATACAGTGGTCAGTGGTTAAAAAAAATCAAGGAAGACAAACAATGTGAGAAGGAAAATGACAGAGAGAGTCTTTGAGCATATGGAGGGTGCAGAGATGTCCCCTCTTGTAGGAGCTGGTGTGCTGCCCAGAACAAAGTACAAGTAAAGTACTGAGGGCACAAGACTGGAATGCTAAAGAAGCTTTATAACACCACCCACCTCCATCAGTTAGGCAGGAACAAAGCCGACCGATGACTAACTCTGGTTGGCCTCACCCCACAGGAGCACAAAGGCAAGACTAGCTCTTACTTACCCTTAAGCCCATCTTCTCTTCTTTTATTTCTGGGTACATACCATATTCAGTGAGTATTTGCTTTGAAGATGGATATTCGTTGTCAAGAGCACAATCCAGGAACATAAAACATTTGACCTGGGAGTTGCTGAGGCAACCCAGGTAAATGCCAATAATTATTTAAAGTCAAGTTAAACACAGAAGACCAAGCCGCTGCACCTTCCCTCCGAGCTGTCTGGAGAAGGATAATTTCAGAGAAAGCCCAAAGCATTTTCATATTGAGAGGCTCTGTTTGTGAAAGCTGTCATCTGTGACTGAACACCCCTGGTCAGGGAGTCACAGAGATAGTTTGGGAAATAGCCATGGCTGTCACTCCAAGCCCTTTGGTGAGAAATCAAAAAGTACTAAGCTTAGAGCCATTTGGGTTTCTTATAAGGAGTGTTGGGAGGCAGGTTTGTGCCAAAAGTCTTCATTTGTGTTCTCTCTTTCTTTCTTTGTCTCTCTCTCTACTTCTCTTTCATTCTCCCTGCTTTTCTGTTCACTTCTCACTTCCATATCTTCTCTTTTTCTACCGGTACATTTCATCTGCCCACATCTCCACCCCAATCCTCACTTCCAAAGATTGACAAATCTGTAAAAGCTGAGAGATACAAATGATCAAGAAGGACCATACTGGAGGAAGAAGCATGAACCTAATTTTTAGTAAAAGGGTAGTGGGAGGGTTTGATGTTCAACAGTTCAAACAAGAGTCATGGGAGATCTTGTTTCCTAGTTATGGTGCTCAAGCTGGTACGAAGTGGGCAATAAGGAGGAAATGTGGTGCTCAAAGTCATATGAAATTACCACCTTTGTTCCACTCTTTTGAACAGTCTACATGGTCAGAGGCTACCAAGGAGCTGATTCTAGGAACCAAGCCAAATCCAGTCAATTAAGAGAAGTCGGGGAGTGTTTAAGATCTAGGAACACCATCTATCATTAGAATTGAAGAGCTCAACAGAAGATAGCCTGGAGGCTCATCACAAATTTTTCTTGACGTTGGAAAAATTGGCTCAAGGGAATTTTTTTAAAAAAGTTCCAAAAGTTCTTGATTGGAATTTTAACACATATCGTGCAGCTTGATTACAGCTAGAAAGAAGGAAGTAACTCAAATAAATTCACATTTTCAGCTGTCCAGCACAGCAATAAAGAATAAACTGCCAGAGAGCTCATTATAGGTACAGAAGCCTGGGAGATGGGTTTGTAGAGATGGTGACCCACAGAAATATTTTGCCTGAAATGGCTAGCCTTTATTTTCAGTTTGTAGTTGCACCTACTTACATCTCAAAACCCTTTTGCAAAAGAAAAATTAAGAGACGACTACTACATGTCCTGTGTTTTGATGACACTTGGCATCACTGTATAATCGTTCAAAAGTGAGATGGTCCATCTCACCCTCCGTTGTCATCACTAGGAAAGAGAACATAATGCATCAAAGCACAGGGCAATCTTCCAGTGCAGCTCCAAAGTATATATATAAATGGGTTGATTTAACTCTGGTTTCAGGGAAGAAAATTGTATAAAGCTTCTGGGCAAATAGTTGAACAAGTGGTAATCATGGTAATATTTTATCCATGGTAGTGGGGCAAAGGAATTGTTGATAGTGGAACTCTACCTATTGAAAAAGCAACCCTATCTCAGTTCTTGTCTGGTCTGTTAGACCTGTGCATGGCTGGGGAGAAGAAGGGAGGTGACAGGTACTGACAGTGAAGCTTATTTCTAGGTATGGGACAAAAATAAAATTTGATTTGTCCTCCTGGGGCTTCTTCTTCATGATGTCATCACTTAATGTGGCTCTTCTTTCTACTCCAAGAACACCAGCCTTAGTCACTGCCTGCCACTTCTAAGGGGCATCACAAAGATCTATGCCTACTGCCTCTCCTCCTATGTACCTCCAGGAGAGGGGTTTTGCTAAGGCTAAGAGAGATCCAGGGACATTATTAGTGGTGCTTCCAAATCTATGCTATGTATTATCTTTTGGGATTCATTCTCATTCATTTTCTTTCTCTCTGTCTCTGTCTCTGTCTCTCTCTCCACACAACGGGGATTGAAAGGCAAGCTCGAGGCTATATCCTGCTTAGGAAGACAGGAGGAGTGACCAAGTAGCTTTTGCTACTTCACCTTCAAATGAGAAGTTTCTCCCTCCACGCCTACTTCCTTTTGTTTGCTTTCCCTGTGCATGCTGCCAAGTATTGGGATCTTGAGGGCCAAGATTTGCATGTGGTGTTACTGTGGTGGAACTGGGGTCTGAATGTAAAAGGACAAAGGTAGGCAGCTGCTCATGCTCTCCCCTAACTCACCAGGAGGCTACCTGAGGATTTGGGCAAAGACCTGTTGTCAGAAACAAAGTAACTGAACCTCACTCAGATGCTTTGCTCATTTCCTCCGAGAATCTAGCATAGAGAGAAGTAGCTGACCTTGCCATACCTCTGATTTCTTCTCCAAGATGTGATAAACATACCTCACGCCCAAGCCCTTCCCTGCCATTGACTTCTGCTGTTCTCCAGGGTTGTAATGTTCTAGCCTATTCTTACCCCACTGTCCGTCCCAACATTGCCATGCTGCATGACAACTACAAGTCCTTATATGACAATTCAAGGAGACTCTGCCCCTGGTCTCTTTCCCTCCACTCCAGCTCTGAGTCTTCCTTCTTTTCTGAATTACTATACCATCTTTTTAACCACAGGTTAGGATAGGGATTACTAGATCCTGCCTTAGGTGTGTTTGTGCCTCTGTTTATTTCAAGTTTGTAAATTGTATTATTCCTATTAAGAGTCTAAGTTTCCCTAGGGGGGTGAGCTGGACCGTATCCCCTATCTTATCCTAGTGCCCAGCCAGTGTCCTACACACAGACAGTGTTAATAGCACTGCTGACATCTCTGGACTGGGAAATAAGGAGGTAAATCAGATGATTGTCACCTCCTTTCTCTAGGGGAGCAAAACCAACAGTAGACAAGGGATACCATCTGTGCAATAAGCAATCCCACATGAGGCCTCAGTAGCTGTGCGAGGTGTCTGCCCCACTGGGGAGGGGGGTAAGGAGAAATTCCCGGAGGGCAGGTCCTGAGTGCAGCTGTACGCTCTGACATTTCCAGTGAAGGAAGAGAAGAACTGTGACTGGGTCCTTGGAAAACTCTTTCAAGTTCTTAGACCCTCTAGGGATTTGCTGAGCTTTTGAGGTTACTCTGCTTCCAAAGTGCTGACTATTAAAGAGTTAGTGCTTCGAGCTAATGAAATCCAGACCTTAGATCTGGTACAGAAATCTTGCTCAGAGATTATATTACTTTTCTTGGGCTGCCATAACAAAGTACCTCAGATTGGGTGGCTTACACCACAGAAATTGATTTCCTCACAGTTCTGGGGGCTTGAAGTCCAAGGTCAAGGTGTCAGAGGGTTGGTTTTATTCTTAGTCTTCTCTCCTTGGCTTGTAGGAGGCTGTCTTCCTCCAACGTCTTTACACGCTCTTCCCTTTATGCATGCATGTGACCTAATCTCTTCTTATAAGGACACCAGTCATATTGAATTAGGGTTCACTCCTATGATCTCATTTTACCATAATTACCTCTATAAAGAGCCCATGTCCAAATACGGTCAGATTCTAAGAAATTGGGGTTAAGTCTTCAACATACAAATTTTAGAGGACACAATTCAACCCATAACAGTGACTCTGGGCAATATTGGATTTTACTCAATTGAATTGTATTCAGTTCCTTCAACAAGAGGTTGACCCCCTACATAGCACCAGACCCTATTAAGATGCTGGGGATCCAGCAGTGAGCACAACAGACATTCTGATGCAGAGAGACAATAAGAAAACTATGTGGCGTGTTGAATAATCATACAGGATATGGAGGAAATTAAAGCAAGGCTGGGGCACTGGGGGTGTCATCTAATCCACCCCCCACCTCCAGGAAGAACTGAGTACAAATTCTTGACAAATTGAGGAGGGGCAGCAGAGTGCAGTGGGGAAGGATGAGACCAGAAATTCTCCCTTTGTGAGTCTTAACTCCTGCTTTTTCCACAGGCACAAGCATGCTCTTTCCCCTCCCTGCCCTGGTCATCTGTCTCACTGATACAAGCACAAGGTCACAAGGGGCTCTGGGAGCAAGGCTGTGGCTGGCTCTCTGCAAACAAGGGCCACTGATGAAGAAACAGTTCAAGGCACTCACCCTCTGGCTTGGGAGATGAAAGCCCAGTCATCCCCGTGGATGAAAACCTGACAATCCTTGAATCGCTTTACTAATGAGTGCAGACATCAATTGCAGGCTGATTATGTGCCAGGCACTGTGCTGTGCCTGACCTCATTCATCCTCCCTAAAGCCCAAAGAGCACTATTTTTTTTTTCACATTTACAGATTAGGAAACTGAAGCTCAGAGAGGTTATGTAACTCGCCCCAAATCCATCTGATGCATCAGAGTTTTAGCCTCCCTTAGCCCCTGTGCTGAGCTGTCTGGGGAGGGGTAGGTCACTGATAGAGCTGGAGTTGCAAGTTCCAATGGCTTCCTAACACTTTTTTCCTCAATTAAAGCTGCCAGCATAACATCTTCCCAAGGGACTAATAAATCTTATTTCTAATAAGCGACTGCCAACCTTAAAACATGCAAAAATTTTCAACATAAATTTTCTCAACAATTGTAACTCATTACTTCAATACAAGGCATGAACTACTGCAGTCTGTCCACGATGATGAGGAAAACACTGGGAATGAACCCAGCAACATGGTCTTTGACAGCAGCATGAAATATTTTACAACAGTTCCAGAGGTTTCACTGGCTGTCCCAATTACAACGAAGTCTTCTTGAGCATATCTCTTGCAAAGAGATTTAACGTATAGTCCTCCTGGTATTTCAGGGCCACCCAGCAGCAAGTAGACCACATAGGTAGGAAAAGTTCTTCTTTGAGATGTTTGCTTGCTCAAAGGCATTCCAAGCTCTCTCAAGGAACTCGTCGTCAATGCTTTGAGTCCTAGACTTGCTGCTGTGAGCACTATTTCAGCCACGGAAATCCAGAAATCTCAAAGAGACAAAAGTCCCCCTCATTGCTTTGGGGACAATGTCCTCTTTTGCTAAGTGTTGATGACCAGAATTTAGCTAAATTCTAATGTTGGTAGATAACTCTGCTTACTATATATGCTGAGCATATTTCATATGGTTTTAGTCATTTGGTTGCCACATCTATGGGTTTCCAGTTCCTATCCTTTGCCCATTTTTCTACTTTTTTGGATATTTTCCTTATTTATTTTAAGGAGTTCTTTAGATATTCTCAGTACTAATCCCTTGCTAAGTGTGTGCTAGCAAATCTATTGTCCCCAATTTGTACTCATCTTTTTACTTTATCATATAAATGCTTTAATTTTAGATCTGGATTTACCCATTTTTATATGCTTTTGATGCCTTAAAGATTATTTACAGACTGCATTCCATATTTCATACTCCACTGACAAAAATTATCTATAGTTTTTCTAAAAGTTTTGTTCTAGATTTCGTATTTGTTGTTTTTTTTTAAAGATTTTATTTATTTATTTGAGAGAGAGAGAGAATGAGAGATAGAGATCACGAGAGGGAAGAGGATCAGAGGGAGAAGCAGACTCCCTGCTGAGCAGGGAGCCCGATGCGGGACTCGATCCCGGGACTCCAGGATCGTGACCTGAGCCGAAGACAGTCGCTTAACCAACTGAGCCACCCAGGCGCCCTCGCATTTGTTGTTTTAAACATATTTTTTCAAAGGGCAAATGACATTAGCTGTCATAATAAAGAGGTACCTGCCTTTGGAGCAGGTGCTAATATTCCTTAAGAATGAGATTTCTCTGTCCTGATGGTGGTGGTGCTAGTGTTGAGTTGCTGAACATGTCCCTAATTCTGGAATCCAGCTAGATTTCACTTGTGGGGCAGTCTGTCTCTTTCCCCTCTCACTCTATTGAGTGGTTAAAATTGCAATTGTTTAAGCATCCAAGAATACTAAAAACTTTTCCATCATATTTCCCTCCCTGATGCTTGGCATATCTATTGGTCTGTTTACCTATTTAGGTTATGATATTGTCATACGTTGTGTGTATGTCTTGATAATGGATTTTTTTGGGGGGGTACCTTTGTGTTGTATGGAACAATATCAAAATTAATGTAACTTTTCAGAACCTAGTGAAGCTAACCCACAAGGGGCAACCCTGTTTTTGTAGCACAGAATGTTAGAGTACTAGAATGTGTTAGGTTAAGATGTGCTACTGACAAGTCCAGGGGCTTCACTCAAGTTCATTCCTACTCTTAGCAGGGGTCCAGAACACACCAGGCTGCTTCAGTCTTAGGACTTCACGATCTCAACGCCAGGTCTGCTCAGTCACTGGTGAAGGAACAGCAGGAGAATTGCTCTGGTTCTTCTATGCTTTGGCTTGGAAGTGGGGCACATCACTTCCACTCACAGCTCATTGGCCAGCCCCTGTAACGTGACCCCTCCTAACCTCCTGGGGGCTGGAAATGTGAGGGAGCAGATGGACTATTTGGTAGGCATCACAGGAGGCCGGCCTGAGATTAATAGACCATTCATAAAATTTGTACCTATGTGATGGAGCATTCACTGTAGCCATAGTTGATATTTTTGAGTTCTGCTTAAAGCTCCCAGGTCAGGATACTCTGCTTGCAAGTGCTAACTAGGAAAACATGCCTTTTGAGATGAGGGGACGGGGAGGAGGTCAAGAACGCACAAGTCATCAAACGTACAGAAGAGAATGCATTCGATGTCTGCTATGGCTTAGATTGTGCAGAGTGTCATTTGTATGTGGGAGGGGGTCAATATTGAGAAGCAAAGTAAAGCAAGAGGAGAGGATTTCCAAGAAGTTGACGACAAATAATAAATGTTTCGAGTGTGAATGGAAGTCAAGGTCTGTGAAGAAACTGTTTGCTGAGAAGCCACAAGAGTGATTTATTGACAGGCTAGAAGGTATTGCTGACACCGTTCAAATAGTTCTTCGTCAGGATGCGCTCTCAAGAGAAGAGGGAGGGGGCCGGGCCAGAAATACACACGCTGTTTTCCCAATGACAAAGATATATGAAAGAAAATTAGAAGAGGTGATCTAGCCCCCGTGTCTTTATGCGTTCTGTAAAAACGATCAGTAAGTTGGTATTTGGGACACACACACGCAAGTGGAAATAAACCACCGGTGATTTTTAGCAAAAAAAAAAAAAAAAAAAAAAAAAAGTTGCAGGGAGAAAGGGGAAAAGTTCCCAGTGACAGAAAGTACAGAGAGGAGAGCAATAATTGTTTTGTTAACTGCAGGAGATAAAATGCCTATCAGAGAGGTATGCCTGACCTTCCGGCAATGCGTGTATCAGACTCAGGAGTGTGGAGACAAAAGGAAGCAAGTCACGGGGGAGAAGGGCCAGAATGCAGTGGCTGTATGCAAAGTGGGAGCCATTGTGGGCAAGCGAAGAGATAATAGATGGAAGCGGAGAGCAGAAGCGCACAGCGGAGTGATAAGCGATGCACAATGAAGAGGGGAAAAAACCAGGGAAGGCTGAGATAAATCCCCCATAAAGAAGTCTCCAGCAGAAGCCAAGAGTTCTGGGAGGAAATTATCTGAGGGGCCCGAGTCTTTGGGGAGCCTTGTGACTCCAAATTCGTGGAAAAAAAATATGTGGCTGGTCTCAAACAATCCACACCCCAGGCTCTGCTGATCACAAAGCAGCCACCATTCACCGTGTCCTTGCTCAGCTGCAAGCGCGGCCCCAGCTCTATTCCGCGCGCATCTCACTGAGTCCACGGTGATAAAAGTTGGAGAAATCACAAATAGTAAATAACAGCTCGCGTTCAAAATGTGCTCCGTGCCAGGCCCTGTTCTAGAAGTCTGACATGGGACAACTCATTTAAGTTCTCTGCTGGCTCTCTCTTCCCGGTTCACTCTGTGCCTCTATTTCTTCGGCTATAAATCGGGAGTAGGGGAGGAGCCAGGGCGCAGTATGTAAGAGATAAAGGGAGGCAAGAATTCATGGCACCTCCTGCAGGCGGGGCGATCCCTTCCCCTTGGCTTTGTTGGAAGGGTCTCTACACGTGAGGACAAAGAAAAGGCAGAGCACTTGGGAGACGGGTATGGGATGCCGACGCGGATCTGCCACTCCGTCTAGACGTGTCACCCTTCTGTCCCCTGCTTGGCCGGACAGGTCATCCGTCCTCAGCTGGGCCTCAGGCATCGCAGTGAAATTCCCGGGCTGGCTGACACTCAAACCAACTCAAGGAGAACTCAGATGTCCTGATTCCTCAGGAAGGGAGGATGTTTTTACCAGGGGACCCCCCCTGAGCAGCAGGGCAGGGTGATCACATTTTATTTCTCTTTATTTATTCATTTATTTTACATGTGAAATGATTTATTTGCACCAGATTCTGAGAATAAAAAAAGCAAATGAAGTCCTTCCATCATCCTGTCACTCTGCATTTTAAACAGAGGGCAAAGGTCAGGACAGAGACACCCCCCCCCTCCAGGGAGATCAGCCAATATACCCAGGAGTGCTGAGTGAGAGGGAAAAGTTTACAAGACAGCGATTAGGTTTTTACAGTGGCAAACCGACAGTTCGATGCAGAGGTCCCAGACCTGTGCTGTTTTCACATGAACCCACCGTTGTTCTGAGGGGCCAGGGATGTAGTCAGTAGGACTCTGGATTTCCAGAAGGGAGCAGGTGACCCTGCTCATCCTTTCTGCCATCCTTATTCTTAAGTCTGAGGGTTGGAAATCTTGCAGTATTTCCCTCTGGTAACCCAGAACAAGCTTCTATAACTTTAGCCCAACACCCTTGGTCTCCTGGGGTCAGTGCATCCTCCTGCTTGCTTCCCTATTACACCTTCCATTTATGGCAGTGAGGGTCCTTTGTAATAAGGGATCAAGAAATGTACCTGCGCTTCCAAATGCAGCATCGTTTATTGTGTCCTGATGCAAAAATAGCTTCCTTGGGCTTAAACTGGCCAAGATTCTCTTATTTGTCGTGTTTTTGTTACCATCAAAGGACCAGGAGGAGGGAAGGCTTTCTGGAAGCCTGTTTGTCTCTGAAAATCAGTCATTTCACAGAATCCTCAAACCAAGAGAGAAAAGAGCAGATCAGGAAGTCCAGGCCCCATCTCCCTGCAATGACTTTGATTCCAAGCCTGCTCCAGGCCCATTCCACCCAGGAGCTGCCATTGTGTTTAAGCTTCACAGGTGGTCTTAAAAGTTACTCTTGACCAACTACTGTCTAACATCTCCAATGCTTGTTAGGAATGGGTGGGAAATGGAACCCTCCTTCTTCCACTGGGGAGATGTGAGATACTACAGACTTTCTGGAAGAACAAAAACCGTTAACATACATGCACAAGTTTGAACCCAGCACTTCCATGTCTAGAGATAGATCCTAAGGAAATCAAATCATTGCACAAAGAGGAATGGACAAAAATGTTCAGTAGAACATCATATATTGGAACAACCTAAAATGTCCAACAGTAGCAACTGAATAAATAGGTCAACAGTGGACTATGTATATACTTATTTTAGATGATATTTTTGTATAGCTACATGGCAAGATGTTTATAGTATACTAAGAGAAAAATAAGTTACAAAACAGTATCTAGGGCACAATCCTGTGTTTACATACATGTGCCTAGAAAAACTTTGTAAAAATAAATAGCAAGATATTGATTGTGTTGTGGGGATGGGAAGGTGTGATATCATTTTTTTTCTTTCTGTATCTTCTATTTTTTCTATAATGAATAGGATTAAAAAATATATTTAAAAAACAAATTTCACTGTTTAGAATTGTTTAGGTTTCTTCTCCCAAATCAAGGTGGCGCCATTTTCTGAGCTATCCCTGATGGGGAAGGAGAAAAGGGCAATATTTCCCTATTTATTAATTTTACTTTACACAGATTGCAGTGAATCCAAGTGTGATTTTGAAGCAGAAAAGTCGTCACAAAAATTTAGCCTGAATGGTATGCGTTTATGAGAGAGAGAAAGAGAGAGAGAGAGAGAGGGAGGGAGAATAAGCTTAAGATAGGAAGAATTAACCCCTTTGCCTTGTTTAATAAATGCAGATAATCATTGATTGATGTTCATAGACTAAGCATTTAGACTAAGAACACTTTGAGGTAGACAGTAACTTAACTTTTTATTCCCAGGTCCTAGCCCAGTGCCTGACACATGGTAAGTGCTTCATACATATTCTACATGTGAACTGACTTTTGAGCCTCACATATTTGGAGTACCTGTTGGCAAAGCTATTGGTTCTCTTCCATCTGGAAGGTCATGGTTTCTGTAGGTCAATGGCATGGCAGGAACAGTGGGACTGGTGGATGTGATAAGTGAGGTTGACCTGGATTCAAATACTGGTTCTGCCCCCATGAGCAGTTTGATCCTCTAGTTCCTCTTCTGTAATATAAGAATGATAATTATGATGGATCTTGTGAAATTACTGTAAGGATGAGAATTAGTGAATTCCCTTCTTTGTAACCCCTTCTTGTGTATTTTACCTTAAAGCCTTTGAAATGATTTAGCCATTGACCAGTGTTAAAATCCACCCATTGAAGCCATTCTGTGTAACTCAAGGTTCAAGTAGCCTTTTCTAGAATAAAAACAGTGCATCTCAGGCTCAATCTGAGATTGCTGGCTCCCAGCTTCCACCGAGTATATGGAAAGAAACAGTGTTTAGCAAGAACCTGTGGATTATTAAGTATCCTTATCTCAGTCAGCATCTCTCTGTAAATAAGTCAAGGCTCAGAGCAACCCCGTGCAAGTGCTGGAAATGTTTGAGGCCTTAAAATAGCAAAGCGCTTTGAAGAAACCCATCTTCCTAATGGAAAAAAAAAAAAAAACAAAAAAAACACAGAGGAAAAATGACTGTCAGTTATTTATGTATAGTCCAGTCTTCAGCATGTGACAAAAGTGATCATTGCTGATTTACAATTCCCTTCAGAAATTAGCTTTGTGCATCACATTCAAGGAGGCTGAAGACTAAGATTAAGATTAAGATTAAGTTGGTGACCAGGTGACAAGATCCCGAGCCCTCTCTTAGGGAGGAGGCTTTCTGGCTGAACTTCTCCAGGAAATAGCTTCATTAGACATCACATAGGTTTGATTTCCGCTGATATTACTTAAGTCAGTGATTTGTCCAAGTGATCAGAATGGCCATGTCATAGAGTCTGGCAACTGAGTTTGTAGAAAAACCTACCATAGTCTCTTCTTTGCTTTTACTGATATGTTTCAAGCCAAAAACACAGAAGAAAAGGAAATCAAGAGCCCATGTGGTTTCTATAGTCAGTGGGTCACAGAACGGTTTGACCCATGAGATTTTTCACTGTATGAATGTGTGTGCCTATGAGTGACTTCTCCTTTTTCAGGCTGAGCAGGGGTGACATATCCCATGCAGCTGGGTAAAAACACTGACCTGCATGATACATGCAAGAAAATGCTCTTTGGTCGTATGTTGTGAACAAAGATGGGTGGTCAGGCCCACTGAGGAACATCTTGGAATGTTCACCTCAAATAATTTTTAGATAATAGAAGGTATAAGTCAATCTATCGGTTTTCAAAGTAGGTAACGAATACTGGAGTTCTAGAGCTACTGTGCCCAGCATCCTTGCCATTGGTGGCACAAATATCACGGTGGTGAAGCTATTATTCCTTACTGCCCGTGGCACCAACTGCCCTGTAATTGAGAAGTTAGGTGAGTTCTTATAAGAAAGCAAGTCAGCAAGTCTCTGTGCGTGCTTTCCTGGGACAATGCCTCTCTGGTCCTCTCCAACTGCAGATAGCCTTAAGTTGCCGGCAGCCTTGCTCCAAAGCTCAGGATATCCAGGACAGCTACTGATAATATATGCTAATCTGGGACCAAGTCAAGTGCCTGAGGATGTTCGAAGTCTTAGGAAGATGGTGACAAGGTGCCAGGAGGGGCTTGGCCAACTCCCACGTGCTGCTGCTTCTGCAGGTGGCACGTGAGCCTTAAGCATTGCCCTTCTTCTGTTTCTTCCACTAAGTTGTCAAATGAATAATCACACGGAGATGGGGGTGGGCGGTGCCGGTCAAACAAAGGAACTCGGAGGTTGGCCTGCGATGCGAAAACTGTCAATTATTCTATTTTATGTCCTACCTACATTTCTAGTAGCAGGCTCCTCATTTCTACGAGACCACTTTGGTACAATGCTATACGTTCTAATCCTTTTACCGTCTTATCTGAACAAGAGAAATGAGTGCAAATGAAGGGGGAGGAGGACAGGGAGGTGGGAGAGGACAAAAGAGACAGAAAGGAGGGGGGAAACAGAATCATTTTGAAGGTTGATTTTTAACTCGTAACTTGACAATTTGTTAAAAGTACATATGCCATCATAAAGAGAGCTGGTCACTGCTGTACAGGAGGGTGATTCTAGTCAGAAGTGACCTATTTTTAAAATCTTGGTTCTCTGATTTTGTGACTCTAAGTGTGTGAACAAGGAAGGCACTCACAGGTTCTATGTCATTACTCCACGGAGCACGGAACATGGCTCAAGAAGGCAGTAAGTCCAGGCACAGAGACTCAGGGCCAGAGGGAGAACTTACCACCCACCTGGGTGCTCCATCTTCTGGAAGCAGTGCCACGAGCGGACTGCATCACAGGATGGTAGCGACATTCACTCTTTCCCGGGTGAGCGAATTCTCATAAGCATAGGGACATGTTTGAAAACATCTTGTATTCATTTTCTATGGTTATGGAACAAATTAGGACAAACCTAGCAGCTTGACAAATGCACATTAATTATCTCCGTTTCCATGGGTCAGGAGTCCAGGCTCAACTTAGCTGGGTGCTCTGGTTGGGGTCTTACAAGGCTGCAATTAAGGTTTCAGCCGGGCTGTGGCCTCATCTGGAAGCTCCCCTAGTGAAGAATCTGTTTCCAAGCTCAGGATGACTGAGAGCTCGGACTTTTTGCCGGCTCTCGGCCTCAGGCCTCCCACAGTTCCTCGTGCGTGGGCTTCTCTGCCATTACTTACTTCATCAAACCTGGAAGGAGAGTTCTAGCTCCAGTGTGCTAAGACCAGGTCTTTTATAACATGCCATAGTCACAGGGGTGATACCCATCACCTTTGCCATATTCTATTGGTTAGAAGGAAGTCACAGATCCCACTCACGCTACATGGAAAGGTTACACAAAAGCACCCACACCAGGAGGTGGGGATCACTGGGGACCCTTTTAGGGTTTACCTGCCACATGCCTGGAGCCTCTTCCCACCTTGATCATTACTCTGACCTTATTGGCATTCTCCCCTATGTCCTTGAATGTTTTTCAGTAGAGTGACTAACCATCCCAGTTTGCTCAGGACTGTCCTAATATCAGCACTGAAAGTTCTGCATTCTGGGCAACCTCTCAGGCTCAGGAAAGCAGTGACAGTTGGTCACCCTAAGCAGATAATGGACCCTCTTTAATTTCTTTTTGACCAGTATCAAGGGTGAAAGTGAAACCAAAAAGGTTTCATCCACAGGTGGTCAAACTGTTCTCCAAGCAGCCCTTGGAGGTCCACTGAGTTGAAGGAGGTGGCAAAGTGATGCAATTGGGTAGGATTTTTGGCCCTTTCCCAGCATTCTACCACCAAGTAAACCAGTACCCCACTTGCTCCCACATGTCCGATTCTGTGTGAATTGCTGGGTAAAGTGTGGTTTCTATGGCCAAATGTTGATGCCTTGATACTCTCATCTCACATATGAACCGTCCAGGTCTCCAGGGTGGGTAGAGGCATCCTGAGATCTAGCCTTTGACTTGTAAGCCAGAGTTCCACAGCAACATGCTGGTGAGCAAAGCATTTCTTGGCCATCTACTGTGTGCCAGGCTGGGGAGAAGAGTTTTGGTTCTGTTTTTGTTTGTTTGTTATTTGTTTGTTTTTGTTTTCTTAAGAAAAAACTAAATCCTACCCATAGGGAGTTTCCAATCACATTAGTGGAGACCTAGATTGGGGCTAGGACATCCTCAGCTTGACAGCTTTATCTGACTTGAGTGGTTACCAAGAAGTCAAAATGGTGGTTTCAGCTACCTGGACACAGGCAGATTTACCCTGGAATTACATGTTGTTTCAAAACAACACAGGTTAAATGTCAATCCCCAAGACTGAAAACACAGCTTGTGCCCATGACAAGGACTTTCTGGTCTTTTCGGTGTAAAACACAAGCCAGTGCAAATTGACCTGCAGCAAACAGAGTTCATAAAAGCTGAGGGGAGGCAAGATTATGGAAGTCCTGAAAAGTTTAAGGCAAGGTTAACGTGGGCAAGTAGAGTGATGGCTTCAGACTGCATTAAGGAAGGTGGTCAATTTACTACTCAGCATGACTCTGCCTGCTGCAGCCAGCCCCTGTCATATAAACTGATAAAATCAAGCAGTAACTCTATATCTGCAGACAAGATGAAGGTCTAATCTATTTTCCCACCTGCCCAACCAGGCAGATTTCTGTCATTTGAAACCACAGTCTAGGTTGGCTGATGAATGGGTCTTATATCTTGGAATGATAATCTCAGAGCAGTTTGATTTGTTCTACCATGATTTCCTCATTAACTCCAAACTGAACCAGGGGAGTTCTAAAAAGGGTGACAGACATAACACCTCCAGGGGTGTGAAGCTATTTGTCCAAGGTTGTTCAGCCAAAGAGCTTTGCGATAGGGCCTCATGTCCTCGAAGTTCTTGACCTGTTTGTGGGTCCTAAGAGTAGCCACACTAGTCAGAACAGCTCTGGGACCTTGGTTAAAAAATTTTGTTCAAGTAAAAAAGACATCAGGAAACTAGCTGTATAGACTGGCAGGTAAGGATGGAGGACTCTGCATTCTCTTTCATAAAATTTCAAGGAAATGCTTTGCAAAAATATTGGCATTTCTTTTGTCACCATTTTCCACTGAGTTTTCCATAACGTGTTTCCAAACATGTGACAAAGAGGTACCTCAGTCAAGTGAATTTGGTAAATGCTGGATTAAACAGAACTCAGTGGGATGAATTTATTGTACAACTTTTCAGAGCCCAATTTAATGTAGCAAAACTCAATACTGACTCATAATTGGAATCACCTACAGAGGGTTTTTTTTTTTTTGGTTGTTTAATGGGAAATTTTTTTTAATAGCTTTTTATTTGTAATTATTAAGACTCACTAGTACAGTGAGTTTTAAAAGTAAACAACAGGTATAAACTCACATTAAATAGTACAGAATTCCATATACTCTTCACCCAGCTTCCCCCAATGAAAATATTCTACACAAACATTGTACATTGTCAAAACAAAGAAATCGATGTGATTATAAACAATACTAACAACTCAGTTAGACACTTTATTTGGACTTCATGAGTTTTTATGTACACTTTCTTTTTTTGGTATATGTGTATCGTTCTACAGAATTTTATCACATGTGTATATTTGGGTAACTAACACCACAATCAGGTTATAGAACTGTTCCATCACCACAAAGAAACTCCCTCACATCACTCCTTAATAGCTTCACTATTCCCCCAATCCTAATCTCTGGCAACCATAGATCTCTTCTACATCTGTAGAATTCTGTCACCTTGAGAATGTTCTATAAATGAAATCATGCAATAAATAATCTTTCCAGATTGGCTTTTTTCACTTAGGACTATGATCTCAAGATCCATCCAAGTTGTTGTTTATCAATAATTTATTCCTTTTTATTTCTCAGTAGTTTTCCATTGTATAGATATACCACAATTTATTTATCCAGTTACCAGCTGGAAGATATTTGGTTGTCTCCAGTTTTTTGGCTATCACAAATAAAGTTCATATGAAATGCATGTACGTATTTTTATTTGAACAAAAAATTTTATTTTTCTAGAATAAGTGCCCAGAAGTATAATTGCTGGGTGGTATGGTATTCTGCAGATTTTTAAAAAACTCTAGGTGCCAACTTCTCTCACAAGACGCTGAACTGATCACTGATGCACATTCTCTATAAGAAGCCTGCTTCTCCCTCTCCCACTCCCCTTGCTTGTGTTCCCTCTCTCGCTGTGTCTCTCTCTGTCAAATAAATAAACAAAATCTTTAAAAAAATGAAAAAAATAAAGTAAACAACACAACCCAGATATAAACCCACATTGACAAAGAAAACGCAAAGGAGAAGTAGAAATACAAAAGGGTTTTCCACAAATTGGTTTACTGGAAGGGAAAAGTGGATGTAGGAGGGACAATTGATGAAGCAGAATTTAGGAAGCCCCTGAATAGATGTGCCATGAAGAAAGAGGCAATGAGCCCGTTAAAGCCCAGAGCAGCTGGGGAAGGCAGAGGGAGCCTTGTATCTTGCCAGAAGGCAACATGTATTTCAGGGAGCAGAAGAGAAACTTAAATGTGTGTAAACAGAAACAGAGAAATTAGAGAATATATTGCCTCTATACATGAGAAAAAGGTGATACATAAAAGAAATGACCAGAGAACAAGTAAAAGCTCTTGGAACCTAAAAATATGATTGTTAGAATTAAAAAAAAAATCTCTATAGAAGCCTCAAGAGATAAAGTTGGAGAAATTATCTCAGAAAAGATTTATAATCAAAGAAATAAGATAAAATATGATAAAATATAAGATATATCAAGTATTAATTCAGGAGGTCCATCATCCAATTAATAAGAGTTATCAAAATAGGGAACAGTAAAAATAGAAGTGAGCTTATTAAAGAATTAAACAAGAGAATTTCCTTAGATTCTTTAAAAACAAAGACATCAAGAACCAAGCATAATGAGTAAGAAGAGTCTCAACTAGAACATGTGTAAAAGTTCAGAACAGTGAGAATAAAGAAAAGATCCTTAAACCTTTCAGGAAAAAAAGAACCAACAGAAATAAGAATTATATTGGCATCACACTTCTTATCAGAAACACTGGATGCTAGAAGACAATGGGTCAATGCCTTTAAAATTCAGAGGCAAAATATTCTGAATGTAGATTTTTATACCCAGGCATATCTTCAGGTAAATGCTAGAAATAGAGCCTTTTCAGATATGCAAGTGTTCAAAAGTATGTCTTTTGCATCTTTCTATAGGATGTTTTTAAAGAATATATGCCAGTAAATAAAAGTGGTTAAACCAAGGAAAAGGAAAATGTGGAACCCAAAAATGAATTGTATCTGAGGGTAAACAGCTATGAACAAACCCATGAAAGAACAACCAGTCTAGGCTGGAGCAAAATGAGGAAATGAAATAAGTTTCTAGAAATAAGGGTAATTAATAGATCAGAGATGATGATTAAGAGCTTGAAAAAATTGAGGAAATTCTAACAGTGAAACATAGAAAGGAATAATTCATTCAAAGTTTTCTCTATAGGAATATATATATATATATATATATATATATATATATATATATTTCTATCACAGTAGTCATATCAAAGCTTTGATAAGTTCTCACTCTCACCGAGAAGGAAACATAAACCCAACACAGGCAGGCATTTCTGCTATAACATCATATAGGCATCCCTGAACTATTTCATGATCTACAAAATTGCACAATAAAAATAATAGGGCTTACGGGAAAAATAGGGTTTGGCTGATGACTCAAAACTTGTGGAACTTTGTAACTAAAGCACTAACAAAAACACTAACAATCCTAAGAAAAATATTAGCACAGTTAACTATTTGCTGGCATCTGCGGCTAGAATCACATTTAGTTTCTCTTTAAACATTAAGGTTCTGTTTCTCTTTGGATATTGTTGGTCCTTAAAGACATTGGCATGTAACAGAGCTCAGGGTCATCAAAATTAAAATCTACAACCTAGGGACAGCCTTCTTCATTAACCTGTTTGCTTTCTTCTTCTTTTTTATCTTTGCAGCAAGACATTTGTAGCTTCTCCCTTGATTACTTAATACAGACACTACTAAAACCCACTTCTTGAATGGATGAAAGGCTCCACTCCACAGTGTGTGTTTCCTTAGGATCTTTATATAATGTCAAGGGTTTCTCCCTAATGGTGACAGAATTTGTACTTGATTGCTTCAAACATTAACATGCCCGAGAAACAAAAACCTTCCATGAACCAATACAATTTCTGTGTCCTGACATGGTCCCCTATTTACCAGTTGCACACGCACCAGAACAAACTGTTCCTGGCTTTGCAGAGAACAACAGTGACGTGAGCATAATAGTATAAGTACTGTTTATTGGTCTGCAACTTTTAGAATCAGCCTATTGACAAGCATGGTGCCCCCCACCCTCCCAGCCAGCACCACCTTCATCCGAAGACTGCAGAGTCTGCAGATAACGTCTGGGGGATGGGCAGGAAGTGGAGGTTTGAGCATGCTGCTCCCTGATGCAGAGCTGGGGTGACTGAGAAGAGCAATCTGCTCAGTTTGGGAGGGATGGAGGGGAGGAAATGGTATAAATGAGCCAAATCCTCATTGATTATAGATAGTACTCATAAAAATAATAGAAATGTGTTATAGGACACATGATGGTAACCATCAAAATAACTGGAAGGAGGAAATAGAGTGGGTTTGGGGATAAAAGCATAGAGGAATGGCTAAGAGGGCAGGGAGGCAATTAAGTTACTATTGCTTTACTTTGTAAGTCTTTCTCGATTATTTAATTTTTTTATTTGAACCAAATGCATATGTAAATATGATAGAAATAAAAAGCAATGAACTCTAAAAAAAACTGCTCTTATCTCATCCCTACAATTCAATGAGCATTGAGAAATTCTGATTCTGGTGGGGCCAAGACTGTATTTGGAAAGAGACCCACAGATAGTTTTGCTTTTCATTAGAGGTTAAATATTACCGCTCTGGTCTGGAATTTGCAAATGTACAGCATCCTCGATAATGAATACCTTTGGTTTGATGATCAAGATTCTTGACCTCCACAGAGGCAAGAATTTATAGCTCTTTTCTCAGGTGAAGGGTTGGGTAACACTAGCTCATGGTCATGCCCTTGATGGATTATATCGCTAACAATGTGTGCAGGGGTAGGTGGTAGAGGTTTGGGCCAAACTACCAGGCCCATGTAGGCTCTTGCTTATGAAGTAAGCTCTATGGGGTGACACTCATGCAAAGGACTCTGTGGTAGCAGGACACTGGAAGCACTGTAGGCCTGGAAAATGCCAAGACGGGTCAAGTCAGAGTGAGCAGAGAAACGAGAACTCTCTGAGGCAAGAGTTTTGAAATTTCTAGGCAAGACAAATCTGATGCCATTTATTTCCTTGAAGCCTAGCAACCTGAAGGTCCGTGAGGCACCCCAAACCAAGCACGTTGTGATAGGAGAGGCATCACCCAGCCTATGCCAAGGTGGAAACCATGACCATGGCTCCCGGGGATGTTCTGACAGAGATTCTGATGACTATCTTCTATGACAACGTCCCTGGAAAGACGGTGAAGAGTGGTAGACATAGCTCTAGATTAGGAATCAGACTTTCTGGATTCTCTGGGGACCACAGTGTTCTTGGGGAGAGAGGGTCTTTGGTGTCTCTGGTATATCAGCCTCTAGCAAGGCCTCCAAAACAAACATGCATCTTAAATTTAAAAAAAATACCTTGAATGCAAAAGCAGCTTCAAAATATGTCTCCCAGTTGCCCCCTCCAGATTATTGCCCCCCACCATGAGCCTTCCCTACGTGAAAACTCTGAAACGAATTACCACTCTAGTTAGACCTAGCTTTGCTTCCCGTTTGCTGGATAGGCTTTTCTCTTTGATCCTTAGTTCACTCATCTGTGAAATGGGACTGGGGAAGAGCATGAGTTGATTGACCCCTAGTATCCCTTCCAGCTCTGAGATTCCAGGATTGTATGCTCTCCAAAGGGGAGGAATGTTTTGAGACACCCCCAGTTTTCATCAGGCAGAACAGCTGAAAGCCAGGCAAAGACAAGTTGAGAGGCATGTCTTCATGTCTTCATATTCCTGAAGCTTCAGTCTTTCTAGGAGGTACCCCTTCTCCTTTCCAGATAGATTTCTCTGTCTTTCTAGGGAAGGGAAGGTGAGAGCTGCTCGTCAATGTGGAGGCTTCACAAAAGCACAGGAACAAACATACAGTTCTTAACAAATCCTCTATTTCCCCAGAAGTGCTTGGCTGCCTGTGGGGAGCAGGCTCTCTGCTGACCCAGATAAGCAGACCCGGGGCTCTGTGATGTCGGCATGAGGCACTTCAAGGTGTCCCTCTCCACAGGACATCGGGAGGCTGGGCGGCCCTGTCCAAACACAAACACGGAGGCAGTAGTGTCCGTACCCAGACAGATGCGAACACAAAAGAGACTTTTCAGCTAATAAGATCCTCTGGTGTCTGTAGCTCTAAGCAGGTAAGGTCATTAGAACCCTTCTTTATAATACATTTTTTTCTCTACATTCTGATGGAGTAAAAATAGGCTGAAGGAAGTGATTTTATTTCCCATTTAAGTTAGTTCAATGGGAGGTAAATTTTTCTGTGTCTGTGTGTGTGTGTGTACGTGCAAGAGATGGGGGAGGCCCGGGGGAAGGAGAGTTTTGAGATGATGCTATTGGGTCCCTTGGCTAAAGAAGAAAAATGTCAGGCTTGAAATGGTTTCCTCTGGGGGCTGTTTGTGGAATCAAAACGCCTCTCTGGTTTGCAGTTCTGAAAACCACTACTGTGACTAAAAAAAAACCACTTTCAATTTAGAGGGAAAAAGGCTACAGCTCCTGGAGTCCCCACTCAGCTGAGGAAAATGCTGCTGGATGAAGTGAATGCCACGGATTTGGATTTCAAACACCAGCATTGATCTCAGCATTGATTGGGGTTGTGTTGCTGATGGTGTCTGAGCTCCAAGCCCCTCCTTGTCCCCCAGGGGAAGGGGATTGATCACAAGATGTAGCTATGAAGCCTGGATGGAAGAGGAAGGACAAAGGGGACCAGTCCCACGGGGAGGGAAGGACCCCAACATGCTCTCCCAATAAACTAAAATTCTGCAAATCAAAGTCTCACCCTCAGCAACTCCCACCCCCCTGTGCTTTGTCAACAATTTTCTCCTGGGAAGGCTCAGTGCTTTGAAGGACACTCAGGTTAAATCTCTGTTTACACCACCACCAGGAGAGGGGCATGTGGATAAATGATTAATCCTCCTTCCCTCCTATACCCGGGACCCTGTACCCACTAGGTTTCTTGGTCTGTGAAGACCCACTCTTGGCACTCACTCTGCCTACCTGGTTCCTGAGGGATAGGCTGATGAATTATTAGCATTCAATATTCATTGAGTGTCTACTATATGCCAGGAGCTTGGGATGACTCAGTGAACAAAACAGACACAGATCTTTGCCCTCATGAAGCTTCTATGCCAGTGGAGGAAGATGGATGATAAACAATAAGGATTAAGAAAGAAACAGTAAGAAAAATAAGAAATAGCAAATTATCATATGTTCTAAGGTGATAAACGCTATGGAACAGGCAAAGTACAGTTGAGTAGAAGAAATTGGGAGAACAGAGTAGGGGGTGCTCTCAGCTGGTCAGAGTGAGACCTATGAGAAGGTGACACTTGAGTAAAGACTACAGGGAGGGGAGGGACTCAGCTGTGCAGATATCCAGAGCTAGAGCTTGTAGGCAGAGGAATTGCTAAGAGCAATGGCCCCAGGGGGTGGACTACCTGGGTGTCTGAGGAACAGCAAGGAGGCTGGTGTGACTAGCTCAGGGTGTACTGCACGTGGGTGGCCAATACTGGGTGATGGATAAGGTCAAAGGGGTCCAAAATCCTATAGGGTATTATTGGCCATTGTAAGATCTCTGCCTTTTATTTTAAGATAAATGGAAAGCCACTTGAGAATTTTAAGCAGAGGAGTGGCATGATCTGAATTAGATTTTCTAAAGATCACTCTGGTGGCTGTATTGAGAATAGAAGGCAAGGGTAGATCAGAGAGATGGATAGGAGGAGAGAGAGAATAGAAGGAGCAGAGGTGGAGGTAGTAAGAGGTGTTCTGTTTCCAAATATAAGTTTGGAGATTTCCTGATAGATTTGGTGGTAGCCTGAGGTTTTGGGCTTGAGCACTGAAAGAACTAAGCTCCTCACAACTCAGATGGAAGGGAGGTTTTGCAGGGGAGAATACGAATTTTGTGTTAATGCATGTTGAGACTGAGATATCTATTAACAGGTATCCAAATGGAAATGTTGAGTGTAAGTCTGAAGTTATCCTGGTGGGAGATATCTAAGCTTTAAATATAAATCTGGAGGTTATTTGCATACGTCTGATGTTTAAATGCCGTGAGACCGGATGTGATCACCAAGGAAGAAGGGAACTGGACCAAGGGCACTCTTGGGAACAGGACTTTGGGACACTCCAATATTAGGAGGCTGGGTCGAGGAGAAGACCAGCAAAAGATCTGAGAGAGAACAACTCGAGAAGTAGGTGTATGTGGGGTTCTTGGAGCCAGGGAGAGGAACGTATCAGAATCAATTGATTCAAGTGCTGTAGGGAGGTCAAGAAGTCTGAAGACTGAGATTTGGTCATTCTTTTTAGCAACGTGGAGGTCACTGGTGACTGGGACAATAGCAGTTTTGGAAAAGTAATGGAGGCAACCCCTCACCTGGATCAGATCTAGGAGAAAAGGAGAAGAGAGGAATTGTTAACAATACATTCCTTAGCACCAAAATCAACTTGATTTGACTTGAACATGAGACCTGAAGTGATAAAAATCCTAGAAGAAAACAGGGGGGATAAGCTCCTTGACATCTGTCTTGGCAATGATCTTTAGGATTTGATAACAAAAGCAAAATAAGTGGGACCACATAGAGCTAAAAAGCTTCTCCACCGGAAGCAAAGGAAACCATCAACAAAATGAAAAGGTACCCTATGGAATGGGAGAAAATATTTGCAAATGTTATGCCTGATAAGGGGTTAATATCCAAAATATATAAAGAACTCATACAACTCAATAGTAAAAAAGACCGAACAGTTCAATTTAAAAAATGGTCAGAGGAACTGAATAGATATTTTTCCAAAGAAGACATACAAATGGCCAACAGGCACATGAAAAATTACTTGACCTCACTAATCATCAGGGAAATGCAAATCAAAACCACAAGGAGATATACCTCACACCTGTTAGAATGGCTATCATCTAAGAGACAAGAGATAAGTTGTTGGTAAAGATAGGGAGAGAACGGATCCCTTGCGTATGTGGGAATGTAAACTGGCACAACCACTCTGGAAAACAGCATGAGGATTTCTCAAGAAATTAAAAATAGAATTCCTATATGATCCCACAATCCCACTTCTGGGCAAATATCTGAAGGATATCAGATATCAAAGAGATATCTGCATCCCCATGTTCATTGCAGCATTACTTACAATAGCCAAGCCATGGAAACAACCTAAGTGCCCAGTGATGGATAAATGGATAAAGAAGTTGTCGCATACACATACAATATTATTCAGCCATAAAACATGAGGAAATCTTGCCATTTGTGACAATATGGGTGGACCTTGAGAGCATTACGGTAAGTGAAATAAATCAGAGTAAGATGAGCATCATATGATTTCACTTATATGTGGGATCTCTAAAAGCTAAACTCAGAACAGATTAGTGTTTGTCAGAAGTGGAGGTGATAAAAAAGTATAAACTTCCAGTTATAAGACAGATAAGTTCTGGGGATGTAATGTACAGAATGGTGGCTATAGTTAATAATACTCTACTGTACATTTGAAAGTTGCTGAGAGTAGATCTTAAAAGTTCTTATCACAAGAAAAATGTAACTATTTGAGGGGATGGATGTTAACTTATTGTGGTGATCCTTTCATAATAAACACATATATCAAATCATTATGTTGTACATCTTAATCTAATACAATATTGTATGTTAATTATATCTCAATAAAACTGGGAGAAAAAGCTCCTTTAAAGGGTTTCCTGCAGAGGGGACAAAGAAATGGAACAGCAACGAGTAACAGAAATAGGGCCAAGGTAAGTTTTAGTTTGGTTTAGTTTAATTTAGTTTATCGTTCATTATTTATTTAAGGGGCATTAGAGATTATATGAGTGAGAGAGGAGAGAGAGAAAGAGATTGAGAGAGAGAGAGAGAGAGAGAGAGAGTGTGTGTGTGTGTGTGTGTGTGTGTGTGGTAAGAACACTTAACATAAAATCTATCTCTTTAGCTTTGTAGGTGTACAATAGGGTCTTGTCTGCAGATACAATGTTGTACAATAGACCTCTAGATTCAGTTAGCACCATGCCCTCAGCTCTCCTCCTTGTTGTCACATATTGCATGATTTCCTTCTTTTTTAGGGCTGAATAATATTCCATTCTATGTATCTATCACATTTTTTAAATCCTTTTATCTGTCGCTTGATATCTTAGTTTTTTTCACATCATGTCTATTGTGAATAGTGCTTCAAAGAACTTGAGTGGGTTTGGCTTAGTTTTGCCACGGGAAAATAGAGCAATAATCAGTCAACTAGCCAATATATGGAATATTTGCCATCTATCAACAATGTGCCAGGTGCTGAAGGAGAAATAGAAATAGAAACTAGGTCCTTGTCTTCAAAGACCTTACAGCCAAGTTAGGGGTGTAAAACATTTAGAAAAGAAAATCAGGGAGCTGTTGACATACCCAGTAGAAAGGTCCATAGATGGGAGTGAAAGTAGGTGGTGTATAGATTCTGGTGACTGACGTGGGAGCTCAGAACAAAGGGAGAATGGAGAGAGTGCTTGGTGAAATTCAGTGGAAAATGTTTATCAAAGTGTCTAACAGTGTGCCTAGTTCTCTAGGTCATGTAGGAAGGGAAGGAAATCACTGTTTGTCATCTGTACCTCTATCATAGGAGGGTGTGAGGGGCTCACATCGACACCAGACTGCCTCACCAGTTCTGCCACATTTGAGCCTGTTTCAGTCTCCCCAACTTGTGTGAACTCTAAGATGGAGATAATAATTGTAGGAGCTAAGGCAAGTGCTAAGAACATAATAGGCATTTGTCTATTAACCACTTTTTTTTTTGAAATTGACAATATCGTATTGAAATGATCCATTTACCTGCCTGACTGCCTTGTTGGTCTCTGAGCTCCTAGAAGGCATACACTGAATCTTCTTTATTTTTATACTCCCTGGGATATATTTACATATCCCAGACCCAGGGTTTGGTATATGGTGAACACTTAGTTGCATTATGGATAATACTGCAACCTCACTGGAGAGCTTTTATGGTTCCGTATGCATGTTGATTGTCCAGGTGATAAGATATTGATGAATTCTTATCCATTAAGTGAGCATGTACTGTGTGTGAGGAGCCATGTGGGTTACAAAGATGCCTAAATCCATCTCTTCCTTTTATGACCTAGAAGGAAAGTCAAGACAAAGGGCATCAGGGATGCTGGAAGTGCTCACAGAGGGGAACTCACAGAGCTAAGGGACCCAGGACTGGTGGAACTGGCCTCCCACGCCCTCCCTCCTTGTCTCAGCTCACAGTCAGACCTTTCTTGCCACCGTCTCTCCTGAGTTAACCTAAGAAAAGCATCCCCAAAAGTACCATGGTGTTCTAGGGTCTCTTTTCCCTTTTGAGCCTGTCTGTAGACACAACTCAATTTCATGAAGAAGCAGATACCAAGGAGCATATTTTTGAGGTCTTATGAGGAGTTGGACTGGCATGGGGTCTATTAGACGTTATCCAGTATACTTGGAATGACTTTGCATCATAAGCCACGACAGCCAGAGTAGTTCTGTAGCTGGTGAATTAATTACAACTCTCTTCGGCCCTCTGATGTCTCCATTGTAAGGGAAAATTCTTGATGAATACTCCTGTACAAGTAATCCCAAATGTGGATGTCAGTTATTTCTACTGGACCTTGGAGTGTATCTCAGGGTTTCTGATAAAAAGCTAGTTTATTTGCTATTCTAGAATCATAAGACAGAGCAAACCAGATAATGATGCTATGGTATAGAGGTCAGCTCAGGAAGTCCTGGAGAAATGTCCATTTTCCTAACAACATTATCACAATGCTCCACTGTCTGTTCTAGGCAGGAGAGATATTTCAGGTTTCCGACTGAGGCTTTACACCAGCCTGAGCGGAATTGTGTCCCCTTTTCCTTCTGACTAACACGTTTACTGACAACATGCTGGGTTTTGGATCTCCTGACAGAATCTCTTTGAACAGCTCACGTAGGCAGCAGCTTTAGTTATTGTCCAGAGAAGAAACCTGAACTTCCACAGTACGGGCTATGAAAATATCCACCAAGCTGGACAACCTGCAGAATTTCAAGATTTGCTTTCTTCCCTAGAAAAATACAAATATCATAGTGCCCTGCTCCTGGGATATTCTATAGAATCCATTTATATCAGAGGAAAGCCTTTACTAGATGCTGAGCACTACGCCAGGTGTTTGGGATAGAAGCACAAACCCTGCAGAGGCTGCTGGTCTAGGCAGGTGCTCAGGCTCAGAAATGAACTTCCGTGCAAGAGAGCGTTTGAGGCGGCAGAGTGGCCAGAGGCATGGATGAGGCAGGAAAGTCAAGGAGCCTATGGTCAATTCTCCTTCAGTTAGAACAGGGAAGAGGCCCTAGAATTGAGACAACATGGACGGTGAACAGGAGTCTTCTGGGTCCTGAGTTATGGGAAGGAAGGCTTGGTGATAGAGGGGAGCAGGAATTCTAGGTCGAGGGAAAGGTAGCCAAAGACAGGGGGCTACTACCACCAGACAGGTGCCCCTGCTCAGGCACTGGTTTGCCTCTCAGATCTTCACCCACTTGCCAGGTTTTCTGTAGATGAGAGGCTATGACAGAGGCAAACTGGGGTTGGGTCTGAGCCCCCTCCCACCCCACAGTGAAGAAGGAACTGCAGGTCCCCACATTCTCTGGGGACACCATCAGCCCCCCAGCTCCCATCTGTTGCCCACTTTGCACAACATTTCAATACCGTGTCTTGTGTGTCAGCTGCTCTCAACACCACTCTCACGGTCACCATCTTTACTCAGGGGCAACTTCAAGACAGGGCTCTGTGGGCATCCCATACTTGCTGTTGGAATCGGAATGGTGTTATGAGGACAGCGAATGCAATCAACTGGAGAGGTGAGTGACGGCATCTGATGTTGGAAGACTGAATCATGGGGATGACAACGAGGGGGGACATCCCCCATGGTCACTATTTATTTGTTACCTAACTTCAAAATTCTTTCTGGAAGCTGCATAGACAAAGCCTGCTTTATCTTTCCAAACATGAAAGGCTAGGTAAAGACACATGTCAAATGAAAATAGCCTTTTTTAGTCACAGTCAATACTTTTTGAAGTTTGACAACAGACTCTGTTAAATTCAAGAGCCTATTTCTTGTTTGGGGCTTACTTTGTTTTGGGGCTTTGCGAAAACTTAGCAATGACTCTTTTGCAGCAAACACCAGTCTTGACTCTAGGGAAGCACCGCACGGCTGATACTTGGTATGCTTTCTAGCCCCAAAAGGGCAATGTCTTACACTTCCACGTCTTCTGAATCTTCTGCTTCGTATGCTGGTTTTCAAATGTTTGTTTTACCAGTAGGCATAGGCGAATCTTCGTTTTCAGTTCTTCGTTGGCACTAAACTTCTCCCTATTTACTCATTTTCTCGACTGACATCTTTATGTGTGTGTGTTTTTGCTTGGCAGGGAGTCTACAGCTTAACACAAGCTGGAAGGGATGTTGGGAGGTTATGGTAACAATCTAGGAGAGCTGGTGAGGGCCCAAGCCAGGACACCGAGTGGGGGTGGATATGTGGGCTGGAAAAGGGAACACCCAGGGTGCCCCCAAGTTGCTAGCTTGGGGGACTCGGTGGCAGATAAGGCCCAAAACCAACACAAGAGAAACAAGCAGCTCTTCTGCATCTGTTTGGTTGAAGGTACGTGCAAGACGTGCAGGTTAAGATTTAACAGCCAGCTGCTTATGCAGGTCTAGAATTCAGGACTGAGAGAGACAGATAGGGCCAAAGAAGTGATTCCATCTGCACTTATACCCATATGTGATAGAGTTCCAACCAACTCCTCCACCCTCTCAAAAATAAAATGTTTGCAAGATCACACGAGAGTTTGCAATCCCCACCGTGAAAACATGTTTATTTTGATATCCATTTCTCAAATCCCTCCTTTCATCTTTTCTGCCAGAGACAGACTGAGAAATAATGTGGAACTGGAAGAACCAAAGTGTGTGGAGAAAGCAAGTAAGAATAAATCTGCACTGCTGACTTTCATAATCACTCAGCCCGGCTCTTTGCTTTTCTGGTTGACCCTCTGGCAGAACTAGGTATCTTGAAGTTCTTGGAAGAAGCAGGTAGCAGTTTTAGCAACTTACCTACCACATGAGCATGAATTTTCTACCCAGACAATAGATCATCATAGTACATCTGGTCCAAAGTGCCTGTGGTGGCATAATGAGTTAACACCAGAGTGGTCTGACAGAGGATAGAATCCTCCTGGCAGTTAGGATGGGTTGGAGCGGCGAGAGGGCAAAACACAGCACACAGCGCGCTGGTTGTGTCGTTGCCCAGAGTGGTGCCTCTCTGTGACCCAGTGGCTCCAACGTATCAGGAAGCTGGAAAGCTGGAAACACCAGTGTGGATTCCTTTCCTGAGCCAGAGCACGCCAGCAGCTGAGAAACCAGACTTCTCTGGTCTTTTCAGCCAAACCATGCTTTGGTCTGTTCTGTCACTCCTGCCTCCCAATTAGACACCCAGAGTCCCTCTACCACCTGCCACTCTGCAAGACAAACCCAGCTGCCCTGGTGTGGGAGAGGGAGGATGAAGGCTGAGCTCTCCAGCCTGGAAGAAGGTAAAAGAGCAACGAGTCCCCCAGAAGTGAGCAGAATTCACTTGTTCCCCTCAGAGAGCCAAAGGGTTGTTGAAGGGTCATCACTGGTCACAGCTGTGGTGGCAGTGATGAGTTTGAGGGACCCTTTATAAAAGCTATGAGGACTTTATATAATGCAATAGTGCTGCAGATTCCCCTCTCTGATGAAGCTGGTTTGGAGGTTAAATAAGAAAATGTGGGGGGCGCCTGTGTGGCTCTGTCAGTTGACCGTCTGCCTTCAGCTCAGGTCATGATCCCAGGGTCCTGGGATCCAGCTCTGCATCGGGCTCCCTGCTCAGCGGGGAGCCTGCTTCTCCCACCCTCCCTACTTCTGCTCTCTCTCTCTCTCTCTCTCTGTTAAATAAATAAATAAAATCTTTAAAAAAAATAAGAAAATGTGGGGAAGTCACAAAACATAGTACCTAGTATTTAATAGATACTTAACATATGGTAAATACTCATCATTTGAGGAGTATACCCTTCAGACCAGGATTTGAATCTCAGCTCTACCCCAGACCAGCCCTGAGACACAGGGCATGTTAGCAACTCCCCAGAGCCACCAGTGTCACTATCTCTAAAACTGGGTCAAAAGTATCTACCGACTGAGGCTATTGTGAGTCTTAAGATCAGCTAAAGTAAGTAAAAGGCTTTAATTTGAGGTAGCATTAGTATTATTTTTGGAAATATCTGATCATAGGGCTCTTTTCATGCTTCACATTTCTAGAGAAAAATACCCCTCAACAGGGTCAAAAGCAGGTTCTGCCTGGACCATACCCAGGTTTCTACACTACAGTGAATCTAAGCTACATGTTAACTTAAACTGAGATTGGCCAATCTTCTCTGTAAAGGGCCAGAGAGAGTGTAAATATTTTAGGCTTTGTGGGCCATACAGTCTCTGTCCCAAATTCTCAACTCTACCATTGTAGGGCTGAAAGCAGCCATGAACAAAAATGTAAACAAATGAATGTGGCTGTGGTCCAATGAAACTTGATTTACAAAAACAGGCAATTGGCCCAATTTAGCCCATGGACATCGTTTGCTGACTCCTGACTTAGAGGTATACATAGAGCTCACCTCACATGTAGGTGCCTGCTGATGAGGCATGGTTAAGAGAAAAGCAGAAAAGAGCTTCATGATCCCACTACCATCCCCCATGACATGCCGAATACTAGAAATTCCACTATTAGAAAGCCATTCCTTTGACGTAACATCGATCCATAGAGAAAGGAGAGGTGCCTGTCGAAATGGAAATAAAGAGAATAATAAGTAAAGATTAAGCTTTAATTTGAATTGTAATATTGTGTAACTCTTCAGCTGACTGGACTTGACTTTCCTGGGAGTCACCAAGCACCTGGTCAGAGGAGAATTAAAAAAGGGTAGAAGGAAGGAAAAAGGGAGCAGATTTGACTAGGACTTTCTCTGAGGGTATGCGAGTAGCTGCACTTCCCAGCTAGAACCTCCAAGCAAGCTCTCAAGGTCTTCCAAATCAAACCTCTCCTCTTAGACTCCTTCCCCTTCTGTATTCCATCCCCACTTCCAGCCAAGATTTCTTCATCACAAAGAGCAAACCAAAGCATGGCTCCTTCATTGCCTCTTTCTGAGACAGTGGAGGGCTGCTTTCAATGATTCCTAAAGCCTGATGTCCTCAGTTTCCAGGTTTGCATCTTAAGATATTGTCATCTTTTAACTGGAATATTTAGTTATTTTTAACTATAGTTGAAGTAAACATTTTTATTTTGCCCTTGCCATTTATTTCACCCGTTCTATACTCACCTTTCTGGGATCACTGGCCTTGCTCCTTTGAGCCCGGCCAGCCCTTTCCCCTGCCTCCCTCCAGGCCAAAAGCAACTGGAGGACACATATACCTCCATGAATCCAACCTCACCACAACCACCGGCCTCCCCAGAATAACACCCAACCCCAAAGCATTCATAGGTGCTCGATTAATGTTTGTGAGAATTAATTCACAGTTGACAACCTTAATGCTCACATGAATGACCACCTTGTCTGGTGTTAACAAAGGGGGAGAAGACTGTACAGACCACTAATGTCTCCTTGCCCCACCCCACCCCCGCACCCCGTGAGGGTGGTGATCGCTGGGAAAAGGAGCATCCATCTAGCCTCCTGGGAGCCCAAATCCTTCTGCACACCTTTTCTTTTCCACTCACGGCTACCTCTAGCCAACATAGCTTAGAAACCCATCTGGCATTTGAACTTGGTTTGAATAGAAATGGAGATGACTCAACAAACCTACTTTAACTGTCTTTTGCTTAGCCTAGCTTTATAATCCACGATGCAAATGTGTGCCAGGAGTACATCAATCCTCCTGTACCCAAGTTAAGGGGTGGAAAAAGATCCTAGGAGCCTTCCATTACATTTAAGGCAAAAGTTTTTATTACAGAGTACTTCCTCCTGAAGGAATACGATCACCGGGAATGAGGAGTGGGGGGAAAAGCGGGGCGAGGCAGGGAAGGGGGGAGAACCTAAATAAGGGGCATTAACACACACTTTACTGCTCAGAGCCGTGTACAAATGAACATTCCATGTCTCAGGACTCATTTCCCGGAGACCTCATGAACTGCTGTCTCAGGAGACTCCACCTCAGAAGGAAGGGAGGGGAAGGTATCCACCAGATCGTGACCCAGCGGGGCATTAACTGCTCCATACTTCACGGCTGCACATGCATGGCACCAAGAAGTTCCCACGGTGAGTCACACTGTGGCAACCGGGACGCCAGTGAGAAGGTGAGAGCGTGCAGTGCAGGTCCAGGGGGCATGGTCAGACCAGGCTGTCGTTGGTCCCTGCATGGCACCTAGAGCACAAGAAGGGGTCCGAGGCCTTGGGTACTGGTGAGCACAAGAGGATCTAAGATGAGGCATAAGTGTTGTCCAACATACTGAAACTCCCTGCCTTGAGTGGGGGACTACCTGAAATGTACTTTTTACATGGGCTCTCTTGCAGAGATGGACTCTTTTTTTAAATTCAACAACTCATTTCTTCCTTCCTTCATTAACCAATTCAGGCACCCCCCCATATGCCACACACTGATAAATAGGAACAGCTCTGTCTTTCTGGAGCAAGGAAAGCACCTCATCTACCATTTTAAAGCAACGTCAGCCTGTCTCCCTAGCTAATCCCTCCTGATGCTGCGCCCCACCTGCTTGGACCAATCTTCCATGAGTTTTACTCAGAAGTGTTGAGTTGCCCACAAAACTCGTGCTGAAAGGCCCTAGGTGGCAGGTGGCCCGAGAAGAGAATGTGTCTCTTCCAAGGAAAAAATCTTTCCTGTAAACCTGAACACTGCTACTTATCTACCTTTGCAAGTCATCGTACACTCAGGCCCAGGGCATGGGTGAGGAGCTTTGGCATTCCAGAATGGGATCTTGCACTGTTAACTTAGACACCAGGAAGAGAGTAAGCTACAGAAGCCTGGAATGCCTCAGTGTCTTAAAATTTGGGGCCTGTCAGTGGAGAAGGGTCTAAAGTAAATTCTTGTAGGTTAGAGGCAAGAAATTACGAGTTCTGTACATTTGTGTTTCGTCCATCCATAATGTCACTTGGCTATGGTTCACCGTGACCGTGACCACGTATAATTATGTCCATGTTACAGATGTGGAAACTGAGGCTGAGGGAGTAAATAACTTGCTGGAGGTCACAGAGCCAGTAAAAGTATTTCTAGGGCTTGAGCCATGTTTTGGAAGTGAATGTCCCCTTTGTTCTACCCAGAGGTTCAGCCTTCCCAGGCCTGTCCTCCAAACCTCTGACCCTGCAGCCCAGGGTTGGTGGCTGCCAATTCTCACCCGCCATATGGGAAACAAGGGCCTTAGGACCCAGGGATTTCCCCCAAGGTACTTTAGCTGAGTATTGTCAATGGGCAAAATGCCAGTGCTCAGGGCTCCATCTTCCCTCCCTTGCCCTCCCTCCAGCCCCCTCCTCCCTCACCTAGCACAGAGCCAACTCAGGCCTGGTAAATTCAGTGTTTTTCCATTCCAGTGAGCTCAGCCTTTACTTTGATTTGGGTGCAAGCAGCTGCAGGTGCCTCGAGTCATCATCTGCTCTCTTTCCCCCCTCTCTCACTGCAATGTCATCCATGTTTACTTGCTGCTCTGGACTTTAGATTCTGTCAGAATGCCAATCGGCTGGGCCGCCAGAGCGCCACAGCTGACAGTCAAATCTGTGATGCCGAATCCTTCTTCGGGAGAAAAGGGCTAAAGAGGTTAATACACTCAAGTCAGGATAAACACACCAGCTGTTAGAGTTTCTAATATTTAATATCATTATCAAATAAATAACTCAGGGAAAAAAATCACACACACATACACACATATCATAAAAACCCACAGCAGCCCACTGCTTCATCCACGGTGGTTAAAGAGAATATTAATAAATTATCTTAAAAGCCTCCACAACGGGGTAATGGCTAGGACACAATTAAGAAAACATTTGCAAATAGCCTGCTGCTGTCCTTGTCCAGAGACACCCTCCCCCAGGTCAGCCTGGAGAAAGGAACCGGGGGTGCATAACGTGGGAGGAACAGGGAGAAACAACTTTAGGTTTTCGTCTTGGTCTGGGAGGACTTCAGCTCAAGTAACATTTGCTTCTGCTTTTGCTTTCAACGGGGCGATTCCAGATGGATCTCCCTCTATTAGAAAATACACCACACTTCTAACTACAAAACACGATCATTTTTTTCTTGAGGAAAATGTCTATTCAGACAAATTTTGCATTCGTAACCATTTTGTGGGGAATGGGTTATTTAACTGGCCAGTAAGCAGTGCTTTCTTGTTGTTTGCTCTTCAGGCTACTTCGTGCACAGATACCAGCCAGAGTGATGAGCATCTATTTTTCTTTTGTATTTCTAGCCTTCTGATTCCCTGAGCACTGATGTTAAGGTTGAGCAAGACAGAATTTAAACGGCCTGTTAACTGTGTCAGGAAATTGCGAGTCCACTTTTTTTTTCTTTTCTTTCTTTTTTTTTTTCTTCTTCTTCTTCTTCTTCTTCTTCTTCTTTTTTTTTTTTGCCCCAGCTCACTGTCTGCTGTTCACCTGGGCTACAGGAACAGAAAATGATGATCATCGCATTTGGGGGAAAAAAAATGAACATGGGCTAATTTTTTTTTAAGGCTCCAACAAAATGTTTTCCAGGTCACAAAGCACTGAGCAAAATGAGCTCCATATCTAGTTTATGTTGTATATTATAAGGGAAGCTGGTCTTGGCGACTTTGTTAAGGTTCCATGAGCATTTTTTGAGATAAAGCCTTCATTTCAATGGGCCAGGGTTCAGCTATTTCCCTTCTCATCAAGCAAAAACCTGGCATCCCGTTTGTCTGTCCAGATGTATTTTTGTTTGGGTTTTTACACTGTTTGACTGAGATCAGGTCATGAATTTCTGCTCTCCGGATGGGCAGAGGAATGACAATTTATGAAGTCTGAGGATGCGTGTTGTTTAGCTCACAAGCACAGCCAGATGAATTTGGGTGAGAGGAAGGGCTGCATGGCCAATATCAGATCAGTTTCTCTTTCACAAACTTTTAACAATCAGACCAGGAGGGTATAATTTTAATATTCTCCGTTATCTGGGGCTGTATGGGTGGAATGGATCAGAAGGAAAGAATCCAAATAATTTAAATGGGACTTTGCTCTAAGAAGACTTTCACGGTAATTTTCCTGTCGACATTGTGTCTGGGCAAAGGCTCCCAAGATGGCTGGACTGTCCACACGTGTTCTGGTTAACACTGGGAACGATGAACATGTAAATGACTTCTGCCCACACACCTCTGCCTTTGGGTCCTTGATGAACTTCCAACGGCTCGGTGGTCCCTTTGCTCACTCAGGCATCCTCTCCACGTCCGCCCAGGTCCCTGGGTCCTTCAAATGAGTTTTTCAAGCGTGTAGAAAAAAATGTAGCCGGGGGCAGGAATGAAGGCAAGAATGATGGGTCTGCCCAGGGAGACCAAGTGGGAGGAAGGGGTGTCCCAGAGCCGATCTCGGTGGTGAGGTGGCCGGCGTGTGCCCTCACCTCTCAGCATGGCGGTTACAGAGGGACTGAAACATGCCTGAAGTTTGGGGAGTTGCCTGAAGTTTAGATAGCTGGTTGTTTTCTTGATTTCTGTTCAGATGTATCTGGACTGGAGATGAGACCAAAATTATTGTTAGAGTAATGAGGACAAAAGAGAGGAAGGAAATGAAGAGGAAAGTAGTGGCAGGGAGAAAAGGGAGAGGAGAAGGGGGGGGAGAGGAGAGAGGGAGAGGGAGAGGAAAACCAAGGCCAGCTCTCAGACCCAGAGCTCCGCTGTCTTGCTGGTCTCTGTGCCCTCCGCCCGATGTCCTTTCACCCTCCTGTCCTCCACAAGCTCCGACTCACGACCACGTTCTGGGTCTAGATCAAGCCACCCTGCTCCTCAGTGCACAGCTGAGTGCCTTCTTCCCCCTCTGCTTCATCCCCTTCGTGCACGAGGCTGTCTCTGCCTTTCTGCCTCCTAGAGGAAGGCAACATCTCTACTGCATGGCTTCCCACGCATCCTGGTGGCCCTAGCTTTCCATAAATGTTTGCTGAAGGAATGAAAGAAGGAATGAAGGAATGAAGGAATGAATGAAAATGAGAGAACTGAAGACTCACTAGAGATTTACCCAATACTAGTGTAAATCCAAGAACTCTCCTATGATAAAGACATTTTGTTTCAATGAGATGCTATTATAACCATTTGCTAATAACAAGAGAAACAGAGAGGTCTTAAAGATTAGGTGAAACAGCAGTTTTGATGATCACTCTCAAGAGATTTCTTTCTATTCTAATAATAACTGTTTATAATGCACTTTTTAAAAATTAGAACATACCCGTCATTAATATCAAAATGTAAAATGGATCAAATTTTACTACTAAGCTTACTTAGGAGCAGAGTGATGTCCTTTTTTAAACAAATATACAGAAAAGTAGTTAAGATAACCAGGTTTAGCCATCAAGGGAGCTACACGAATGTGAAGTCGGAGACACGTGGTCTTAAAAGCAGTTTTGGTTTCCCACCTCAGTGACCGAGGCTCCCTGTGAGTTCATTGCACCTGAGATCAGGTCCTCTCAGAAAACAGGAACAAAGTAACAAGGGTCCCTCTGTTTCGATCGAACTTTCACTTCCTGCCACTCTTATCAACTGACTTTATTCCCAGGAGATCCTTGTAAGATGGGGAAGAAACTGACTTCCCTCTTCCCTGCTGGGGAGACAGCAGCCCAGGGGGCGCAGGGCACTTGTCCTGGGCAGCTGGGCGGTGCAGCTGAGGGTCGGACCCGTCCCTTCAGTGTCGGTGCTGAGCAGGATGTGCCTTATTCGTGGGACCAGGTCCTTGACTTCCATCACCCAGGACTTGGAAAACTGTAGAAAGGAGGAGGATGCTAAGTGGCTTTTTTCTGCTTGCCTTCATGGTAAAAAAGAAGAAAAAGGATTAAACAGGATTGACATTAGACACCAAGAAGAACTTCCCATTGCTAGGATGATTGTAAAAGCTGGAAGAAACTAGGAGGAGTCTCAGTGAGTTTAACTCGGCTGCAGTGATTTCTCCCACGGAATTCCAGATGTCTTACCCTTCTTAGTCCTGATTCTCACATAATTCCCAACTCCGGGCAGGTGATGGGCAAGCAGGCCCTGTAGCCTTCACTCTGAATTCTCTGCTTCCCTCCGGTAGAAGCCCCATGCTTTATTTATGGGAATTTTTTTTCATGTAGACATTTTACTCTCCTTGCTGCAGAAGGTGGTTTCCCCAAACTGCTGCAAATGTTCCTTGTCTGTATATTTTATTCATATGGATCTGTTATTGGCCCATCCCTTCCTGAAAGAGCTGAAATTTGCCCTTGAGGCATCAGATGGAGTAGTCAAATTGTCAAATGTGTCTCCTAATTGAAGTGAACATTGGCACAATATTTGTCGACTGGAAATAAACAGCCCCAGTGAAGTAGCAGGTTTACAACCTTCATGTGCTTGTTCAGGTCTTGCTGAGAGTTGAGGGAAACGTGCAGAGAGAGAAGCTATTTCTCCTGGAAATGAAAACTTTGGGGGGTAGGAGGGGGAGTCTGTCTTTGACTTCAAAATCTCCCAGAGCCAGGAAGGGCTAACCTGGAAAAAACTGTAGTGTGGCCAGTGAGGTTTCTTTTTCTTTCTTTCTTTCTTTCTTTTTAAAGATTTTATTTATTTGACAGAGAGAGACACAGAGAGAGAGGGAACACAAGCAGGGGGTAGTGGGAGAGGGAGAAGCAGGCTTCCCGCTGAGCAGGGAGCCTGATGTGGGGCTGGATCCCGGGACCCCAGGATCATGATCTGAGGCAAAGGCAGACGCTTAATGACTGAGCCACCTAGGCGCCCCGGCGAGGTTTATTTCTAGCACTCCTCCCTTGCCTGTCTGGCTTCTTCCCGTTCTGGGGTGCCTCCTCGGCTAAAATGCAAGGGTCCAGAATCAGCCTGCTTGCTGTCCTGTCAAACCCTCTTATTAGCAAGTTTCTGCAATCAGAGTGTGAGGAACAAAAAGTGAAAGGGTGATCAAGTCAAAAAGAGCCCAATGACCAACGCTGTCTCTTCCGGGTGTCTCCTGAGCCCCCGCAAACGCACAAGTTCTGGTTCAATATTGCCCAAGCTCTTCTGGACCCCGGCATCGGTCCCTCTGGCAGGGCTGCAGCGAACACTCTTGGAGGACAGGGAATGGGGAAGTCAGTGCTGAAGCCTTGCGAACTGCAACCCCAGATGCCTCCCAAGGTCACATACTGCAGCAGGAGAGTGGAAGGGACCCAAGTCAAGCCCAAAGCTGCAAAGCTGGCCTCTTCAGTGAGGCTGTGGAAAATCATGGGGCGTGGGGGGTGGCCAGGGTGAGTGTGTTCCTGCCAGTCTTGGTCAGGTCAGGTCTGTCCCTCCCCACCACTTTCTTGCTTTCCTCAAGAAATCAATCAGAAGTAGGCCATTTCCTTCCATGAAAGTTCCCTCGGGAGTGGGTCCCTCTTGCCCCTGCTGTCCATTGCTTTCTTCTGGTCTGTTCCAGCAAGCCCCCAGGCCTCCTAGGCAGGCACGAAGCCACCAGCCCCTGGACATCCTCCTCCACTGCCACCTTGCTGGAGTTGCCATTCCAATGTACCAGGTTCCTACCAGGGAGTTGGGTGGATTCCAAGCCCTGGAGGGTCTTAATCTGTCCTCTGTTTGGTTTAGATGGGGGAGCTGGCCTGAAAGTATTAACAAGCACCATGAACCTTCGTTAGGCTTCTCTGGTAATGACTGGATTTTCTCCACTTCCCCTGAGAGTGCCGAGAATGGGAGCGCGAGAGACCAAGATAGAACATTCCTGCAGTGACCCTGACAAGGCATCTCTGCTCAAATTCCTCTCCAGGATAAAAGAGAAATTGCATTTCTAAGGTCCCTTTAACTTGCCTCATAAAGACTTTGTGAGGTCAGGGCTAGGAATTCCTCTGATGTGAGGGTACTGCGACAGCTAATATTCTCTGCCCCCGCACTTCCCTCTGATTTGTAATGATCTGCCCCAGTCTGTCCAGACCATGGATTAGAGTCTTTTAAGGACAAAGCTACTGCTTTCTCCACTGTATCCCCAGCCCCCAGTACAGCCTGTCCTAGACTCTTGCTGTTTGTTGAACTGAAGAAACTGTCTTAACTAAACAAGTGAATGAACCTCAGGCACCTGTGCCCAAGCGCCTCCCCCAACCCCAGCCTTGACCTTTATCAGAACAGGTAATCCAAGTCAGTTGCCCTAAGAAACTTGAAACCATTCCCTATCACCAGCTTTTAGGGACACTACGATACATCTTAAAAAGTGAAATTGTGCTTTTAAAATTCTTTGTTGTAAGTCGGTTGTTCTTTAGGGCTAATTGAGACCAAGAGGTGATAGGGGTGGGGATACAGTAACGTTTCCGTATTTGAAGCTTGACCTCTCCTTGCAGATTCCTGGTTTTGTCCCCTTTAAAGGAATCGTAAGTCTAAATGGACAGATTGGGAAAAGTATCTTGGAGATGGGGATATTTTAAAATGCAAAACCCAAAGTGTTAGCAAGCAGCCAGCCAGCAGCCTCACACATTTAAGTGTCAGATCGGCTCCACAGCTAATGAAATCCAGTCTCCCAATGTGTCTTTCTGGAATGGAGCTAAATTTGTAGAAGCCCAAGACTTGATCAAGCCTTGTTTAATGTTTTATTACTTTTTATTCCCCCCCCCCGAGTCTTGAACACGTGCTCTTTGCTGAAGACGGCAAGACAAAGAAGTGCTGATGTCAGGGACAGGAAATCAGTCACTCCTCTTCCACTGGGTAAAATTAATCAGTAACTGTTGACCTGCTCATAATCAAGAACGCAAACTGGGCTGCCATCACATGGCTTATAAAGACTTCCCCATGTGACATTCCGTGTGGATTGGAGATGATAAGGGAACATAGGATTTTGCAGCATGTACTCTTACAGAAAGGCTGAAAACGTATAAAATTACCTTGGGAAATAAGTTCTGATGGAGGACAAACTTTCAGTCTCCCTGTTCTCCTCAGTGGCCTCCCCTTTCCAATTTTTCATTTTCCTTGACATCTCCTCTGTAGCACTTGATATGAGTGACCATTCCCTCGTACTTAATAAGGATTTTCGTTGTCATGATCCCTATGCTCATGATATATCGGGCCTCGCCGTGGTGCGAGGCATTTCAAACATCCTACCTCATTTGCCTGCAATGACTGGAGTCTTCTTTCCCTTGTCTTGGTTCTGGGTCCTGCCCATGCCTGAGTACTCCTGTTCCTACCCCTCATCCTTCTCTTCTCACCACCAACTGACTCATTCCCTCAGGCTTTGCCCTTGGGCCTCTGCTCTTCTCTTCTTCAAAGAAGGCATCTCCTCCCCTGATTTTCTAGCCATCTCCTTCCGTGATTTTCTGTTACCTCTAAGGGGATGACTTTCACACATGCTCTCTTTGGCTCTCACCCACGTTCCTTTTTCCAGCCCCACGTTTTCCACTGCCCGCTGGACATTTCCACCTGGGTATTCCACCAATACCTCAAAATAACTGAAAACAAGTTTACTATATTTCTCTCAAAAATGGCCTCCCTCCCCATTTCCCCATTCCTATTGATTCTACCAGAACTCTAGTCTTCATACACCTTACATGCTTCCTTCTCCTTCATCTCTTCATAGCTCCTCAGCGACCCAGTTCCGCAGGTTCTTACTTTGTCAGGGCTCCTAATTCTCCTTTCCTTTAAATTCCCCCTCTCATGATTCTAACTCAGGCCTTGTCACCTAATACTTCAGTTAGTCTACTGTCCTCTTAACTTATCTCTGTCACCTTCAGTCTCGTACATTGCTGCCTGATTAATCTCCCTAAAACATTGCTTTCTGGAAGTAACACTCCTGATCAAAACCCTTCCCGATCTCCTCACTGGCTAACCCTGGCATTTAAGACTTTCCAAAAGCTGGCACAAATCTACTTTTCCCAGATCAAATCTATTACCCCTTAGTGCAAACTGGTCTCTTCAGTTGTTTCTTCTTCTTCTTCTTCTTCTTCTTCTTCTTCTTCTTCTTCTTCTTCTTCTTCTTTTTAGAGAGAGAGAGAGAGAGAGAACACAAGCAGTGGGGAGGAAAGGGAGAGGGAATCTTAAGCAGGCCCCACTCCCAGTGTGGAGCTCTCAGGGTTCGATCCCTTGACCCTGAGATCATGATTTGAGCTGAAATCAAGAGTCCGAGGGCTAACAGACTGAGTCACCCAGGCATCCCTCTTCAGTATCTTTGAAATAGAACTTGCTTTACAACATTTTGCTCCTTCTGTTACTATCTTTTAAAAATATTCCTCCTGTCTTCTGTCTGATGCAAATCTTACCAAGTCTACATGCTTGGAGTTTAGTAGTTTGGTCCTCAAAAAGTCATTTTTCCAATAGCATTTGCTCACTTCATGTCTCTGTATCCAATTTTGGAAATTCTCATAATATTTCACGATTTTTCATTATTATTATATTTCAATATTATTATATTTGTTATAATATCTCTGATCAGTGATTTTTGATGTTACTTTTGTAATTGTTTTGGGACACCATGAACAGCGCCCATACAGGACAGCAAACTTAACAGATAAATGTGTGTGTTCTGACTGCCCCACTAACTGACTGTTCCTCCATCTCTCTCCTTCTCCTTGAGCCTCCCTATTCCCTAAGACACAAAATTGAAATTAGGCCAGTTAGTAACCCGACAATGGCCTCTAAAAGTTCAAGTAAAAGGAAGAGTCACACGTCTCTCACTTTAAATCAAAAGCTAGAAATGATTAACCTTAGTGAGGAAGGCATGTCAAAAGCCAAGATAGGCTGAAAGCGAGGCCTCTTGTGCCAGTTAGCCAAGTTGTGTTAGCCAAGGACAAGTTCTTGGAGGAAATTAAAAGTGCTACTCCAGTGAACACAGAAATGATAAGAGAGGGAAATGGCCTTATTGCTGATATGGAGAAAGTTTGAGTGGTCTGGATAGGAGATCTAACCAACCACAACATTCCCTGAAGCCAAAGTCCAATCCAGAGCAAGGCCCTAACTGTCTTAAGCTCTATGCAGGCTGAGAGAGGTGAGGAAGCAGTGGAAGAAAAGTCTGAAGCCAGCAGAGGTTCATGCTGGTTAGGAAAGTTTAGTTGGTTCACAACGTTTACGGAAGGAAACTGTCTCCATAACATATAAGTGTAAGGTGAAGCAGCAAGTGCTGATGGAGAAGCTGCACCAAATCATCCAAAAGATCTAGCTAAGAGAATTAATGAAAGTGGCTATACTTGGGGCGCCTGGGTGGCTCAGTTGATTAAGCGTCTGCCTTCGGCTCAGGTCATGATCTCAGGGCCCTGGGATCGAGCCCCGCATCAGGTTCCCTTCTCAGCGGGGAGCCTGCTTCTCCCTCTCCCTCTGCTGCTTCCCTTGCTTATGCTCTCTCTCTCTCTCTCTCTCTCTCTCTCTGTCAAATAAATAAATAAAATCTTTTTTTAAAAAGTGGCTATTCTCAACAACAGATTTTCAATGTAGATGAAATAACTTTTTTGGGGGGAAAGATGCCATCTAGAATTTTCATAGCTGGAGAGAGAAGTCAATGCCTGGCTTCAAAACTTCAAAGGACAGGCTGACACTCTTCTTAGGGGCTAATGCAGCTGGTGACTTTCTCTTAAAGCCAATGCTCATTCACCATTCCGAGGATCCTAGGGCCCTTCAGAATGATACCAAATCTGTGCTCTAGAAATGGAACAACAAAGCCTGGATGACAGCACTTCTGTTGACAACATCGTTTACTGAATATTTTAAGCCCACTGTTGAGATTTAGTGCTCAGAAAAAAAAAAAAAAGATTTCTTTCAAAAGATTATTGCTTATTGGCCATGCACCTGGTCACGCAGAAGCTCCAATGGGGATGGACAATGAGATGAATGTTTTCATGCCTGCTAACACAACATTTACCCTGCAGCCCATGGATCAAGGAGTCATTTGGACTTTCAAGTCTTATTATTGAAGAAATACATTTTGTAAGGCTTGAGCTGTCACAGATAGCGATTCCTCTGATGGATGTGGATAAAGTAAAGTGAAAACCTTCTGGAAAGGATTCACCATTTTGGAGGCCATTAAGAACATTTGTAATTCATGGGAAGAGGTCCAAATATCAACATTAGCAGGAGTTTGGAAGAAGTGATTCCAACCCTTATGAATGACTTTGAGGGGTTCAAGACTTCAGAGGAGGCAAGCACAGCAGACGGGGTGGAAATAGCAAGAGAACTGGAATCAGAAGTGGAGTCTAAAGATTTTGAGTGAATGGCTGCAATCTCGTGATAAAACTTGAACAGGTGAAGAACAAAAATCCTGCAGAGAAACCGTTCATGAAAGCAAGAGTCAATGGATGCAACAAACTTTACTGTTGTCTTATTTTAAGAAATTGCCACAGCCACCCCAGCCTTCAGCAACCGTCAACCTGATCACTCAGCAGCCACCAACAGCGAGATAAGACCCTCCACCAGCAAGAAGATTACAACTGACTTAAACTCTTATGACGGTTAGCATTTTCTAGCAATGAAGTGTTTTAAAATTAAGATATGTACATTTAATAGACATAATGTTATTATACACTTAATAAACTATAGTTTATTTATTTATTATATTTATTATAGTGTAAGCATAACTGTATGCACTGGGAAACCAAAACATTCATGGTACTCACTATATTGCACTGTTTGCTGTGTGGCAGAGGTCTGGAACCAAACCCGTGACATGTCCAGGGTGCGCGTGTATTGAGCATTTGCTCTATCCCAGCCTCTGTTCTAGGCACTGGGATACAGAGAGGAATCATCAGCACCAGTCCCTGCTTTCATGGAGCTTACACTGGCGAGGGGGAGGAGACATAAAACAACAAATAAATAATGAGATACTTTCAGATAGCAACGAATATTACTTGACTTCAGAACCCCCTTCAAGAAAAAGAAACACCGAATCACAGAGAAGTTAAAGTCCTCCTCAGAGGTCCTGCAGTTGGCAAATGACAATGCCTGGATCGTAGATCACGACTTCTATTTTTCTGTCCATTACCTACATTACTTCTTGTTTCTTTAGCCCACTGTTAAGCATTTCGAGGTCAGGTCACAATTTTCTCAAACTTGTCCTAGTACTTAGCATGCTACTGGGCATTTTACAAGTGCTCCATGCTTACCTATAGGAAGAAAGAATTAAGGAAAGCAGAAAGGGGGCACGCAGGAAGGCATCAGGGAGAAGTGGTGTCGTCCCTATAGGTCAGAGACCTGTAACATTCATTTTCCTTCTCTGAGTCCATGTACCTCATTGGTGTCATATGCATATCCATATTCTTTAGCCCACCAGAGAGTCTCGGGGTTAATAAAGATGCTGTCAGGGAGTACTGGCTTTTATTTTCCACTACATTTCCCTTGCAAGTGGCAAACTCTATCACTTGAACTGTGAGTATGACCCAGGGGGGAATCCGTGTCCAGGCGGCTTCCTACTCCTGATGGTGACAAGCCAGAACAAACTATAACCTAGCAGGACCAAGACTGGGAGAAGTCGAGATGATTTGTTTAAAACAATCTGTACTAGAAGATTGGTGATAAACTGGATTCCTTTTACTTTCCCCTAATCCTTTGTTCCCCATGCCTCAGGAAGAAATAGAGAGAGGAGGAGAAGGGAGCGAGGGAAGGGGATGAATTTATCACAAGTTCCTATTTATAGAATCACAAGGCTGAGCAACACACTATCTTCAAGGAAAGAGGCTATTAGATGGCCCTTGAAATAGTCTCCCTTATACCTAAATGAGCATTCTAGTTCCTTCACACCAACTTTTAATGGACTCTATATTGATGATTACGGTTTAACTAACAAAACCTGTAGATAGGAATGGCACCTCCCAACGCTGATTTCCCTTTAAATTATTTTCCATTTAGTGTAAATCCTATAGCATGGCATAAAACTTTATTGAATAGCTCATTTGAGCAGAGAATACTTTTGAAAGAATATTAGTAAACTCTTTCAATGGAGTCAAAACACCAAAATGGAAAATTCAAGTTTTGAAGAGAGCCATTAAGTGTGATTAAACCTTTAAAAAGCAGAGAACAACGTGTGCAGAAACTCTATTTAGCCATTTCATATCTTTAATTGTCCAAAGATTTACTTTAAAAGCACAGACATGAAAGGATGCTGAATGTTACAGTATTTAGAGGGGGGGGGGGAGTGAAGATAAGTCCTGCTCACCAGCAAATGGAGCTCAGCCCAGAAGTAGGGACAACAAAAGCGGCAGGGACCTGCTTCCTTCTACAATATGTATAGAGAGTGAAATAAAAAGGCAGCAATTCTTGACTTAGCTTTGAGGAGCACAATGGGCATGATTAGGGATCCAGAGTGGGAGTGCACTGAAGTAGCGGTGACATCCACCAGTTAGCTGGTAATTAGGATGAAAACGGAGGGAAAAGAAGCCGGGGAGCAAGAGATGGGGAGATGGGGAGACACGGGGAAAGCGATGTGAAAGGTAGTTTGTTTTCAAATTGTAAGGATATGAAAAAAATCACTTTGAGAACCAAGTTTACCATCTACTTTCCTCCACTCACGCCTCAGAGATACAGGGTGAGACCTGAGAATCTGGGATTTTAAAAAGCCCTCGAGATAATTCCACCGCCGCCGCCGCCGATGGTCCTTGGGCCAGTTCAGGGGATGTCTGGAGGAAGACGGGAAGGGCTTGGAACAGAAATCTGAAAGAGCAACACCACCTGGGAAAGAGGAAGAGGAAAGCGTTCCCAGATGACAGGTGTCTGGTAGCTAACTTTCCCGCGCCTCTCTCCTCACTCTCAAGTGCACAAGGCAATCCCGGGAAGGGAGTTGGCTGAGGGACTCAGGAGAGTATCAGCAAGAAGGACAATACCTTCTGGAAGAGGGCAGGAAGGAAAAAAAAGTAAAACAATGAGGGGGGAAAAAGACAGAATAGGAAGAGGAAGAAAAAGAAAATGAGAGGCACACAGAAAAGCAAAATCACCAGCTGAATACTCTCTCAGTGTCCGGAAACGGAAGTGAACAAAGCAATGTGATAATAGACGTTGGTGTATACTGACAACATTTAAAAAAAATAAGTAGTCATGTCTTGTGACTAGGTATTGATAAAGTGGAATAGAAATATGTGAAATTGTGGATAGGGCAGATTGCTAAGTGGTTCAAGAGAATGTGAAAATCTGCACCTCTGCTCTGTGGCCTTGAAGATGGGCTTCAAGGTCAACCACCAGGGAGTGAGAGCCACCAACCTGGTGGGGCCGGGGGTGGGTGTGGGGCACCAGGCATTGTCTCTTGCCACAACCAGAGTATCTCTGTTTTGGCTAAGATTGAATTTGAGCAGAAAAGTACTGCTAAAGAGGGTTTTAAAATTTCTGATTTGGGGGGCTCCTGGGTGGCTCAGTCGGTTGAGCATCCAACTCTTGACTTCAGCTCAGGTCATGTCTCAGGGTTGTGAGATGGAGCCCCATGGCTCTGCGCTCAGCGAGGAGTCGGCTTGAGGATTCTCTCTCTCCCTCTTCCTCCGTCCCCCCCACTCACACTCTCTTTCTTTCCAAAATAAATGAATAAATCTTTAAAGATAAATAAATACTAAAATTCCTGATTTTGGTCATTTCCTCTCATTTTACAGATGAGGAAACTGAGGGTCTGAGAAGTAATGTCTTGCCCAAAGTCACTCCACATGTTTGTGGTGATTTGGACCTAAGCCTGGAACTCATTGCTCCTAGTCCAGTGAGCATTTCTCCAGAGCATGTAGCCACACCCTTTAGACACCGGGACTTGCCAAGGAAGTGTGTTTTACAAGTGTGTTGCTCTAACTGGTTGGAACATTTTAGGGGTCATGATTAAATAAGTAGCATGTCTAAATGCACTTGATAATGAGTAAGGTCCTCCCAGAGTGTTATTCAAGTTCCTTTGAAGTAGAAGAGGTCTGGTGAAGTGCAAAGGAATGGACAGGAATCCTTGGGTCTGAAGGAAGTGGGAACTCGCAAGCTGACTACTTCCATGCTCCAAGTAGGTTACACATGCTACACTCTCTAGACCTTCTTATAGCAACCCAGTGATGCAGGCTAAATGACCGTCATTTAGCCATGGAGATGACTGAAGCCCAGCAAGGTTAACAGATTGCCAAATGAGGATGACAGCTCAAGTCTAAGTGACTTCAGAACGCAAGGTTTTTGTACTTATTTACAATGGGACACTTCTGGCTTTTCATGCCATCCTTTTGCAGGAAGACTCATTTCCTTTGATACCAGTTCCAGTATATGCGCTGCCAGGGGGGGATGGCTGTACATAGGAAGGAAGGACGGAGGGAAGGGTGGAAGGAAGGAAAGGAAGGAAGGAAAGAGACAAAGGATAAAATAATGAGAAAACATTTCAATTAAAGAAAAGTTGAATTCAAACATCTAGAAAGAGTCACTTAATGGCCATGCACTGCTCCTGCCTTGGAAAGAGTTCTAAACAGGTCCTTCGGGATGAGCACATCCCTCCATAAAGCACTGACTTTCACTTTCAGTCAGCTCATCCTTCAAGCCTGGTGGACCCTGAGCGAAGACAGCAGGAGACACCCAACTGTGGGTAGAGTCTCAGACTTCCCTTCCCTCTCCAGGACCATGGACTTCAACACAACACAGGCTGGTGGCTGGGGCCAGAGGGGCCTGAAGTGTGGCTGTGGCGGGGCCCCTACACTCTGCTCCCTAACACCACATTTGCCTCTGCTTTCCTATTATAAAGATGGTACATAATAGAAAGTCCAGAAAATGGAGAAATAACACTTATGATCCTGACCACCTATGTACATATATATATACACATTACCAGCTCCAAGTGGGCATATATATATCCATTTCGGCAAATTCTATTCCCATTCTCTATTTTCATAAATATAGGTTTTAACAGTTATGGTCATAATGGCACATACTTTATATATCACCCTGCCCCCCCCACACCACTTAACTCTGTGTCACAGACATTTCTCCAGGAGGTGTGTGCTTAGCCTGTTTTCCTCCCTAAATCTTCTCTTCCCTTCCTTTCTTTTATTCAACTTCCCCACCCTGTTCTTTCTTTGTCACTTAGTCTCTCTCCCCTCTATGTTTTTCTCCTTTCCTCCAACCTAAAGCTTGCCATAGGTTCCTGGGATCATGGGAAGGAAGACACTTCTGAGTTCGGACTGGGTTCTGAGTTCTGACGCCTGCTTTCTTTTCCAGGAGAGCAGGCATCTAGTTCCAAATAGCCTCCTGTCTTGAGTCGGTCTCAGGCCAGATGTTTCCTAGAAGTAAATCAGGGTAAGTGAGAGGAAGGAGGGGAGAGGGGGGTTATAACAGTGAGTCCGAATCCGGCATGTGCAGGGCTCAGGGACTGTGGGGGTAGAATAGGAAGTGAGCAGGTTGCGCATTCCCACAGCGCTAGGAGATGAAGTGCTTCACTGCCTATCAACAATCTGGAAGAATAATGATGATAATAATTCAGAGGGCTTCAAGCAACACCTCCTGAGGAGAGAAAGTAGGCTTCTTGTTTTGTTCTACGCTAAGGCCTGGATTTAGTTTAGTAGGGTTCGAATACAACCTAAGAGAAGATGGCTTCATTTTTTAAAAAGATGTGCAGAATCACAATAACACCAACCGATACTCACACGGTCCTTTAAATATACAAAACACCATTATGTCACTTATATCCACAAAAGCAAAGAAAATGTTCTGGGTAGAATGTGAGGAAGCTGACATTTGACAATAGAGTTTCGCTGAAGTTTATATTATAAAGCTTTCACCAGAACAATTAATATAAACACTCTGCAATGATAAGCATTTTAAGAGGGGCCACATCCACCAATTGGAAATCTCAGAAGAAGCGAAGGTATTGCTGAAGAGGGCAGCGTGTATGAGGATGAACATTCGAAAGATGGAAAGGGAAGACATCTGGGCGGGGGGGTGCTTTCTTGATGAGAAAACATTACCAGCTCCAAGTACTCTAATAAAGGTAAATTGCAATTTATGGTACTTCTTCATGGTTCAATTTCCTTGGCAATTATTACATTAGAGTGACACTTCTATTGAATTATATGTTTCAATTACTATTAAAAAATCGAAGTCCTTAAGTTCGAGGAAATTATGAATGCAGCTTCTGGAGAGCTCTACCTCTGACACTCCAAGGATAGGATCGTTTATCTCCTTAGCTCTCGGGGGTCCATTATGCAGCGTGGGCCAGGAAGGAGCCTGTCTGCACAATAGTGTCCAACATTATCAAAGCACTTCTGGTGGATTCGACCATCTCCGTGCTGTGTTGTGGTAACCCTAGGTGACTGGCTGCCTTTCTTTGCAGAGGACACAATGACAAATAGAAACATTAACTCTCACAATGTTGCAAGAATCTGACTGCATTATTCCCTGACCTCTGGAAAGATAATGTGTCACTTGCTGTACAGAAATAAAAGTTTGCAAAGCAGTTGGAAATATAATTGTGTACACTTCACTCGCTGAACCACCTTTCCAGGGTTGGTTTGTTTGGCCCTTTGGAGTGAGAGAAGGGAGACTTTCAGAGAGGGGACCATGGAGGTTTCCTTCCTTCCCCCCTCCTACTTTCCCCTCTGGGAAGATGGAGTGGTTTCTGAACCCTGGATTGTGGCGGGTGGGGACGAGCCACTCCTGAATCACAAAGCTGGGGATGGAGGAGCAAGAAGGCCCTGTCTGGTGTCTGAACACCCCTGAGGCAGGGCTCGGGGAAATGTTGATGGGTGGAGATTTACTAGAAGTCAATAGCGCAGTGGGCTTTGGTTTGATGCTAATGAGGCCAAGGTTATACAAGGGCCAACTGGTTTCCTTCTGTTCCCTCTGCTATAAACCGCCTCCCGTCGGCGGCCAGGCCTCTCACAAATGCAGGAAAGGGGGTAATGAAACGGGCCAGAGGCTTCTCCCAGACAGATGGCTCCCCAGCTGTTTTTGCCAATGGGTAACTTTTGTTGCCACCACTCAACGTCCCCTTGAAAAGACACCGTCCTCCAAAGCCTTTCCGCTTCAGTTCTCCTGTGAAATGTCTCCTCATCAACAGGGACGGCCTTCAAGACCATTCTCAAGTAGACAATTTCTAACGTTTGACACGTCCTTTTCTCCGTGTGGGGAGCCATCTCAGTCCAAGGTGGATGCGGAAGGGGTTGACGCCAGCCTCCTGACCCACCTCAGGCTTGAAGCACCATTCTGTCTCTTCAAGGTAAAACTTCTCTCTTGGGTCCACGAGTCCCCAGCCTTGGGATACCCAGTGGCTCTTTATTTTCTGATCTGTGAAATGGGCATATGAATCCTTGCCCTCGCCAACTTGCAGGGTTGGTATGGGAACCAAATGAGGAAGCATGGGGACGGCTTTGGGAAAGTGTAAAGCACATGCTAATGACCATGACACCCGTCCTGACACCCACTGAAGTCCAAGTGATTTCTGTCAGCCACCTCGGTCCTGAAGCAAATGCACTGTTCTTTATTCACATTGTGTCCCAGGCCTCTTTCATGCCTCAAATACTCTTTCACTTGGCACATCCTTCCTTTCTGATGGTAGCGACAGGAATGTCTTTGAGTTCCTTCCCCTTTTTCCTTGGCCGTCCCCATCTAACTCTCCCCCTTCTGAGTAGCGCCTGCCTCCCAACTGTATCAGTCATGGTTCTCCAGAGAAACAGAAAAACAGAATTTATTTTAGGGAATTGGCTCACGTGATTGAGGGGGTTGGCAAGTCCAAAATCTATAAGGCAGGCTGGAAGGTTGGTGACTCAGGCAAGAGTTGATGCTGCAGTCTTGAGGTAGAATTTCTTCCTAGGAAAATCTCAGGGGCACCTGGGGGACTCAGTTGTTAAACGTCTGCCTGGGATGAAGTATCCTGGGATGAAGTATCCTAGGATGAAGCCCCGCATCCGGCTCCCTGCTCGGCGGGAAACCTGCTTCTCCCTCTCCCACTCCCCCTGCTTATGTTCCTTCTCTCGCTGTGTCTCTCTCTGTCAAATAAATAAATGAAATCTTTTAAAAAAAAAAAAGGAAAGAAAAATCTCAGTTATTGCTCTTAAAGCCTTCAACTGATTATGTAGGGCCCACCCACATGATTGAAGGTAATTTCTTTCACTTAGAGGCAGCTGATTGTAGATGTTAACCACGTTTTAAAAATACCTTCACAGCAACACCTGTATTGACAATTGATTAAATAACTGGGGACTACAGCTTAGCCAAGTTGACATAAAGCCTAACCATCACACTGCCCTTCCATGGATGACTCCCTGAGCACGCTTCTTGGGTAAAACTTTCTGAGCAGCTGCTCACTCCTTTTCCCTGTCTTTTCCCCACTCTGTATTTTCTCTACTTGCATGCTCTTCCTCCGGATGCACACATCTTGGCTTTGGAACTGCATCCCCCTCCACTGTGCCCTGTGGAGGTGACATCAAGATCTCACCTCCCAGAAACAATTCATTGTCCTTTCAGCAAGTTATCAGAGTAAAAACCATAATTAATATTTCGTCACCTTGGCCATGGTAAATCAGTTACTGGGTAGCTCTTTTTCTACTTGGAGAGAAGAGGGCTTGGGGTTAGAGGTAAGTCACTGGTCAAGGAATTAAATCCTGACTCCAGGGAAGCCTGGGTGGCTCAGTTGGTTAAGTGTCTGCCTTTGGCTCAGTTCATGATCTCAGGGTCCTGGGATCAAGCCCCACATAGGCTCTTTGATCAGCAGGGAGCCTGCTTTTCCCTCTGCCTCTGCCCCTCACCTGAGCTCCTGCTCACTCTCTTGCTCAAATAAATAAAATCTTTAAAAATCAATCCATCAATCAATCAATCCTGACTCCCAAATATCAACTTTCCATCCATTTCCAGTCCTCCTTGGTGCAATCTGAGGAATGATTCGGCGTGCTTTCAGAATAAATAGGGAAGAGCTGACATGTTTCCTCCATCCATGTACTCTTCTAAGCTCAGCTCTTTCCCAAAACAAGGCTGTCTACTAGGTGCTGGGGAAAGGCCAAGGAAGAGCTCTGAGGCCGGCCCCTAAGGACTGGCATTCCAATGGTAGACCGGGCAGGTAAACAGAACACCAGACACGCAAGGGAGACGCAAACAAGAGGTGAAACAGACATATAACCCAAGTGTTTACCTTTCCCGGGTGATGGAGTTCATACACCTTGTACGATGAACTCCAAAATTGCGGCCACTAAAGAATCATTTGTACTTCACTGTGAACTATGCTGTGTGTGCATTCGTTAGCAGGATTACCTTCTCTTTTGTGCTTTGGGAAAGGATAGGCTTTGGTTTGCATCTCCTCAGAGTACATTAGTTGATGACTAAAGGAACAGGTCCCAAAGTTGCTGGGCGAGTGTGAGCAGGGGAGGAAGCAGTTGGAGCCAAATATGCCTTCCTTCCACAATACCCAGGGAGCCAGGACCACGACCCAGGGCTGTAGTAGGAACCGGATGGGCCATGGTGGCTGAAGCTCACACTCCTGTGGGGAAGAAAGATGACAAACTACAGAAGGGCCTCTTTTAAAATAAAGCAGGGCCAGGGTATAGAAGGTTCTAGGGGGTACTGTTTTATTTAGGGGAACCAGAGAGGACTTAGTCACAGGGACCATCTAAACAGAGACCTGAGAGAAGGGAGTTGAGAAAATTGGGGCCCCCAGCAGTGTTCACAGTGCACCCTCTTTCCTTAAATGACAAGGGCAGGTCCTAATAAATAATACATATTGCATAGTCCCTGTGAGATAAAATACATATGTATGTGTGTTTGTGTGTGTGTGTACACAATAAAAGTATTTATAAATACAAATGTAGATATTTACATATATATATGTCTATATAAATATAACTTTGATATATACATATATATAATAGTACCCAAATATTCACATGAGTTATCTCTGAGCGATGAGATTATAGGTGAACTTAATCACTGAATTTTCTTCTCTGATCTCCATCTCCCCCATTTTATATAGCAAATCTGCTTGACATTTTTTTTTAAATCGTATACTAATTGCCTTCTTAATCTCCCAAATGAGATAGTTGTCTCCTGAGAATGGAGGATCTTTACTATAAGTCGCTGTAAACTAATGGTAATGGCTATATCAAAGGACCATGCGGTATGTGCCGGGTACTGTTTCGAGTGCTTTCTGCGCAGCATCTACTGTAATCCGCACAACAACACGTGTGGCAGGTACTGTCATGACTGTCCTCGTCCTTCTACAGCTGAGGTTGCTGAGATTGCCCCAGACCACTCGGCGAGTGGGTCCTGGAGCCAGAGCTGCTCCCGGGCCTCCTGGACCCACAGTCCCATCCGGAAGCCTCTGCCACTGCGGCTCCCCCCCCTCCACCACGCTCCCCTGGAAAGGCCAGGCTGGCGGCCCCAGAGTTTTCATTTTAATTGGTTCTCAGAGGTGGGGTGTAGAAGAAGCCACCCATGAATTATGAAGCCAAATCTCCAGTGACGTATCTGCTTATCAATACAGCAAAGGCCGAACGGAGGCAGAATGGAAGTATTTGATCTGCCTACTTCCCTGGTGGCTAGTTTGTTTATTCCAGACCGGGTGGAATGCAGAATTTCATACCAGTTTTGACTACTCTGGTGAATTGCAATAAATCAAATAACAGCAAGGCCAGGACTAGGAACGCGTGGCCACAGCCCGTGCAGGCTCATACTGAAATGCAGCTTTCTCCCCTCCTCTCCACACCCTGCTTCTCCACCCCCACGTCAAATTGCCTTTCAGAGGACACCAAAGATGGGGTTCAGTCAGAATGCTAGAGGAAGATTTTTTTTTTCACTTACATGTCTCCAACTATGTGATCTTGTTCTTTTTTTGTTTGTCTGTTTTCTTCTCCCCTTCTCTTTCTCTCTCTTTTTTTGCACTTTCCTTTGGCTCTTTGGGTGGCAGGAGGTAAACACAAACTTCCTGGCTGCCCATGAGTCAAAGGTGCCCGAGACGCGCACGTGCTGGAGACGCAGAGTGAGGTGAGCTCTCCCACCAGCAGAGAGCGATGAAGTGTGGCTCAGACAGACAGACCAAGAGGAGGGTGAAGGATGAGAAGGGCGAGCAGTGTCCGTGATCCCTTTGCTGTGGCTTTGGTGTCTTCTGAGCAAAGGGATCATTGTCCTGAGGGAAGGACGCCAGGGTCAGATTCGGTCTCCAGTGGCTGAGAGGCTTACAGCGAGAACATCCATGTGGGCCTGCCCCTACTCATTCCACATGAGTTTCAACACCCTATTGAGGGTTCTGGAGGCTCCAGGCACTTTCCCTAGCATCCCAGTGTTCGGTTTGGGTGTTCAGAGGGGTCAAGGGAGTGGGGATCTCTGTTCTCTTCCCGATCTACGATTCCTTGGAAACTCAGAGGACTCCTCCTGGACACCTAAAAAAGGGGTGTGGAGGAGAACGAGAAAGGCTACGTCTCAACTGCTGCTAAAAATTGCAAGAAATATTCCCCCTTCCAGGAGCAGAGTGAAGGGTGAGAAGTTTTAACCAAAAGCCAGAGGCATGGTAAAATCAGATTCTCATTACACTGTGGCCCTGAGTACCCTAAGGAGGCACAGCAACTGAGCAGCTGGAGGGAGACAATAGTCTTCAGATGGAAAGTCCCAAAGGGCCCCTTAAATCTTTAATAAATTCAATGTGTAGATGATTCCTGTCTCAAACAAGTCTCCCGCACCCTTCTGCCTACCTGGCCCCCAGTGCTTAGAGCTGACGCACCCAGGCAGGGTAAACAAAGTCGCATGTTATATGACATTTGCCTTGGCTTGTCTGTGGAATCATAGTAGTTTTCCTTCTTTGCCGTTTAAGGTCCTGTGACTTCACCTTTTTCAGACTACAGACTTACTGCCTTTGCTGTCTGTAGTGGTTTAACAACTTAGTAAAAGCTTGAAAATGAATCACAGCATAAGACTCAAAGCTGAGTTGTCATCATGGCTAGGAAGCTGGGAGGAAGTCACAAAATCAGTGTGTATTGGTGTGAAACCCAGGAGAACAAATCACTTCAAGTTGATGACTTGCTACACCAGACTAACAGTTTCAGTCAAAAGGGTTGTACTAGTTGCTATGTGGGGATGCCCAGAGAAGTTCAGCTTCTGAAAGAACCAACATGCTTATTTTTTTTCAAGAATAAAGGCATCAAGGGCACCAGGGTGGCTCAGTCAGTTAAGCGTCTGCCTCTTGATTTCAGCTCAGGTCATGATCTCAGGATCGTGGGATCAAGCCACATGTCAGGCTCCACACTGGGTGTGTAGTCTGCTTAAGATTCTCTCTCTCCCTCTCCCTCTGCCTCTCACCCCCCCCAACCCCAGCTCATGCATGCTCTCTCTCTCTCTAAAAAGAAAGAAAAAGAAAGAAAGAAAGAAAGAAAGAAAGAAAGAAAGAAAGAAAAGAAAGAAAGAAAGATAGGCATCACATTATCCTTATAGTAAAGAAGCATTTTGTGTCTATAGTAAGCAGGAGGAGGAGACGGTCCCTATGTCCTTAGTATGAGGTCTTAGTCAGTGTAAGTGTGGGTATATGGCCATGAGGGTGTCTAGGAATGGGGTGTAAGGCTATAAGGACCAGAGAACATGCTCTCTGACTCAGGGAGTTTAAAGTCAAATTGAAGCAAAACATTCACATGTAAAATTATTGACTACTGTTAGTAAAACATTAAAAAACAGTAAAGAATTTTGGGGGTGCCTAGCTGGTTCAGTCAGTAGAACATGAGACTTTCGATCCCAGGGTCATGAGTTCAAGCCCCACGTTGGGTGTGGAGCCTACTTGAGATAGAAAGATAGATAGATAGATAGAAAGATAGATAGATAGATAACAATAAAGAATTTTTCCGTTGGAAAGATGTAAAGCAGAAAGAAGAGTCAAGCAAGATAGTCTTCAGAGATACATCTCTAGAACAGAGCAAAAAAAAAAAGGTATATCATTTTATTTCTCATAGAATTGCCTTGAGTTTGAGTCTCAAGTAAGTACTTGAGTTCAGAAGTTCACAGGTGAACAAGTGTATTTATCAAAGCATTGGCGCAAGAAGCAGTAACCAGTTAACAAACTGTCCCCTATCACCGCTAGATAGCACAAGGGATGTCCCAAACCTAAGTGTCTTCACCTACAGAAGCTCTGCGCAGAGGTCTAGCACCATACAAATAGGTGGAGATCCAGTCATTGGTGAGATCCAGCCATAGCTATTTATAAAACTATAACCCAGTTGTTTTGGGGGAATTAGTAGTCTATTACAGAGTCATAATCTGGGCCAAGAAGACTCTTCTGTTAATAAATAGATTATTTTGAGTTTTTTTTAACCCAGTCCTTTCCCAGATTCCAGCCAGCACCATGAAGGCTATCTCAAAAACCATGAATTGGAAAAGAAAAAGGGCCACAGTCGGAGTTGAAAGATGGCATTCAGGGAGGGCTGGTGTTCAAAGGGACAGGAATCTAACAATGAAAGTGGTAAAGAGAAGCCAGAGAAGAAGATGGAAAGCTGGGAGGAAATAACATGATGGAAGCAAAGGTTGGAGAAAGCAGTGAGAAGGCAGTGGGCAAAAGGTCTACATGGAAGGGACAGGTGTAGGCAAGACAACCATCTAAATGTTCCTGGGAAGTAACACAGAGGTCATTGGTTTAAACGGAGAAGAAAGAAAGCAGATTGTTGTGGGTCTGGAAATAGCTGGGGAATGAGAAACAGGAGACCATCGGTAAAGGTCATTCAATCCAAAAACCTACCGAGAGGGCTTGGTTTCTGTGCTGGGAAGATGGGGCCATTGGAATTGGAAATTCCAGAAATAAAAGAGATAATTCATAGAGCAAAGTCCTAGGAGATGAGTTCCGGAAGACAGGTGTGTGGTTCATCCTTGGATGAAAAGAGGGATCCTTTGAGACAGTGGAGGGAAGAACAGAAAAGCTTGTGAGGTGTGGACAGAAATTTTAGGGAAACCATGTCCTTTACCCCTGTTGTCTTGCTGTGAAATCGAAAGTAATAAAATCTGCTAAGAGGATGAAACTAAGGGCATGTGATGGAACTGCCAATTGGCATTGAGGGGCAGCTGAGACTGGAGACCAAAAATCAGTGGTGACACTCATCAGCAGGGTTGATTGTTTCCTACAAGTCACACTGGATTTAAGAGTGTAAAAGGCAGATGATTTGGTTTATTCTTAGTCAAGATGTTGACAGGCAGATACAGCTAAAGGACAAATTGGCAAAGGAATTGATGGTATGGATGGGCATAAACGAAGAGGTGATCCTTCAGAATGACAGACTATTCATCGTTGAAGACTCAGAACTTTGGCTAAATGGAAAATGAACCATTTTTGTGTTGTTGTGTTTCCATTTATCATCTTGCTATATTCGCACAGGTTAGATCAGCTGCTGGGAAAAGCTCTATGTCTAGCCAAAATGTCAGAACCACCCCTTTTCGATGAGCACCTAATCAGGATATTTCTAGCTAAACTGGGCATATTAGACATGGCAGGTGAGACTCCACGTCAGTGGTTTAACCCAAAAAGGGTTTATTTCTTCTTGCTCACTCGAAATCCACTGCGGGTGGGTGACTTTCTTTTTTTTTTTTTTTAAAGATTTTATTTATTTATTTGACAGAGAGATAGAGAGCACAAGTAGGCAGAGTGGCAGGCAGAGGGAGAGGGAGAAGCAGGCTCTCTGCTGAGCAGGGAGCCGGACATGGGGCTCGATCCCAGGACCCTGGGATCATGACCTGAGCCGAAGGCAGCCGCTTAACCGACTGAGCCACCCAGGCGCCCCCGGGTGGGTGACTTTCCAGGGGAGCTTGCCTTTAATCAGGGATAACAGTTGCTTCTATTTCAGGGCTCTGCCATCTTGACACATCCTTTAAAGGGGCAGAAAGAATAGATGAGGGGCGCCTGGGTGGCTCAGTCGGTTAAGCATCCGACTCTGGATTTCAGCTCAGGTCATGATTTCAGGGTTGTGAGATTGAGTCCCTCATCAGGCTCTGCACTCAGTGGGGAGTCTGCTTAGAATAATCTCTCTCCCTCTGCCCCCCTCCCCGGCTTACTCCTCTCTCTCTCTCTTTCTCTAAAATAAATAAATCTTAAAACAAAACAAAACAAAAAGACAAAAGAGGCATACTGATGATTAGTATCTCAAAGCAGAAGTGATACAACACTTTATTCACATTCCCATGAGCTCAAACTCATCCCAGTACTCCAACCTGACTGCAAAAAAAGCTGGGAAATGCAAGAGAGCACCTGGATGTTCAGGAAGCATCAATCGCAGGTGTTAAACTGGTTCAACCACCAAGTATCCCAAGTCCTGCCCTTAGTAAGTTTCAGGGAGCTTGACTCCTACGTGATCAGGAGGAAAAGATGTGCAGGATGAGAAGTGCAACAATGCATGGGACTGACTAGGTCCACGTGGCGCCAGACTAAGCAGTCAAAAAGTAAAAACCCAAGCCGAACTATAACCCTGTAATCGCATATCGTGTGGGAAAACAAAGGCAAAAAGAAGAATGAAGAAGGGGAGGTGAAAAACGAATATAGAGATTAGAGGGAATGTGGTCAATGGTACTGTAATGGTGCGGTCCGGTGACAGGTGGGAGCTGCACCTGTGGTGAGTGCAGCATCCCGCAGAGACTGGTCCAGTCCCTGTGTCCTGCCCCTGAAACCAACGTAACAGCGTGTGTCCACTCTACTCCAGAAAATAATTGCTCAACTAATTAATTTTAAAAAAGAAAAAGAGCAACAGCATCCACAAGGTCATTTGGTAGAACTCAGCTGTTGTTGTAATCACGTCCCCTCCAACGCCCCCCATGCCCCGCCCATGCCCCCTGTGGCCAAACTGGAGTCTGCTCCCAGGAAATGGATACATAAATAAAGGTAAGGCGCAACAGGAGCCCGTCTGAACTTTCAGCTCGGAAGAACCAACTAGAAAGAAGTTGGAGGAACGAATGCTGTGAACCGAGCCGCCCCCTCTGAGGGCCCACCTGCGTTCTCAGGTCTCGTCTGGCTTCCTTCCTTGCTTGCTCCGACTCCCCATTTCAGAAGCGCTCGATGCATATTGTTATCATTTAAAATGTTCTCAAGACCAGGAGACACTAACAGGCCTTTTCCCCAACCGGCACCGCTCTTGCGGGGAATGTGTTATTTCTTTTTAATTTGCTCACTCGGTCCTGAATAACTTTTCAGAGGGCTCCAGACGCCGCAGTGTGACAGCTAAACCAAGGCATCGGATGCGGCGGAATTGCTCTACAAGCAACCTTGCCAAAGGCCCTTTTCGATGCACAAAGCTGGCTCTATCTTTGTATATTGAGGGAGCTAAATCAATGTTAAATGCTTGGCTCTTTTCACAGGACAATGACCAGGACCTAAGCTGCGTCCTTCCTTTTTGATTGACACTTGAAACGCAGAGCGGGAATCAGCCAGAGGCGCTGCTACAAGCCGAACCCTCTGCTGGGATAACCACTGGTGACATCTGCAGAAAGGCCGACAAAAGGCAGTTGAAAGCTGTGTTTGTTGCTTCCCCCCCTCAGATCTCCGCGCTTTCATGGAGCTCCTTCCTTGCTTTAATATTATGATTCAGCACCTGGCTTTTTTGAACCTTGCTTTAAACTTCAAAAGGCGAGGTGGTATTAACAAACATGAAACGAAAAAGTGGCGGTAGTTTGATTTACTGTTGTCGTCTTATCAAGGGGTTTTTTTGTCACCAGCTGCCACTTTCTGTCATCTTTGGAACCATTATCATTTCTCTAAAATCTAAAAGACTCCACTTAATAACAGCTTTGAATACAGGCAGGATCAGTACCATACACAGCTCTGGAGATGACAGGACCGGCAAAGGAAAAGAAAGATGTTGTAAAAAAAAACAAAAAACAAAAAAAAAAACCAAAACCAAAACCAAAAAAACAACAAAAACCCAGAAACACAACAAAACACAAAGCCCACCCAAACCACACAAATAAGAGCTGTAGTACTTTCTGGTGACCTTGATTTCAGAATTAAACAAAACAAATCAAATCCGAGTCTATTGTTCCTTTGGAATTCCACTGGAGAGTTTCCTTGAGAAGTTCCTTTTTGTTGTGGGGGCTAGTGGGGAGGAACCAAGCTCAGGCCGCTTACCAGGCTTTGCTCCTCCGCGGAGAAGCGAAGCCCTGCTGTCACGGAGGGGCTGAAATGACCTCTCCCAGCGCGGCTGCTCAGCTAATTACCAGCTCACTTTCACTGACTTTCTCATACTTTGAGCACCCACTTGACGCTGACAGCCAGATAAACATCGCCAACTCTTACCAAGGATGAGGTCGTCCCACGTTCTGCTCTTTCCCAAGCACTGGCAGCTCTGAGCTTTCCAACCAAACCCTCGGGACCTAACGGGCCCCTATATGGGTGGGTTAAAGCTGGGTCCACCAGAGCAAGCTCAGCTGATTGACTCTGCTATCTGCTTGGAACCTCAGAGCCATGAACTTGGTCAGAGCCACAAGGGACCTTAACATTGCGCAGTCCGGTGGTTTTGACTCCCCCGAGGACCTTTGTAAAGATCTTGGTGCTTCCCCGAGTTCCTTCCCACATCATCTGAAGCCAATATGCAGAGGCTAGGCTACGGGCACCTGTCTTTTTAAAGGTTCTCTGGATGATTCTGATTTCCGAAGAGGGTTGAGAATCCGCCCTTCCAGGAATGAGCCTTCTGAGCATTGGAGGACTTCTCAGTCACTTGTCAAATGTGACACAGCAAGTGTGTGGCACAGCTGGACTGAGACCCTGCGATGGGAGCCCGGGACAGCGCTCAGCCCTCTGAGGCAGACCCGCACATCTTGGCGGGGGGGGGGGGGGGGGGGGGGGGGGGGCGGGACACGACTGGCTTCCAAAGATGCAAGGCACCGTCCAGCAAATGCCTGCTGCTGGCCTCACCAGTCTTCCTCCCGGCCGCTCTCCTGTCCGAGTCAGCAGCGCACTTCCTACGGACAGTTCCTGATAGCATGTAGTGACGGGTTTCTCCCACCCTCCCTCTCCGCTAGCCCCTCAGGACCTTGAGATACTAGTGTGGAGGAAATAATTGCTAATCTCTGACATACTTCATGGAAGTCAACAGTATGAAAAAGGTGAAGCTGTTCATTTAGATGTGGTCCAGTGCAAAACATTTCACTTGTGCGTGATGTCCTTGAAACCAGACAGATATATTTGACCATCTGTTTCTCTTTCATGATCTAGTAGCCCAGGCCTACTACTTCTTTACGCAGCGTTGCCAGGGGCAGCATCAAACACCCTATGCCTTGTACCCCTTTTTACAAAGGTAGTTATGTCAACGTGGCTGTGGATAATTACCAAGTAGCTTGGGGTTTTCATCCATGGATCCTAAGTGGTCTGCTTACAACTGAAGACAGGGGATGGCTCCTGGAAGCCTCACAGGCTTTCAAAATAGAAAGGGGGCTGGTTAAGTCTGAAAATGAGGGAGAGCATGTTTGGAGCCGTCAGGAGGTCTGCTCTGGAAATACCAGGACTATGACAACTTTATAAAATGAGAAAATAAACCCAAAACAAAATCATGAGATCTCTAGCTCTGCAGATCGGAACTATTTTGTTGAGATAAAACCAGTGATGAGAATAGTTTATCTCCATGCCAACTCTAAACAAGTGCAGTAGCCTGGAGGGCTGGATTAAGAAAGACTCTGGGCTTAGTAGTAAAGTTATCATGAGTGCTTAGCAATATCTGCCAGGGATGGGGCTACATATATACGGATGTAATGTCAAGACCTGATAGAGTGGTTCAAACAAGTTTTGAAATCATCCGTGATTTTAGAACCTACTTCTGCACCTACTAGCTATGTTCACGTGGATGAACGACTCTGATTTAGTTTTCTTTATCTGTAAAATGGGTGTAATACCTCATTCTGTGTTCCGACATTTGAATGACCCAATAAGCGTGACGACATCATCATACTGCATGCCATATAGTAGATGCTTAATAAAATTGAAGTGATGATGATGATGATGGTGATGATGATGACAACGATGGAAGGAAAAACTTACTAGCCTGAGGTTGAGTCTCTACGGATAAATACAAGTTATTGGGATCATTCTATAAGGGATGAGACAAAGAACTTTGAGCCAAGGAAGTATTTCTACCCTTTACTCTGTCCAACAATTAAAGGGAAGGGAAGGAAGGAAGGAGAGGAGGAGGGAAGGAGGGAGGGAGGGAAGAAAGATTCAACAGTGGAATCCAAGATGGGCAGGGAGAGCAGAGAGTGGGTGGGGTGACCAGGACTGGGACAAAGTATCAGAAATTCTGAAGCACAAAAGTCCCCCCAAAACACGCACACACGCACACACACACTTTTTGACTCATAGCATCAGCATTCAAGTTTATAATAAAATTGTCCTATTTTGGATAAAAAGATGACCCCACCCCCAATAAACCACACTTCATAGCTGTTCCCCTCTGTTAATATATAGTTTCTTATCTTCATGCTTCACGCTGTTAGAGGGACAACATGGAAAGGAAATCATGTTATGGGACAGTGAGCAGAGACCTTCTGAGAGGGCCCAGGAGATACAGATATCATCTCCTGCTCTGCTCTCCTGGCCAGGTGGCCTTGGACAGAGTCAACTAGCCATCTGCGACTCCACTTCTTCCCTTGTAAAGTGAGAGTAAGGAACCTCACTTGCTTACTAAAAAGGTTATTTTGAGGATGGCAAGAAGATAATATGCATGAAACACCTTTTTCAACTATATTTGATGTTTATTTGTTGTGTGTGTGAAGGGATAATGATACTAGCATAGTCTTTGCATAGATGGATACACCTTCTTGGTGCGGTTTGAAGAAAGGACATTCTTCATTGTCTCAAAGTTCCCCCCACCCCAAAAACACACAGCCTTCTAAAACGTCTCCTGATTCTTCTTCCTTAGTGATTGGAATTCTAAGTGGAAGCAGAGATTTATTCTTTTGCATAACCAAATTACCATACTGAGACATCTTTTTATTTTTTTTTAAGATTTCATTTATTTGACAGAAAGAGACACAGGGAGAGAGGGAACACGAGCAGGGGGAGTGGGAGAGGGAGAAGCCGGCCTCCCGCGGAGCAGGGAGCCCAATGCGGGCTCGATCCCAGGACCCCGGGATCATGACCCGAGCCCTCCTGGGATCATGACCCGAGCCGAAGGCAGACACTTAAAGACTGAGCCACCCAGGCGCCCCCTGAGGCATCTTTTTAAAGAAGTCTACTTTTCTGTGAGAGGGAAAATGCTTACTTGGCGAGAATTAGGCTAGACGTTGGATCTTTTAGGATCTTTAGAATGAAGAGGCTGGGATGCAGGGTTGATTTGATGGGGAAGAAAAGAGGATGTAACTTAGCATAACAATTAAGAGACAGACTGACAAAGGCTTACACACTTATCAGCTGTGTAACCTTGGGCAAGTTTACTCAATTTCTGTTCGCTTGTGTTTCCTTGTCTGTTACTCACTCGTAAGTATTATTGAGTGTCTATTCTGTGTCAGGCCTTGTTATAGGTAGTAAGAGAGACAAATATTTTACCCTTATGAAGCTTACATTTTATCAGGGAAGACAGACTATAAACAGAGACACATAGTAGAGTAAGCACTAAGAAGAAGTAGTGAAAGCTACCATAAAAATAACTAAATCAAAGAAAGAGAATGTGAGAAGGGGGCAGAGGATAGGCAAGGAAAGCTCTTTGAGGAGGTGACATTTTACTGAAATCTTAATGAAAAGATAGTGTGAGCCAGAGGAAAAGTCTGAGGAAGGAATGGTCGAGGGAGAGGAAATATCAATGCAAGGTCTTCTTTAAATTTGGGAAATAATAATAAAGCTTCTAAAAAATGGTCACATTTGAGATCAATATTAAAAGTGGAGTTGACAGGACTTCTTGTTGGACTAGATGTGGGGATGAAGAAAGGAGAGGAGTCAAAAACGACTCTGCGGGGTTGGTTTGAAAACAAGGTGAATGAGGAAGATGGGATTTAGTCCAGGGCGGGGGGGGGGGGGGGAAGAATTCTTGTGACATAATACCTGTATAAAATTTTTTACAATATTTAGAAAATCTGACAAGTGGAGATCCTAACAGTACCTACCTATTGGTGTTTGAGATAATTATTCAAATGGCCTAACAGAGAATCTGATGTGAAGCAAGTGTTCAATAAATTGTACTTGTACGGAACAATGAACAGAAACATCAGATCAAGTTGTGGGACAAGGAGGTCCTTGTACAGTCAAGAAACTAGACAGTGATGACAGAGGGGAGGCCAGGACACAGGTAGAAGGGAATCAAGTTTAGGAGGGAGAAGCAAGAGGAGACTGAAGGCATGGTTTAAATGCTTCACCATTCTGCATTCAATCTGCCTTAGGTGGCATGGTGGAAAACAGCGGGGCCATTTATAGAAGACTACCAGATCAAATGATCCATTCTGTAAAAACATTGTCTTCATTTTCTTCTTGAATTTAATGACTTAGCACTTTATAAACCACAAAGACATTGGTTTGGCTCAGGATATAGAAATGATGTGTAGAGACCACCCAACTTTCCTTCACTCGATGATGCTGCAGATGCAGGCTAGGGAACATGCTTGTTCTAAATCCAGGCAAATGCATCTTACCAAAAGACAAATGGTTTCTGTTCTTCTGCAGTGCAGTAAATCTATGTCAAAGATTTTATTTACCAACTAGTTATGTCATACTAACAATGTTAGAAGATATTGTTTACCACCCACTTAGATGTATATCAAAGTCTTCTATATCTACTACAAAGTTCTGCTAAACTTGACACATTTCTTTGTGTGTGGGGGGGAGGTGAGGGGCAGAGGGAGAGGGAGAGAAAGAATCTCAAACAGGCTCCACACGCAGCATGGAGCCCAACGCAGTGCTCAGTCTGATGACCCTGAGATCATGACCTAAACTGAAACCAAGAGTCGGATGCTTAACCAACTGAGCCACCAAGGCGCCCCTAAACTTGACCTATTTCTTATTGTACACTTCTCTTGAGTTTTAAAACCACAAAGCAAACCAAAACTAAAGCCACAAAAATTCCATTCCTCCCCCAATTCCCTTCCCACACCCCTGTGCACACACTTACAGCCGCAAGGCAATTGGGCTGGAAATGAGAACTACAGGACACTTAGAGTTAAACATGCCAAATGGCAACAAGTTCTCAAAAGAGATCCATTCTGGCCACTCATCTGATACCACACAGATGGCCCAAGCTACAGATTCTCTCTTCCATTCCTGGTTCTGACCCCCTAACCAGTCTGCTAAGGAAGTTTCTCAGTTTGGGGATGTAGGTAACTTGGTCTCTGCTGGACCATTGAAATGCATGAATTTGGAAAATAGAGTCATATGGATAATCTCTAAGATTTCCATTCTCCTTGTATAGATATATAGACACACATAGAAATTTCCTTTTTAGGGGACAGATTCTGTCTCAAAAAACTTTTTGGAGGTAGAGAGGAAGAAAGTAGCAGGAGTTGACAGCACATCTCTATAGAAGTCTGAAAGCCTGAGACTTGACCAGTCTCCTTTGGGACAATCACTTGGCCTTTACCGAGTGAAAAAGAAGCCATGGGGAGGGGAGGTAAAGAATGACAGCGAGAAAAAAGTCGTATTCAATTGAACTAGTTTACTTGAGAAAACAAGGGTTGAGTTTAGTCAATAGCAATTACATATTTTTTCCTTCTGTTGTACATTATTAATTATGTCTTTCTTCCCTTCTAGACTATAAAAGCCAAAAAGAACAAGGATTATGTCTATATTGTTCAGCTAGCCATCTCCAGCATCTAGGATAGTGCCTGGCATACTCTAATGTGATGTGAAGTATTAGTTGAATGGAGAAAATGTTTGTGCTTGTAGGCACAGCCTACAAACTGAAAGAGTTTAGGATTAGAGAATTCTGGAGAAGGAAGCCTGTGCTATTCCATAAACCGCATAACTCAAATTGAACCAAAGGCCCTGTACCTGGGTTTAACAGCCGTAACTCAGGTGATTTGTCTTGACTAGTCTATGCCACCAGGTGCACACATAGCCTGCTGTGCCTGTTTAGCCCTTCCCAATCGTGGCAAGTTTGTTCACAAGCCACAGAGGCTCTAGAAGACTATCCTGACCCAGATGATGGGATAAAAATACTTTCCTTGAAACAATAAGGTGTCCTGTCAAGTATATTTCATAGTGTGGTGTGACCAATTGCTTGAAGTCTTACATCTGTGAGAACAATGACAAGAAAACAGTGACAAGAAAAATGAGAAATGAATTTGTAATAATGTCTTCACGAATTTGCCTGATGCCTTCTGCATTAGCCTCCCGCGCCATTCCCTACTGGAAATTTTTGAACAAATTGAGCTAGCTAGGCTTTTGTTATTTGTGACTATCAAATGAAAGTGTCTTTGTTCCTTGTCAGAAAAAAAAAATGATTTTCTCTTAAATTAACAACTTTCAATTAACTTGATGCGATGAATAATCCAAAGCACAATAACCTACAATCTTCGTTCTGCAATCACTTTTCCTCAGGATACAAAGCAGAGGAGAGGAGGAGATTTCTAGAAGGATGAGCTGGCCCAGCATTCCCAAATCACCACAGATAATTTACATAATAGGGCACCCATAAATGGCCAATGGGAGAGGTGAGGTGAGGCTGGGTGTGGTTCCAAACCACATTCCACATTGGCTTACCCTGGATTCCTATTCAGTTCAAATGCCTAATTCTAAATATTTCCTTCAGTTTTAATCCACCCCATGGTCACTTGATCAGCTGAGGGATCTTTACCTTGACAGAACATGTGATCTATCGTATTTACGACTTTCTCTCCATCATCACGGGTGAGCAAGACATAGGGAGCTGGAGGAGAGGCCTGACAGACAAGACAAAGTCCTTTCCTTAGGGCACACGCCGCCGGAAAAGAGCATGCTATTTTGCACTACAGATATTTTCTGTGCGACAGGAAATGCTAAGTTTAGAAGAGTTGCCAATGTAACCTCAGCTAAAAAGTAGAGGAAGCATTCTATAACTATTTTGAAAGCAAGCGAGCAAGAGAGAATATGAATATATGTTTTGCCATAATATCCACTATCCAGGGTTCATCCACAAAACACAAATGCCCTGCCATCCAGAGGACAGAGCAGCAGCTATGAGATTGCCTTCTGAGTCACAGTCACTGAAGTGGAACTCTTTGTACAAGTTCAAAGGCACCAAAGACCTTGGCAATCATCTGCCCTAGTGAATGTCAAGACAGAAGATGACATCACTGTAAACTGGTAAACCTGAGGAAGATTTCCTATTTGGAATAGAAGAGTTCTGGGGAGAAACCAAGCTTTCTTCCTTTTTGAAAATAGCATTTTCATCCAGGAGTGTCTCTGACCCATGGCCCTTGATGATATATCATTCATCTGATTTAGCAAACTGTGAGGTCTCCGGAGAGAGACTGTGGTTTCTGTAATTATTGTAAGGTAGTAAAACATCTCATAAAATTGGCAATTGGAACTTCAGGCAAAGGAGAGAGAGAAACTTCTACAGGAAAACCAGCCAAAAAGATTAGGAGCCCTCAGATATGAAAGGCAAGCCCTCACACAACCATGGTAGTAAGTCTATAAAATGTAAAGATTTGGATAGGATAATGTCACATCTATTCAACAATCTCAGGAAGAGATGGTTCATTGTCCCTCATGGAAACATAAAGCAATTTTTCCAGGACAGATAAAAAGAAAGTGGCTAGGGGCCCCTGGGTGGCTCAGTCGGTTAAGCATCTGCCTTCGGCTCAGGTCATGATCTCAGGGTCCTAGGATTGAGCCCCGTGTTGGACTCCCTGCTCAGTGGGGAGCCTGCTTCTCCCTCTGCCTCTGCCGTTCCCCCTACTTGTGCACATGCTCTCTTTGTCTCTCAAATAAATAAATTAAATATTTAAAAACAGAAAATGGCTAAATAAAAACCAGAATTTGAAATTCCAAGAAATGATATGGGATGAAAGTCTAAAAAGATAGAAAAAGAGCTTTAATAACGCTCATAGAACCTTGTTTAAAGGAAAGTTGGTGTAGTCAGCCTTCTGTTCTTCACCTGGAAGTGTAAATCTTGGGCAGAAAAGTGACATATTCTTTGCTGCCAAATTCACTGTGTTTAGACACCAACAAAACATTAGCTTCAATGATTTACATTAAATCTAACAGATATGTGTACGTAGGCCACTGTAATAGGTACTATTTCTAAAGTGTCATTAGTGTGTTCCAGTGGAAGGGATCTCTGACCTTCTTATGGGCATTTCAATAGGGGCCTGATCCTCTCAGCAATGAAAAGATGAGACTGCAAAGTGGCAGATGGCGGGCGCCTGGCTGGCTCAGTGGGCAGAGCATGTGACTCTTGATCTTGAGGTCTTGAGCTCGAGCCCTGTGTTGGGCATAGAGCTTACTTTAAAAAAACAAAACAAAACAAAAAAGCAGTAAGATGAGAGGTAGAGGGGGAAGGAAGGAATAGTGTTAGGGGTTCCTACTGTCCTAACTTATCTGGAAGTTATACCTTATGTGTACATAGTATTTCACTTTTACAAATTGCTTTGTGATTACAACTTTACTCTGGCCTCATAACATCCCTATCAGTTTCAAAGGCTGACATATATAATAACCTCATTTCACAGATGAGGAATCAGACCAAGAATATTAGCTAAGTTCAAGGTCACCTAATGATCAAGTGGTCAAGTGAGGTCTAGTTCTCCACTTGCCTGTTGGCGCTACCTGCCTACCTCTATTGGCCATGTCTGACTTTAATACTTCCCTGTGTACAGGATCCAAGATGGCTCTGCTTTCTAATAACTGTGCACTTAGGAGGCCATGTTCTAGTGAAGTGCAGTGTCATTTTGATGAACCTATGAGGTGCATTGAAGCTGTTAGGAACAGCTGAGAGATCACAGACAGGATCACCTGTTTTGGCCACTAACTCTTCAATTCCCCAACACTGGCCCTGGCCCTCCCACCCTTTCCTCCTGCTCTAACTCCCATGGTGCATCTCAAAGAACATTCACACATACAAAAGAGAATCACAGAGCCGTATGAAGAAGGCTCCGGCAAGTCCAAAGCTCCAGGCTATGTAACTGTTTTGAACACGTACTTCTGATAGTCTCTCCAGTTTAATTGGAAGAGTGGGATTTAGAACCAAGCAAAGTCATGTGAACATAGCACTGGAACTCAAAACGAGTATGGTCCTTCTCTCTATTTCTTCTCTTCCTGTCGGTCACTGTCACCTGGTCGACAGGCAGGCCAGCTCTCATCTCAGCTGGCTGGCTCTACCTGAAGTATGTGTAAGTCTGACAAAAACCCAGGTTAAAACTTCAAATGCAAGTTTACCTTCCCCCAAACCCGCCCGCCTCCTTTTAAAATTGAGACGCTGGTTGAAACCCCACCCTTCCTTCAAGTGAATAGAAAAAATGTGGGCTCTTATTCGGATTCCAGGCAAGAGACAATATTGTGTGGATTCATAGATTCTGGATTTTTCTCTCCCACAATCACATGAGTGGCATAAATACAATTAAAGATGAATGTGACTACTATAACAAAGCATGCACCAAGGAAAGAGAGACCAAGTCCAGATTTAATCCTGTAAAACACTCCTTTGGACTTATGGATCATCCGAAAAAAGCAAAATGTTTACAGCATCTCAGAGGTTCATTTGAGACTAACTTGCTTTGGGAAATCCCCCCTGCCCCCCACCCAGCCTGCCGTCCATCACCACCACCTCCTTCTGCACGGAGGTCATCTGCTCCCCACCACCCCCAGGCACTCCTGATATTTGTGCATCCTGGACAGACAGCCACCCCTTCTGTCTGACCGGGCAGCAGTCTTATCGTGATACCCTTAATGGACTTGGTGGTCATTTCATAGATGATGAAAAAAAAAGCAAAACCAGCAGCACATAAAGAAACCAAGCTCATGGTTTTCCCTAAAGAGCAGATGGGATTCAACTAGGACTCCTTTTCTCCCTCTGGTATCTCTCTCCTCCAAGAGAAACCAATTCCCAATCTCTTTGTGCAGAATTACAGGTTCGGTCGTGGGATTGGTGAGCCTTTTTGAATGGCTCGCCCAAGGTAATAATTTTGTAATCTGCCGTAGCTGAAGTAAGTATAGACCTGAGCTCACTCCAGCCTCCTGCTCTCTCCTCCATCCAGTACCACGTCCCCACCTAGGTGAAAACACTTTGCATATAAACAAACTCCTCTCAAAGACACCTCAACCTTGACATTTCTTTCTCCCTTTTCCAAACTTGCTTCCTTGTAAAACACCTCGCGCTCTGCCATGCTCCCACATGAGGCCCAATTATCAGAATAATAATTAACAGGCTCTCATTATTTAGGATCAAACAATGCCCCCCTAATGAAGCCAAGAATAGCCAATGTGATCCCTTAAAACGGGGCGTGAGTTTTCCTTACACCTTGGGGCGTCTAATCCACTGAAACCATTAGGCACCGAGCTGCCCATAACGGCCTGTGTAACATTGAGTCAAGGACAGTTAATGGATGCCAGAGCACAGACCAAAGTGCTCCAAGCATGTCAGTCAAGACTAACCGGAGGCAAAAACATCAAAATGCAGGTTGGAGTTTTGACATTCCTGCAGGCTCTGAACGCCTCGCCAGTAAATTTTTAAAGTCAATATCCCCCTTATGCTCATGAACACTTTTCTGTCTGATGAGTAGGACTAATGTGGATCTGATTGAACTGTGACCAAAGTGGGACTTTAAAGGCAGCTTTGAATGTGTGGGGGGCGGAAAGGGTTTTTTTGTATGTGTGTGTGTTTTGTGTGTGTGTGTTTTCTTTTTTTTTGTCCAGAAATGTCTGTGATAATAATGAAGACAATGTACACAGATTATCACAGGCTGTGTCTTTCGACTTCAAGGTTATGTGATCAGAAAATTAGAAAAGCGACGAGATTAGAAAAACCGCAGAACATTTTGAAAGAAAGCTTTTTTACAAATTATCTGTGTGCTGGATTTACACAGAATCTGATAGATGGATCTTCTAATGTTTGGAAATGGATAAATGCAACAATGCAAATAGGAAGAACTGGCTTTGGAGTCTACTCCTGGCAGAAGTTCAAAACCCATATTAAGTATTCTAATTCGCTTAACTCCTGTTCCTTAATATTTTTTTTAAATTGCCATGTATACACAAAACAAAATATAAGCATTCCATAAATATAAAGGTAAAAATAATAATGAGAGTGTTATTTCTCACAATGCATGACTTTCCCCCAAAGTTGGAATGAAACCTTCACCTCTCTGCCCTTTCTCTTCTCAGAAGCTGAGAACAATAATTAAGAGGACAGGAATCAGGAAGCCCAAGCAGAAGGGGTTTGGGTGAGAGCAATTTTGCAACTCAAGTCACGGCTTTACCTCTCCTTAGAAGAAAAAGAAAATGAAATTTTACTGTATCAAAACCCAGACTCATCTAAAGAAAAATTCCATTTTAAAATCCCCCTTTTTTTACTTGTCTGATGACAATGGTGGATTTCTGTAATGCATAAGCAGATGGCTCTGTCAGCAAAAAGTCAGGGTAAAGTCTAATTTGCGTCTAATGGCACCCTTTTAGGGGCCTTCAGCACCTCGAAAGTGGCATGTGATTGTTTTGCCCTGGGGAGAGTGGATCTAGAAGCCTCTAAAGTGTCCATGTCCATATATAAAGGCATATAAATGATGGTCAAGTCATAGCGACCTTTAACATATTTAATCGAAAGCTTTAAGTAGCATCCTGAAATTCTTAGGACTCAACTCACTGTCACCTGATTTTGGCCTCCCAAATATTAAAATATAAATAGGTGATAAATGCACTTCTAGAAAGACTTGGGTCTTCCAGACTCTGGTGACGATGTCAGCAAGGTTTAGGCATCAAGGGGCATCACATTTAAAGTTTAGGGATGCCCCTACGGCACACAAGTGGTCCTTAGTACCTATTTTTTTAGTTTTTTGAATCTATTATTTGGATTACTTGGAACATTATCTAAATTTTTGAAATTATTTTGATATCCAAGTCAATATATGTATGTATATACGTATCAAAGCAATTTCAAAAATTTAGATAATGTTCCAAGTAATCCAAGTAATAGATTCATATATACATACATATATATACCTAGATACAAATATTGAATTTCAAAATAATGTTTAAAACTTGGAAATTTATATCTATATTATATATATAAATAGGAAGGGGGCCTGGGTGGCTGGGGTGAAGTGATGGCTTGGGGGAATGGAGGGAGGTCACCAGGGTTGGGAGATAGAAGAGACCGAAAGTGAGATCTTACCTTGGTATCCCCAGGGCCTGGCTTAGAAGCTGGCATCCAGTAATACTCCTGGTCTGAGAATGAATGAATGAATGAATGAATGAATGAATAAGTGAAAGAAACAGCAAAAGCTAGAAGGTCCTCTGACCCCACTCTCATGCAGTGTTCTGGCACACTCCACAATGGCATTTTCTGATTGCACTCTTTGGAACATTAGTCCCTGAAGATTTTCCAGGAGAATCAAGTTCTATATTTTTACATCTCATTTGGTGGATTTCAAAAATCACAATTAACATGTGAAATCCTCAGAGAAATTCTCCAGGAAATGGCATGTTTTAACTTAGCATTTATTCAACCACACAGCCCCTTGCTTCTTTCCATGCCCATTCTTTCTCTATGCCCTTGGCATTCCTCAAACAGAGTATTCTGTAGAACACACATTGGGGAATGATGACCCACACTGAGTTGGTATCTAGCACAGCTTCTAGAAAGACAGCCCTCTACCCAACCACCCGGACCACTACCATTTCTGGAACACTCTGAAATTCAGAATTGCCTCTCTTTACTGAATGGGATAAAATCCACTGCCTTGCAGTTTCCATCCACCGACCCAAGTTTTATCCATAACACAGTACAGAATAATCATGGGTCATGGAAGGACTTCAGGAGTTTTAGTCCTATAGAATTAAGTCTGGCTTTGCCACTTAGCTACTAGCTGGGCAATTACCAAGTCTGATTTTTAGTTTCTTTATCTAAATGATCTGCCTCTGAAGGTTATTGTGAGGACTCTAGAAGATGTGGCAAAATGCCTGATGGAGTGCCTGTCACATGCAGTTACTCAGAAAAAGTGAACTCCTTTGCCTGCCCTCCTCCATAATTCCTCTCATGCGTGGAGATGGTCACCATGTCTGTCTGGAGTCCTCTCTACTCCCAACTAAACAGCTCCAGCCCTTTCTGACATAGATAGTGGTTGTGAACGGCAGACCAGAGGTTGGGTCACCCCCCCAACACCCCAAGCATCACAGGAAACAGATCCAGGGGGTTGGGGAGGTTGCCAACATGCTCTCTCAACATTCTATGTTTCTGAGGCTAAATCCGGTTTTTTTTTTTCCTTTAAGATTTTATTTATTTATTTGACAGAGAGAGAGTGAGCACAAGTAGGGGGAACAACAGACAGAGCGAGAGGGAGAAGCAGGCTCCCTGCTGAGCAGGGAGCCCGATGTGGGGCTTGATCCCAAGACCCTGGGATCATGACCTGAGCTGAAGGCAGACGCTTAACCAACTGCGCCACCCAGGTGCCCCATCTTTGAGATCTTTTGAGGGAAAGTATCACATTGTTATGAAGACTGTGGACATGCCTTCTTTTCCTAGATCATCATGGTAAAGATTTGCACCTAACAAATGTCAAAGAATGCTCTCTAAGCACAAAAATCTGTGCCATAAAAAGGAGATACAGATCTGCCAGCCAGACAAGGTGAGTGCTCACATTTTCCCCAATAAGGAAAGGCGTATCTCTACCCAGGAGGTCAAGTCCACTTTGTATTACCAGTACCATTGCAGGGCTTCCAGGCACAGGGCATCTCTAGCAGTAAGTGGTTTAAAAATCATTTGTGTTTCGCTTCACAATGCAGCAACAGCAGATTGGATTTCTTAGCCCTCCTTTTCTAAGTGCATGGGGTTTGCTTTTTCCAGTAGGAGATGATTTAAAAATATGTAAAGAGTGGCAGCCGTTCAATGGAGTTAAATTCATTTGGTGTTTCCTTGCCCTGTGCCTGGGGTGCTCAGTTCCATTAGGGCCTTTCCCACTACAGTCGGTGCACCACGCATCTCTCCCACTCATTTGCTTATTTGTGTTTCTTAGATAATTTCTGGGGGGGGCGGGGTACAACGGGTCCTGCTTTATAGGTTAAGAATGGTCGTAGGGGGAAGCGGCACCTCTATTTATTCTGTTTTCAAATTCTCAGTTTGAGGCTTGGTGCCATCTGACAAAATACCTATGACAGCCAATATCACAAAAGACATTGAACACAGGGGCATCTGGGTGGCTCAGTCGTTAAGCGTCTGCCTTCGGCCCAGGTCATGATCTCAGGTTCCTGGGATCGAGCCCTGCACCGGGCTCCCTGCTCAGCGGGAAGCCTGCTTCTCCCTCTCTCACTCCCCCTGCTTGTGTTCCCTCTCTTGCTGTCTCTCTCTCTCTGTCAAATAAATAAGTAAAATCTTAAAAAAAAAAAAAGGACATTGAACACATGCAGCAGCATTCTCGTTCATGTCACATATCTTGTCTGAAAACTGATTTTGGGATAAGTAACCTACTGGGCAGTTGTCTTCAGAACACACTTCTTTACACATGGCACCTTAACCATGTGGCCTTTAACCAAAAGCCCTTTCCCCTCACCAATTTGTTCCATTGTCTTCCTACAGACCCAGCTCAGAGAAGGCTGTCACATACAAGGATGGGCTCCAAAAATCCCAAGCACATAGCATTAACCAACATGCCTATGCCATTTGCTGCTTCTTAACAAAGCATGTTATTTCTGGTGAGTTTCACCCTTGCTTTTTTCTTTCTTCCTATGTCTTTACATATGTTTAATTTGTAATGTGTATGTACTATAATATATATATATATAGTCATAAATATAATCAAGACTTCATTTAAAACATTACATGGAAAAGGAGGCAGAATCGTAATCATGTCTTGGAAAAGAGGTAAAAGGAAAACAAACTGAAATTTTAAAAACTTGCTTCTTACACCAAGTATGTGTACATTTCTCTAAAATTCAGGCTGCCTTCTTTGTCCCTTGGATATGATTTGACCCGTTGGAAGCATATCATAAGCACATCATTGTCACCAGACCATGCAGATAGGGCTACATTAAGATGTCACTAAGATGACAAAATGACAGCCATTGCAAGAGAGAAACCAGGTGATGAAGAGAGATCCAGCTCAGCAGAAGTCCCTGCACTCCACATTAGCTCCTCAGATCAAGGGAGTGGAGACTGAGGTTGCCAGAATACCAGACCCGGGAGGAAGAAGAGCCTTGGGTAACAACAGCCAGGCTGAGATTCACTGTGAGTTTCATGAAACCACCATGTCCCATCAGCTGAGGTCCACTGTCATTGGTCTGGAAAGTCATTAGCACAATTCTAATCAAAACGAGATGGTTAACAAGTAAAACTTTACTAAAAGTTGAAGTCACCTCCCACCATCACAGGGGCCAAATATCTGAAGGAGATTTGCTGCTCCCAGATTAAAAGAAAAAAGAACGAAGACTATGAAATGGTTTAGTGTCTGTTAAGAAAGACTGGTGACACTTAGGATCACCAGGCTAGTGTTCCTTCTCGGCTGGTGGTTCCCATCTTCTCCAGCCACACTAGCCCACCAGGAGACCTGTTCTTTGCTCACAGAACCCAGATGACCCCATATGGACAGCACAGTGAGACTGTGATCCCCTTTCCCATCGACAGACTTGTCCACTATCCATGAGAGTGAGCCCTCCCCCCACTAATAACTCAACCTGAATCCTTGGCTCCTACTTTTCCCAGGCCCATATTGAATCACAGAATACTCAAGGGGCCATTAGGGGAGGAAAACTTGAGCATAAACCACTCCCACTTCCTACTCGATATGGGAATTTCTTTCAGCAGAGCTACGCTCTTCCTGACTCTTCTTGAACACGACCAATGATGTAGAATTCCATATTGTAGGACCCCTCCTTCTGTCCTTTGGTAGTCCTGTCTATTAGAAAAGGTATCCTTAGGGGTGTCTGGGTGGCTCATACAGTTAAGCATCCCACTTTTGATTTCAGCTCAGGTCATGATCTCAGGGTTATGAGATCGAGTTCCATTTCAGGCTCCACTCTGGAAGGGGAGACTGCTTAAGATTCTCTCTCTCTCCCTCTGCCCCCCCACCCCCGCTCATGTGCGCATGTGCGCTCTCTCTCTAAAAAAAAAAAAAAAAAAGAAAGAAAGAAAAGATATCCTTAAACGAAGTGGAAGGTCCTCTCACCATGTCTATCAGAACTTACTCCTGGTTCTTTTCTCTGGAACCACAATAGAACGATTTTTATCCCGTTCTTCCTTTTCCCAAATGGCTCTCATGCCACCATTTATTTCTTTGCAACAAATGAGCACATCTGAAAGAGCCCTTAGGTCATCTATGGAGTCCGGATTCTAGAAGTTTCCTCTCTTTCCCTCAGCTCCTAGAGCACACCATAAAATCTGACAGGGAAACTTCCTTAGTTTTCTTTTTTAAAGTAAAAATTTTCCATTATGATCACATCCATCAAGTACAGTCATAGTAATCAGACTTGTTAGGTGGTGACCAACCCATTACCAACGTGCTAATGGGGAGCTCAGGCTGGGGTGGTCTTAAAGCCTGGCAGATCCAGCCAGCATTAGCTGCTGCTTAGAAAAAGGCCACAAAACACCATCCCTAATGATTTAACAGCTTGTTCCCGAAAACACATTAACCAAGGGAGCTTTTAAATATTAAGAAATAATTACACCAACTCAGTGTTGTCTTTCCTCAAAATTACATCACATCAGGGCTCCACTAGATAAATAAATGTCGTGAAGGAACTCAGGTCTTCTACAAATGAAAAACTGTACCCAATGAAATGTTATTTCCAGTTGATGGCAGGAGGGCGGACAGAGGGGAAGGAAGAATTAATGAAAATATCCTGACTACTCTCCCAAATGAACACTTAGAGTAGTCTTACCCCAGCCAAATTCATTCTGAATTATTGATATTTCAAACTTCTTTTTTTTTTACCATCTCCAAACCAGTTGGGGCAAGATAAGAATTGGGAGGATCTAGAGCATGTCCTGGGACCAATGTGCTCTAGCCTAACCATGACAGTCCATTTTAGGCCTACAACAGAGAAGCCCAGAGAATCAGGCATTGGCCTGGGGCTGTGGGTCTGCATTACGTTAGGGCAGATAAGAGGAGCTTTACCTTGATTTGAATGAGAAATATGATTTGAGGCATGAGAAAAAATAGACTTTCTAAGAGCCTAAAACATTGTCCCCACATAAGGGCCACATAGCCTTCACTTCCAACATTAAAGATTATCCTCTTTCTGGAGAACTGCTGAACTGCCGAATAAACCTAGGGAGGCTATTTGGGTCATCCACATCTGAGTGTAAGTGAGTTTAATTGATTCTCCTTCCCTGCCCAAACGAGACACCGGGCAGTTTTCGGTCACTGGGCATGTGAGTGGGAAGGGCCCCGAAGGAAGGAAATGAAAGAGGCACACTTCACAGCTTTGCTTCGGCCAAGGCCAAAGGGCAAGCTCTGAGACGCCCAGGGCTTCTGGCCTCCTCGGGGGCACCCTGTCCACCTCCAGGCCCTGCTCTAGTTAGGGGGCAGAGCGGACCTCAGTGCCAGCCAAAGCCAGGGTGGATTCCAAGAGCACGGACCTAGCAAATAGGGGAGTCACTTGGCCTGATGGGCTGGCGCGGATTTCTGTGGCATAAATCCTACCCGGGTAGCTCCTGGGTGTCACGAGACTTCACTTTTTCCATTGCTTTTTCCTTTGCTACAAAGAATCTCTGCCTTTTGGTCACCTTTTGAAGTTAACGGCAGGGCGTAGCTGCACATCCGTATTTTTATAGGCTTCCTAATGACCTGCTTAATTATTTGCTTCTCTGCAGCCAGATTTGCTGCTGATAGGTGCTGGGAGTTGGGGCACTGATGCAGCCTGCTCTGCCCGATGGGTCCAGCATGGAGTTCCAGTCATCCTGATCACTGCATTCCAGGAGACTATCTCCCCGGGGCACACAGGCTTGGACGTAGGTGAAGCTTTACTTGTATTTTGTTTATTCGTTAGATTGGCAGAAGCCTTCTCTCTTGAGACCTCTGGGTGCCTAATATGAGGCTAGCCTCAACATTTCCTAACAAAGTGAACTACTTTGTAATCCTTCGCAGCTTTTCTTGTATTCGGTGGTTTAAACAGATTCAGAAACCAAGAACACCCAGGTCTGAGCTCAGAATGACAGAGACTACCAACTTTTCCACCTGTGCTCTTGGCAGAGGTTGCGATTTCAGTAGATTTGTGTTTCCTTCTGAGTCTAGACACAGTCTCAGAATCCTTCTTATTATGGAACTGAAGGCAGCCACTGGGGTCTATCCCAGATGCTGTTTGAGTTGGATTCTCTTTGCCATTCTTCACCTAAATCCTTCTCATTTCCAAAGGCACTGGGAAGTTGAAACCAACTATTTCTTAAAGCCTTCTCCTGTGCAGAAGGACTTGGCCAGAGTCTCCTTGAGATATTCATACTCCGGAGAGTAGTCGTTGATAAAGGGCGCACTAAAGTTCTATCTGTGAATACATGTCTTGGACCTTGTTTTAACCCTCTTGGGTTTGCATGTGAAATGCCTTGTGCAGGATCGGACACACAACAGGTACTAAGTAAAATAGGTATAAACTAGCTGTGAGGAGCATGGGTTGCATAACTTTTTTTTCCTTGTTGTAACCCACCTACATTCTTTACCGTGGACGTAGGCTAGGCCCTCCTCACCATTGAAATCTAGATCTACATAAAAACAGAGCTTCCCTGGAATCTTGACTATTTTAGCCCTTATTTTATCAGGAACCCTGATAAAGTAGGTCTTATTGGAAGTGGTATTCTAAGTCCCTCCACGCCGTGTCTGTCCCCCTCCCTCCTCTTTTCCTTCTGTCTTTGTGCATTGCTATAGATTCTTTTGACTCTTTTCTGGTTGAATTTAACACCTAATAGTCATCAAGTGATTGCTTCCAATTAACAGCCATTATATTCTCCAGTTACTTTCTGTTTGGACATGAGTTTATTGATTTGGTGAGATTTTATTCTTCAGAAACATAAACAACATGCCATTTAACTCAGCCTCAATACTGTCTCTAAGTACCATGAGAGAGGCAGTTAAAGAAGCAGGCATGGGAAGGGGAGAAAGGCTATCTATTACCTCTTTGGAAGGTGAGGGGGAAGAAATCCGGTTAAACTTTGATCACTATCATTTCACCTTTGGACTTTTATTAAAACTGTTTGACACAGCCGTGTTGGCAGATCGAGTAGGAAGATAAATGGGCCTGTGTGAATAGGTTTAATATCAAATGTGGATATGAGACATGGCAGGTTCTTTCATCCAGGAAATGTTCACGTCCACAAGATTTGCAGGTTATGGTTGGCGATCCGTCAGGGCTCAGGGGGCCAAAAGGTGAACATGATTGAGGTACCTCTGCTATGAATATTTTACAACCCGAGTATCCCTTTTTCACTTGGGACCGTGTGCTGACTGAGGGCTTCCTCAGGATGAGTCCTCAGTTGACTGATGAATACAAAACGCCTCTCTGAACAAAAGGCATTCAAGATTCGCTGAAGACAAGACAACCTACTTTGGTTTCTGTGTCTGGTACCGGGGTATCAACGGAGATAAAACACTGAGTGACAGGGAAGCTAAATACAGAATAACACAATCTATTGTTCTCCCATTGACTGTAAGTATAATGGGAGAGTTAGCGAGTCACCGTAATGTCATGGACCGCTGTGAACTTGGGAGAACTCAAGGATCAGAAAGTAACATGAAACAAGGAGGGAAATGAAGATAATATTGGGTTACTGAACATTCTCAAATTGTACTGAAACGCATCCCATCCCTTTGGAGAGGTCATGTTTTTGACAAGGAAGACAATGGGAAGAAACTGGCGGCTGTAACAACATCACCATTCTCTTTTACTACAGGCCGTAATGTGAACTTCTTAGAAGACACCTTCTTTCACCACGGCTTTGTTGTTCAGTCTATTGGGGAGCCCAGAGACCAAAGTCCATGCCTTGTTCCGGGACCGTCTAAAACCAAGGAGCCCGGCTCTCCCAGCCAGCACCAGCTGCTCTGTTGTGAATTACAGGGCAGGTTTGCAGCCAAGGGCAGGGGCAAGGAACTGAGAGGGAAAGAGAGAAGCAAAAGGAGGGAATAGACAGGGAGAATTTGGAGCACACGAGTCAAAGAGTAGGAAGGAAAAAATTAAGGTGGTGGAGGAAAGAAATGAGAAAAGGAATTTGCATCATGGGGGAGGGAGAGAATGTGGACGCTCTACAGGTCCAGGGTCTGAGCGAGCTTTCTCCCCACACAAAATAAAACAACAACAAAAAGAATGGGATCACTTCTGGAGGGATTGTGTTGGAGCCAGAAACCCACCCTTGGGTTAACAATGTTCTGGGAGAAATTTAGCTAATGCTTGGTAACATGGTTCAGGTCTGTGATAAGCTGGTAGTGAAGCGCCGGCCATGGTGAAAACCTGTATTCATCTAGGGTCCTGACATAAGGTCTACTTACAACTCACCACAGTGCTGATGGAGGCTGGGGACTCTCTCGTAGAAAAATGAACATAAACGAACAGATACCGAATTTTGCACACGAGCTCAGTGGGTTCACACGCTTCTAAAGCTTTTTCATAAGCCTCTCAGGACTCCCCAGACATAGGTTAAGAATTGCTGCTCAGAGTGTTTAACAAAAGAGCTGGCATAAAATAGAAGAGCTCAATAAACTCTTACAGCTTCGAATTAGGCAAGTATTCAGGTCAACTGAATATTCTAGTCGGCCAAAGTTACCGTGTGTCTTCACAAATAACTGCTTTTCAAGGAACCAGAGACAAGGACAATATTTTCAATGTCAAAAGTATACTCATTGCAATATAATCTTTTGTGGGTTTTGATGATTCAGGAGGTACCTGGACAATCTTTCCATGATAAGGTAGCAATCTCTACACCAGAGACCATGGTGCAGTAAAGCTGTCCACAGAAAGGGGGAACGAGCTGGATCTGAATCTGCTTTCACCTTAACACATTCTTGAGAATAATTTTTCTTAACTAATTCTCATTACCAGCATAGTCCCTTGTTTGTCCTATCTCCCTTGATAAAAGTAGAGGTGAAAGTAGTTTTTGAAATTTCAGCTGCTGGCTTGTCTAGAATATGGCTGCATTATGAGTATTGACGTGAGACTACTGGCCGAATGGTGGCAACTAATAGGAGATGATGTTTATTTCCATGGGCAAAAATGGGCTTCTTGCGACCAAGAGATTGCGTCTACATTTTAGGGAAAACACCACCACCAGTCCGCATGCCTGATCTTCCCATGTGGACTCACCCTGGTTTGGTTGTGCATATTTATATACTTTACTCATAATTCTGGAGTCATTGGTGATCTTGGACATGTTGCTTAACCTGTTTAAGTCTTAACTTTCTCTTTAGCTAAATGAGGAAATTACATTTAACACTCTGATCTTTTTTTACCTTTGACACTCTTTGGTTCTACTAGCAACTGTATCTGGTATGCATGGGACATCTTAGACACTGCTGGAGATACAGCACAGAACGGAGCACGGCGAGGCTTCCAATCTCAAGGATCCCACCAGGCCATGAGATCTTCCAGAGCAAACACCATGTTGCCCATCTCCGTACCTCTGCCCAGCTCCTCCCCATGCCTAGCTCAAGGCCCACAAATCGTAGATGCTCAATAATAACTGTTTATCAAAATTATATGAAAGGAGGGAGCTAATCATAAGTAGTTAATACAAAACAGAATGTGGCAACCACCTTAGCAGCAACACAGCATAAGGAGATAGAACACAGGAAAGGAGATTAGTACCAGCGGGGGTGGGCAGGAGAGCTCCGGGAAGGCTCCGTGGAAGAATAGGCTTCTGACCTCCAACCAGGTGCAGGGCATTGATAGGCCAGAACGGGCCTGCCCAAGAAAATTTGAGAGACAGGGAAGTGCCTTGTCATCGGTTTTATCTGACGAGGGGTGTGTGTTAGAGATGGTAGCAGCAGATAAGACTGGAAAGAAGACTAAGACTGAGTTATTAGGAGCGGGAATTTTTTGAGCTTTAGATTTTAGGGTGTTCTATAGGAAATGAGGAGCTATTGAGAGGTTTTTTTTTTTAAGATTTTATTTATTTATTTATTTATTTGACATAGAGAGAGAGAGAGAGAGAGCACAAGCAGGGAGAATGGAAGGCAGAGGGAGAGGGAGAAGCAGGCTCCCTGCCCAGGACTCTGGGGTCATGACCTGAGTTGAAGGCAGACGCTTAACCAGCTGAGCCACCCAGGCGCCCCTATTGAGAGTTTTTAAATATAAAAGTGGCTTCAGTGGTTATGTCATATTTATAATCCGATCAGTGTTGAGCCTGGCACAAGGCACTTTCATGTGTTCTTTGAGTTATGACTCAAAACAACTCTGTAAAGTAGAGAGCTTTATTGTATATTAATTATATCTCAATAAAAATAGGTAATAAAAAAGTAGGTAATAAAAACACCTCCAGTTTTGAGATAAGGTTGTACAAGCTTCAAAAAAACCCACAACCAACCAAAACCAAAAAACAGTTTTCTCCCGAAGCTTCCTTTTAACTTTGGTGGGATGCCCTTTTTTAACTCTCAAGAGATAGAGAGAGAGACGCACACACGTGCATATGCACACACACACAGAGAGAGAGAGAGAGAGAGAGAGAGAGGGAAGGAGGGAGGGAGGGAGAGGAGATGAGAAGGGAAGGGAAGGAGAGAAGGAAGGCCAGAAAACCCCATATTTTCATACCCTCTTTTCTGGCCATATGGGAAGACGCTGTGGTGGGCAAACAGTCCAACTTCTGTCCAAATTAATCTGAGGTCAGATGGCCCATTACTGAGCTTCAGGCTTGTGTAACAAAAATCAATTTCTTGCCATCTCCTTAACCAGGTCTATGAAGATTTTTGTTTTAGGTGTCCGGATTCAGTTGGGCAGTTCCTTAAACTCTGTGTGCTCCCTGTCTCCAAGCAGGCTGTGGTTGGTAGATATACATATATACACAAATAGATAAATTTTATATGTATATGTGTGTGTGTGTGTGTATTTTTTTTCCTGAAGTTGGAAATTCCAGGATTGACCATGCAGCTGGTATAAACCTTCCTGAGACAGTTCATTTAGGAAGATTGGTCCTCCTGGGGACACACCTCTTGGAGTTAGTTGAGTGTGTTAAAGAGATTTATTTCCAGACAAATTGGCTTATAAATATGAACCAGCCCATGAAAGGGAGTCCACAGGGCAAGTCTTGAGGGAACTATTCTTTGTACTTTAGGGACTGGTTTTATGAAAGACGGAATAGGTAGTTCCTTTTCCTGCTACTAGCCTTGGGGATTTTAGCTCACACGGAATGTGACCATTCTTCTTCTATTTACCGAATACAGCATTCCCTGGGGGTTTGTAAACCTATCATTGGACAGTTGAGATCAGGAGGTTAAGAAAGCTGACACACAGAGAGGCTTTTATAAGTCTGTAAGTAACTTCTTATTGGCAGAGGCTTTCTTAAAATACCATTTTCATGATCTCTTGAGAGGCTTCCCTCGTCCCATCAGCCGCAAGAGATAACTGACAAGATGAAGCTGGCGAGCCTGCCCCACGCCGAGTGAGCATGGGCCGCATCCTTCCTCCGCACGAAAGACTTCTTAGGAGTGGATGGAGAAGATAAAGTTGTAGTCAGATTAACATGAAATAAAAACCTACAAAAAGCCACTCAAGGAGTTTAATCTAAATCCTAATGCAAGACTTTAGTTTGAAGTGCATCGTTTCAGTGTCTTGAAACATTAAAAGTTTCCTTTATTTCTGAAAATTGTACTTACTGCTACTTTCTGACGGCTACTTACACTGAACACCCTTAGAAAGCCCCCTACAGGCTATGTTCTTCAGGGGGAGGGAGGCAAGGAATTGGTTCTCTGGTGTTTATGGGAGATGAGCAAATAGATGGTGCTGGAAGCAAGAAGCAGGACTGCCAGTCCCCCAGGGTGCTGGGGGTGGGGGGTTGTGGAGCTGGCCTGAGACCAGCAAGCTTGTTTCTGGGTGTCTGTAGCAAAGGGTGCCCCAGCTCACCACAGTCTCCTCCTCTGCCCATGGTGAACACCTCTCCCCTTCTCGAAGCGCTGGATCTGAAGCGATTTATAGATTGAATGAAACTCAAAGTCACCCAGAAGCTGCTGTCAGGGCAAGAGGCCAGGGTTGGAGCAACCTGAGATGCCTATTAAATCGCTAAAACCTCCTCAAATTGTTCAAGGTTTTTATAGCAAAGATATCGTGTTCCTGGATTTTATACAGAAATAGAACATGTGGCCATCATACTCAAGCACCATCAAGGAACAGCGGGAGGAAGAGACACCAGTGTGAGTTCCAGACCAGTCCCTCCACCCAGACATCTTCCCCAGGGTGCACACTCCTTGCTGACTCCTTTGCAGCACCTTCCTTTCTTTAACACTCCTACTTGTCTGCAGTTCCAGAAGGCTCTAGAATCCCCCTCTTGGAGCAAAGACACTGGAGGGATTTGGGGGAGTTCTGGAGGAGCAGAGAGAGAGGGAGCAGCACACCCACTGGGTTGATGGCAGTGAGGGCCAACTTGCGGGGCTCCTTCCCCACCAAGAGGACAGCACCCAAAGGTGCCAATGTCCTTCCTCTGCGCTGGCTGGGAGAATGGATGGGGCAGGTGCAGCTAGGATGTTCAGAGTCAGAGATTCTCAGAAGCAGAAGCAGATATTGCTTCTTAGCTCCATCGGTTGTTGGTAAAATCTTAGAATAGTTTCCACGTGGGTCCCCATGCATGGGCTTTGGAATCAGCCCCTCAGAGCCAGGACAGCAGCTCCTGCACTCACCTCCCTGAGTCTCCATTTCCTTACCTTTCCTTACCCCACTTCGCAACTCCTACTGGACGGTAGCTCAGGATCAAGCACCATCAGAAGTTCTTCACACGCATTCACGCCTGTAATCTTCAGAGCTACCCTATGATGTAGATGAGACTCCACGAGCTGCATTCTACAAATGAAGACACTGGGGCACAGAAAGGCTGAGTAACTTACCCCAAGTCACACAGCAGATGACTGAGCAGGGATTTGAACCCAGGTAGTCTGGCTTCAGCATCCGTGCTCCGGACACATTGCTTTGTTTCTGCAGGTTTAAATAAGAGATACTCCGTGAGTAATAATTATTGCTGCTCCAAGTCATCAACATAGCCAATAAGTCATTACCCCTCGAACATGGGTTTTCTTAAAGCTAGAAATCCAGGGGACCATTAACATCTAGCTCAGTAAACTTCAGACTTTTTGATCATACATCTCAAGTTGTAAAACATTCTTGAGCATGGGAGTGTACCTCCCGTAGATATACATATATATTTAGTTGTGCCTAACTGGCATAAATGTCCTACTGTATCTATGCCTATTACAAAATGTGTGGAAATCAGAACTGTCAAAGGAGGAATGACAGAAAACAGAAGTTCAAATAATTATCCCTGCTCTTCAGGGGATTGTCTTGTTGACTCCTCTTTAAGGACCATTTAGGACTCACATGGTTCTATCTGGCCCACAAAAACTGAAGAGCCCGCTGGGCCCATCAGACAACCCTGCCTCCCTGCATTGACTCCTTGCCCTGTCAGGCTGTCCTAGGCCTGTCAGGCTAGGCCCTGAAGCCAATCATCCCCTTGCAGGACACCAGGACCAGTCATCGGCAAACCTGTGAGCCCAGCAAAGCAGCATCTTCAGCCTCTCTTGCTCCTATGCCCTCCTCCCCTCAGCTGCCCCCTACTCCTGGGACCCCTCAGATGTGCTGTGGTAACCCGCCCCTCACTCTGCCTCTCCCTTCCTGAGCAAAAATACCTAATTTCTATCAGCCTACCTGGACTTAAGTATTTCACAGGGTTATTTGCATTTCAAGCCTTATCTCTGATTAAATTTTCAAAGGCTCATTTTCCTCAACAGCCAAATAGGGATGTTAATCCCCCTGTGAAGTTTAAATAGGGAATCACTTTTGACCGTGCCCAGCACAGTACCTAGAGAGCTCTGGGCACCTGGTATGGCTCTGTCCATGGCCATGGAGCTGGGAGCTAGAAGGGAAGACTGCTTTCACTTACAAAAAGAAATATTACCTCGAAACTCCACCATGTCCTGCTGAACCCCATCGAAGCCAAATGGCGCTAGGCTACCTGCAAACTTCTGGGGTCCCATGTCCAGAAGAGACTCTCAGTGAGGGATGCAGAGATGGGGATGTGTCTTTGGTTTCCTCATTTGAAGATGAGGCCCTGACAGGGACTCCCTGTAGCTTAGTCTTTCAAACCCCATGACACCCACATGTATTAGCTCCCCTCCTCCCAAAAACCCCTTCCCACTCCTGGTCCTCCCTGACTGCTCACGAGAAAGGCACTGTTAGGAGGCCAGAGAAGGGAGGTGGAGGGCGAGGGGGGAGGCTGCCCCAGAGGGCTGAAGGGCAGCTGTTTATATTATAATTAAGGTTTTACAGCAGAAACTGAAATGTAGCTTGACTATTCCAACAAGGCGCTGGAGGTAATGACCACTGCTAGAGGCCTTCTCCACTGCCAGTTACTTCACTCCCTAATTGAATAACTTAGGCCACATTGTAGAGGGGCAGGGGAAAGGAGTTCTCTTCAAACACGGTTGTTCCATCAGAGGCCTCAGAACAGCTCAAAGCTGAACAAACTCGCAGTCCCAACACTTTCTTCTTCCGGGAGTGTGGTGGGTAGAGAGGGTGAGAACGCCAGTCCTGGAGTTCCGCCACTTACTCGCTTGGGCTCCCTGAGTCTGTCCCTTGGGCTCCCTGAGTCTGTCCCCTCAGCTATAAAATGGGTCTGAGGTACAGACTGCCCAATGCTACTGTGAACGTTAAACAAATGAGGATAATCCTGGCACGCAGGGAACCTAGAATCATTATGGCTTAAGGAAATGACACTGACAGCAAGCATGGCCATGGAGGAGCAGACGCTTTTGTCTTCCCTGAACAGATAGGGAAACTGAGGCAGAAAGCACACTTTGGTCCCATGTGAAACAGCTTGGTAAGTGAGGGCCAGCGCCAGATAGAAAGTGTGCCTCCTTGGCTGAAAAGGAGTGATGTCTTTTGAGTTGTGAAGGAGGTGGCTCCTCCCAAGAAGGTTGGACAGATCCCCAAGATAATCCAACTCCTGAGAGTTCTCCGCTCTGTCCCTTCCCCATCTCCGCACAAAGCACTGGGCCCAGCACCCTGGTTGCCTCCCCAGGCCCCATGCAAGCCCACGATTAATATCCCATGCATTTGTAGGGAGCTTTCAAAGTCTACCATTTTCTCCTACTTTCTGTACATCATCTCCTTTGATCCTCACAACAACTAGAAAAGTATCACACCTGGCTTACAAATGAGGAAATAGAAGTCAGGAGAGATTAAATAAAGAGCATGAGCTCAATCAAGGAATAAAATACAGGTCTGCCTCTGGTTTTTCCCACCACTGGAGGAGGCCAGTTCTGCTCCTAGGGTTAGCCACACACTCTCTCCTCAATGTCCAACTCCTTGGCCACTGACATCATAGAGGGTGTTTAAAACATCTTGAAAGCCAGAGATCGTGATTCTCAAAATTTGGTGTCTATATGAGTCTCTTGGGGAATGTGTTTTAAAATGCAGATTCCAAGACCACATCCAGAGATGCCCACTCCCTGGGTCTAAGAGAGGGTCCCAGGATCTGAAGGTTAAAAAGTGCCCTGGTTCTTCTGATTTTAGTGGTTCAAAGGCCACACCGTGAGAAATGCCAGACTAAGAGAACCTAGGATGGGCGGCAGAGGCCTCTCATCTACCACCTGTGTGACCTCGGTGGATTGACTTAAACTTTCCTGCCTGTTAGTTTCCTGAAATGCAAATGAAGATAATATTTACCTTCAAGGGATTTTTGTGAAAATTCAATGACATGATGCACACGAGGTGCTGAGCATGGTGTCTGGCACATAGAAAATGCTCCATGAGTGAGGAATTATTAGCATTACTGCTGCTATTGTCTCAACACAGAAATAGAGCCAAGCCCTGTGTTACTCAAGGGGTTAAGTTCCTATAGCTAATACCTTACCACTTGGAGTCATTAAATCTATAGGAAATTGGGATGTAAAAGAGACACAAATAGGATTTGATAAACAAATCATTTTCTAATAAGAGTGATTCATTAGCTGCCGTGGGGTGGGGTGTTGGTAGATAAGCAACTGTTTGTTCTCTAATTAGCAGACGCTGATTAACGGTAGGAAAGGCAGGCAGTTGGTAGATATGCCAAGGGGGGCTTCCTGAGAACTGGCTTTAAGTTGATGTGATCTGTGCAAAAAAAAAAAAACATCAGCAGACAGTACTGATGTAGACAAGGATGGTAGAACCCACGCCCAGTGATGCCCAGTGTCCTTCTGACTCCTCCGTCCTCCCTGCTCTTCGGCACGCGTACCTGAACCTGAGCTGGCCTCCAACAGGGCTCCTGGCTGGGCGGAGGGGGACTCTGGCTTCTTCCTGGAAAAAGTCTGCCTTGAGGCTGCCTTAGGACTGTTCCCTGGTCTCCCTGCGGGAAAAGGGAGAGCAAATCTCAGAAGGAAAGAAATGGCAAGAAGTAGAAATCCTACAGACGATCTGCGGTGGACCTCTCTCATTCTCTCTCTCTCATTCTCTCTCTCTCTCTCTTTTCCCTTCTAGAATTTGGCAGAGGCTCCCGGTGTAGTACGAGTGACTGTGTCATCAAGGACACCACAGCTTACCTGCCTGCAGGTGGGGGCCCGGGCTTCGTCAGGGAGCCTCCAGGAAGTCTGTCATTTTGCCCAGGCCATCTCCCTCCCACACTTGGTTGTGGCCAACGAGACCCATGAAACCAAATTTCTGACTGGAGGAAGCCCACAGGCATTCTTGGGTGCATTCTGGCATCTTGGGGAATGTGCTCTGAGAGAGGGACTTTTGCATTTCCACACGCAGTAGCACGGGAACAGGTGTCCCTCAAGGCCGAGGTGAGGGGAGTCATGCTTTGGCCCTTCCTTGGGAAACCCAAATCCCTCAATGCATTTTGGGGTGAGAGCAAACTATTCTAGAGAGCAGCCTTGTATTGAAGCCACGCCGTCAGCTACCTGTATAGTGGGAACTGACAGACGTTGAAAACCCCGTGTCCCAAACCCTGTCCCCTGGACTAAGTATTTGTGTCCCCAGTGTCCCTCTTTGGGCCCAACATCTTCATCTCTAGCCTTCCTGTCTGGCCCAAGCCCCTGAGATACCCCACGGGCAGAAGGGGCACCACAATGGGGAAAAAGGCTGCAGAAACAGGGAACACAGGTCAATCTCGTCTAACTTTTCCTCCAGAATGCTCCCCTTTAATTTTCCCTTCTTAGTCAGCTGTCCTTCGTGACCCTCATTTCTCTCTGTCACCTGCTCCCTGGGACTTTCTCCCTCTCTGAATCCCGTGCAATCCGGCTCAGTGCTGGGCACACAGTGGGCTCTATCCGTGCCCAAGGAGTGACTGACATATGCACAAAGGACACAAAGTGGGCAGCACAGGAGGACCCCTAAGGGTTAGGGGGAGCAGGCACATCAGTTCCTGTCCTCCTTCCCCCTACGGAAGCCCGAAAGGAAACAGACACTGCAGAGAAAACACTGACCATTAATCTTTTACCCAAAGCCCACCCCACAGTAACATTCCTTGTTCGTGCTAACTGTTGGCCGTCAGTGTGGTAAAATCACATACTTGCCTGGAAATCTGCTGTCTGTTATGTAAAAACATTCGAGACCGCCTCTAGGTTTCAGTCTTTATTTTCTGCCCCCCTTCCTGCGTCCATCTCTGGAGTCTCCTTATCCCACAGACCCAAATCGCCTAGCCAACCACCTGCGCCTTGCAGCCCTGTGAAGACACCTTGCCCTTCCTGCTCCTCCTTGTCCCCAGACACTCCTTCCCCTCAGTTCCTGGGGCCACTCAGATCTCATTGTCTTTATCATTCATCCCCTAGGAAGTGATATGACCAAGAACAAGACATACACACCTGCTACTGCTAGGGACAAGTGGCTTCCCAGGAGACAGGGGTGGGTGGGAATGGAGGTGAGCCACCGGACTCAAAGCAAGGACCTGGGGAGAGGTTGCCTTCGATGGAGAATTTCATTCATGTTAACTCTGTCATTTGGGAAAAATAAGACAATAGCACTCAGTGTCCCTCAAGAAGGAGCCTTTTCATGATAGGTTTGTAGTGCTCCTTGACGTAGGAAAGATGTTAGGGTTCGAAGCCAATGGCCAAAAGAATTCTTGAAATGTCTTTGGTGCAAAATGGTGGTTTTATTAAAGCACAGGGGACAGGACCCGTGGGCAGAAAGAGCTCACTGGGGTCATGAGGAGTGGTGATTATATATTTTCAAGTTGGGAGGGCATTAGGGATAATAGAAGTCTCTCAGGTATTTTGGAAACAAAGTTTCCAGGATCCTGAGGGGGCTAGCTATTGTTAGGAAAGCTCATTTATCACTGTTTCATAAAAACTCAGTCATGAGACCCTTCAGATGTATATTGGTGGGCCATATGCTTGAGGGATGGTTGCAACATGTATCTTGGGGGCGGGGTGGGTAGAGATAAAGGAAATTTCCAAAGGAATTTTTATATGTTAAAGTAGACTGAGAGGGTCCTGGGGATTTGGCTAAGTATACCTGCTGCCCTTAGCAAAGTATCAACATTGAGGCAGTTGAGTCCCTAGAGGAAGGTCACTCTGCCTGATTCAAGGACTTGTCAGTGGGCCCTAGGCAGTAAGGAAATTTACTCATTTTCTTCTACCTTTGTTCCCCACATCACTCCTAATGAATTGTCATCCTCCAAAATTGAAGCGTCAAAGCTGCATTCAGGCACCAACGAACTGCTGGTTGCAGGAAGTGGGTCTGACAGTGACTCCAACTCAGGAACTTTCGCTGGGGGACCCAGAGGCGGGTGTCTCATCGTCCCCTCTGTGCCCTTCCCGGACCCCTCAGGAGCATCTGACACAATATATACTTTGACTAACCTTGAAGCACATTGCTTTATTTGGTTTCCAGGGGCCACAAGCTCCTGGTTTTCTACAGCACATGCCTTTGCTGGGTCTTCCTTCCCTTCCTAATTCCTAATGGATGGAATAACTTGGAGCTCCGTCCTTTGGACCTCTTCTCTCTTACTGGACCACTCTTTGTCATCTCTCTCACTGACAGATTTAAATATCAGGTGGAATCATAAGAAACCTCTGATATTCACTCTTTTCACCTATGAAATGGCTATTTCAATGGTTGTATCTAATGCTATGTCTGTGCTAACCCCCAAATCTGTGTCTCCACTGCCTGACCGCCTCGAGATCCAGACTCACTTATCCAGCTGCCTACTGGACGCCTCCACCTTGGTGTCTTGTTGGCATCTCGAAATGAACCCGAGCAGTTCAGAGCAGGGATCTGGGCTTCTCTGCCACGTGGGCTCCTCTCCCGTCTTCCCCGCCTCGCCTCTGCTCAGGTCCATTTCACTCTTCCAGTTGTGTGGATCGAAACCCTTGCTCCTCACTCCCTCTCTCTCTTGCCCATGCTGCAGAAGGCAGTCCATTAGCTCCATTCTCACCACACCCCACTCGGACCCTCCTGGGGCTTCCCCCAGATTACCAGGACGGCATCCCTACTGGCTCTTGCTCTGCCTCTGGGACCCCCTATAATCTGTTCTCTGGACAGAAGTCACCATGATTTTTCCAAACCATTGGTCGTGTCATGCCTGTGTCTCTTCTCCAAGTGCTCCGGTGTCTTCCCATCACACCGGAACAAACCCTTAACTCCTTGCCCTATTTTCTGGCCCCTGCCTGGCTCTACCTTCATCTCTTGTGCCTTCTTCACTCAGATGTGTACCTTGTACTCAGATGTGTGACTTCCTATGTCCCATTTCCTCTGTCCTAACACCCTTGCTCTGCTCATTCCCATCTCTATTCAGATATTGCCCCTTCTGGAAAGGCTTTCCCAGACCATCCCATTCTCCAGTAATACTTATCCCGTTCACCCTGCTTTATTTCACAAGCTCACCTGACAGGTAGCACCTAAAGATATGTGCCTTCTGAAAAAAAA
>NW_027397075.1:45885963-46175607 GCF_003265705.2 Callorhinus ursinus | reverse complement strand
CCTGACAGGTAGCACCTAAAGATATGTGCCTTCTGAAAAAAAAAAAAATCACAGCATCTACTCTGGAGTCACTCCTGTCAAGATTTAGCTCCGATTGCTCAAAGCTCTGAAGAATACCATAAGCACAGGGTCAACAAACATTAGGGACGTCCAACATCACAGTAAGAAAGATCCTGGATCCCCGTGCCTACTAAGGGAATACCATTGCACCAAAAACTGTCATCAAGTCTCACCATGAGTATCTGTTCCCTCACTGATCCTGCGAGGGCCCTTTGCCTCCCTCATAGTGGACCCTCTCTCCTAGCCCAGTTGTAGGGCTGTGTCTGCCTCACACCCTCAAGTGAACAACCAAATCTATGCAGCAACTGATTTATCCAACCCCCCCCACACCCCGACCTCGATTGTTAGCTCAGCTCCATCTGGTAAACGGAATCCAGATGCCCCAGATTACCAACCCCCTCACCTGACAGGTAGCACCTAAAGATATGTGCCTTCTGAAAAAAAAAAAATCACAACATCTACTCTGCCAAGAAATGGGGACCCCCCGCCCCCAGGCCTGTGTGTTGATGACCACCTCCTGCTATGCTGGCCGTGGTACAAACAGGCTGCCCGGGGGCCTGTTGTCTTTCTCAAGGGGAGAACTGACAGGAGACACTGGGGCCCTGCTCCCAGCAGGCCTTTGCCCCCTCCAGGCAGTGCCAGACCAGAGGAGTAAGGGAAGGGGAGGGATGACTCTCCAAGTAAGAGAACAAGTAAAAAGATAAATGGAACCAATTTCAAAAGGAGTTACAGGGCATCTGGGGAAGTAAGACTCCTGGGTTATAGTTAAGGCTCTGAAGCATCAATAATATGCTTGACATCCATGCCACCCTTCTTTTGGATTCATCAAATGCTTCCAGGGATCACCCCCAGGTCCCCTCCTCACAGCTAGACAAGACTCACCTTTCACAGTACCAGAAACAAAGACTGCCGATACTCCAATATCATGTGCAAAGGCTGCTGGTCTAAATGTTAATACAGAAAGATTTGAAGGCACACTTAGAGTGCATGTCTCCCAGAAAACGTGTGGCTAAAATGAAGACACGTGTTGGGAGAGAGAAAACATTAGCTTAAGAAATCTCAAGCCTCTCCCCAGTGCGAGATGGAAGCTGAGTTGGGACTAAGCTGTCCTTGTCATTGTTCTCTGAAGTAGTTAATGCCAGTCCTATGTACTGCACCCGGCCCATCATCACTGAATTGTCCAAGGTAACTGTCTGTGCCCTGGAACTCTGCCCACCGCATGGACCATCCTCCATCCCATGACCTAGGACACTGTGAACCCTTTGCTAAGCACCAATGAACTGTGTGACTTTCAGATAGCTCTACCTTTGTGGGTATCAGTCTCCTCAACTGCAAAATGAGGCAACAAGAAAATGATTTCTGAAGTTCCACATTCCAGCTCTCATATGCGGGGAATTTAATAAGGGCTGATAGTGGAATATTATCAGGAAGAGCCTTTATTCTTCATGGAATGGTTGCTGACAATTTCCACAAAAATAAGCAGCAGCACCCCCCCTACCCCCCACCTGGCTTTTAAATTTTAATCCAAGTTCATGAACTGAGCACAGTCAACATACGTGATGGGGGGGAGGGGCTGATTGTATATTCACTTCATTGTTACCCAGATATATTCACCATCCCTCGTGAGGTGCATGGTTATCTTATTGGGCAACTTTAAAATTATTTCCTAACTAATCACTAGTTGTCAGGACTATGATGGGCACTTTAGAGAGTGCAGAGAACTTATATTTTCTCCATCCTTAGGAGAAAAAATGATGAATCTATAAAAAAATGCCTAGAAATTAATACAAGAAACTTAGAATCATATTTGAATGTTTTCTTTTATTTTTTAAAAGATTGATTGATATAGAGAGAGGGAGAGTGCACGCGCTTGGGGGGAGTGGTAAAGGGAAAGAGAATCCAAGCAGACTCCCCACTGAGCGTGGATCCTGATGTGGGGCTGGATCTCACAACCCTGAGATCACGACTGGAGCCAAAATCAAGAATTGGATGCTTAACCGACTGAGCCACCCAGGTGGCCCAGAATCATCCTTTAATTTTTAAAGTTTAAGATCTCACTACTGTTCATCATAATATTGAGCAACCATAGAAATCCAATTCTACCTTTGAAGCACAAATAGAAATGAACAATATTACTATCAAATTATATCACTAAAGACAAGTAATCACTGGCTCCACACAAATGTTCATAAAATATTTACTTTAGCTCAAGGAGCAAACAACCTCTCTTAAGGGAAAATCTGACCTTTCTCAACAAGGTAATGTGAAAGTTGGTCATTTTGATATCAACATTACACAGACTTTGGATTTTAGCACCACAGCCTTGTAGACAGAACGAGCTATTGAATTTGTGGAATCCAGTACAAAATGAAAATGGAGGGTTCCTTGTTCAAAAATTACTAAGAGTCTCAAGCTAACAACACTAGAGTATTCAACATGCCCGGGGCCTTCAGCTACTGATCAACATACCCACACATAGCCTGCTCATAGATGATCCGTAATTAACTACAGCAAACGTTTAATCAGTGCTTCCTGAGAACTTTACATCCATTAACTCCTTTAATCCTCAGAACTGCTTTATGGGAGAAGTGCTATTATTCTCCCTAGAAGAAGGAAACCGAGGCATGGGAAAGCAAAGGGTCCTGCCCATGGACGCGGGGACATGAGGTAGAGCCTCATGGACTGGCACTGAGGCAGGCCGGATCCAGGTTCTATTCCGCTCCTAGGAACCGTGCTCCAGAACTGAGTCTGGAAATTATGTGAACAGATTTCCACTCCTGATTTTCTTCTCTGCTAAGATTAACACTGGGCTTGCATGACTCCAAGGTGGTTCCAGGGACCTGCCATGACCAGGGTCTTTGGCATGTGTGTCACTGGGGGTATGTGGCAAAGTAAGTGTAAGCACAGGGAGCTGGGAACGGTTTCCCTGAACCCCCGTGTGTTCCTGACACCCTCCAACGGAAGCTTGCTGACACTGGACAACTAAGGCTCCGGGTAAAAGCAATCCCTCCTGGCCACACTCCCTTCACCTTAAGAGCAGAGCACACTATGGTGCCACTTCCAGGAGAGTTTAAGTAGGTCTGCTTTTCCCCCTGAAGAGGCAAGGTGGCCCCAAGATGGGCAAGTGGATGGTAGATTCCAAGACCAAGTTTTGCTTTCTCTGGTTACTAATCTTAACCACTATTTACCTTTTCACGGAAGAGTAACTCATGGCCCCACACCATGACCTGCCATCCACAAAATGCTAGAGTTTCTCAGCCAAACTCTGCTCCTATAAACAGCTTTCAGGGCTTCTCTTTCTCTCTCTACCCATTGGTTTCTCTAAAACCCATCTACCTTCTAAGACTCCAATTTCGAGAAAATTCCTTTTTCTCAGAATGAATGAGAGTCATCAAAAGTTGCTGCTGAAAACAGACGTCAGGGAACAGTGAGCCCAGTGCATCCGCTCTATAGACCGAGAAACCAGTGGCACAAACTGGGGTCCACCCTCACGTGCATAGGGGAGGCCACAAGGGCAGACCCCATATCTGCCATCCACAGAGACCCCAGGATGTCCCTTCTCCCTACAGTTCTACATCACACCAAGTAAGCGGGCACCGCAGGGCATGTCTAGACTCTCTTCGTTGGATTTCCCATTAAAGAGATGCTGAGACGATTTTTTAAATCTCTGGAAATGAATAGCTATATCATATAGCAAAAATACAGCAAAGGGGCCGGAAAAAATCCACTGTGCACATATAAAAAAAAAAGTTATAAATAAACAGGATGGTCAGAAAGCAGATTAAACTTCCAAGTTGAAAATGGGAAGTAGAAGATAAAAAGCTGACCTACTCAGAACTATTGCTCCAGCTCAATGGTATAATCCTTCCGTGGCTACACAGCCCGCAAAATCAGAGAAGTATGGCTCTCAGAACAGAGAAAGATCTTTGAGGTCAGAGATCGTCTAGAACCGACTTCTCACCTTGGAGATGAGGCAACTGAGGCTCAGAGAAATGAGGACACTTGTCCGAGGTCACACAACTCAAGTCTGTTAATCAACCGGGACTATTCTTCCAGGCACTGAAGGAACCACAATGGATGGATTATTTGGTCTCAGGCAAAGAAAACTTATTACCTAATAGTTGGCTATCTTTTCTGGGTGGTATGAAAATCTCAAACACATCACCTAGTAGGGAAATGTAATCACAGTTTTTAATTAACATAAAGTCTCTGCTACATTTTTTTGTTGTTGTTATATTACTTCTATACCGTGTAAATCAATTAACTGAAACGAGCTAGTGGGTACAGAGAGTGGCGGTCCGTCACTGGATAGATAATTGCTCTGTTGCTGAGATTAACACCTTATCATGCTATTAGGACCGCTTATGAATCTTGTAGTCCTGACAAAGCCTACAATTTAGGGACTATCCATTCCAGCTGTCTCCATTTCTGTGGCCTCCTACATGCAAACAATTGTTGCACTAAGTGCTGCATTTAATTAAAGGCTCTTCCCATGTCATGGCTATAGGCACAGGAAAGACAAGACACACACACACACACACACTCCCTTCTTGCTGGTGATTAGTTAGCTTTCAAGCAATCAGGATTAAAGTCAGGGAGGCCACCAAAGAAGGGTAAGTTACTGAGGACTTTGGGATGAGAAATTGCAAAATACACATTACCTCTCCCTCTAGGACTTAGGGTAAAGTCACAAACAAGAACTACGACCCTGGGTCTCCTCTCACTTTAAAGGGGCATTTCATCCCAACTTGGAGTTCTCTGCCACTTCCCAAAAGTCCAACGAAGCAGCTCACTTGCACTGTTTTTAACTCCTAGATTCTGATGCGGGAGGCCAGAAGTCCGTGACAGATGAGACAGGTCAGAGTACAGAAAAGCCAGACGAAGGCATTCAGATCGATTGTAGTATCCGAGTAAAAAGAGAAACCCATCTTCAGGGTGGCTTTGCTTCCATTTTAACAAAGGGAAGCTTCTCCTGGGACAATTCTTACTGGAATAGGAGACAACCAAAAAAAAAAAAAAAAAAAAAAAACAGGCAACAAATAATTTTACCATTACCAGGTAATATGTGTTAATTGCTCAGTTTATATACTCAGAATGACATACCATTAGAGACTGTGTATGCATTGTAACTAGAGCATTAATAAATTTAAAATGTGCCTATTAGGATGACAGCTTTGGAGGTGCAAAGGAATAACAGTTATCACTTGGCAGAAGCCGCTCTCACCCCATCTGCTGAGACTTTGCATACATTTTCAGCTTCCTGAGCAATGATTAGGCCTGTCAGAACCTCTTTAACCTTCTAACTGCTGGTCCCCACTGGCCGTAATTAGAGACTAATGAATTCAGAAGATGCAGGCCGTGAGGAAAACTGCCTTGACAGTTTGTGTACAAATTAAGCCCCAATTACTTCATGCATCTTTTGCATCGCTGATACAAGTCTCTGTTATTATTTTTGAATATGGTCATTTTAGCAGAAACGAAGAACTTGGCTAATGTATTTTGTCATTTTTATGGCTCGTCATAAAGAAAAAACATACTGGGCGGGTCATGAATATGTGAAATAAACTGCAGCGGATTATAAAAAGAAATTAATTTTCCTCTTGGGAATACCCTACCACCTTTTTATCTCCCCTGCTGGATATACTTATTAATATGGTTATTGTTATTCAGATACTAGCTGCCATTGAAGGAGCCTGACTAACTAGCAGGTTGTTTGATTTAGGTTTGGACCCCGAGTTAAGGAGCACTTGGAAGTGAGATGTTCTTCATCTTTAGTTCTAGAAGTAGAGGTTGCTTGGAGCACACTGGCCGAAAACACTTTATTCTCTGCCCTCAGCAGCCCCTTCCACCTTCTATGGCCCCTGCCAAAGTTTGCAACTCCAAGAGGTAGGACTTTAAAACCACAATACTAAGGTCCGATGCCATAGTCCTTTAAAAACCTCTAAACATGATATTTCATCTTGTTTCAATCCCCACTGGTCAGCTCAACCAGATATTCAACCTCGGTCTGTTGGGGGACCCATTCCCCTCCTCTATGAGGTCACACAAGAATCCTGGCTGATGTTTCCAGAAAGCCAAGGGGAGTAGGCGGGCATTTCTACATGATGCTCATCACCTTTATGTCTTCTTCTTTAGCTACAAGATGCTGCTGCAGAGAACTGGTCCTGCCATCTGTCTTTAGACCCTGTAGCTCCAGGCAGCCCCAAGACCCATCTAGCAATGAACCTTCCCTACTGAGAGCTGCTCTCCTACAGGCATCCTCCACTGAAGTTTCTGTATGCAGAGGGGCTCCTGTCTCTGCCCCTTTCCCTGCCCCATGTCAGCCTCAGAGGAATATAACAGTTTCCCTTCTGTCTGGCCACATTTGCCTCCCCAGCTCAAAGCCTCTCCCTCCATGCCCCCCCCCCCCCCGCTGCTATGGTAAGCAGAATAATGTCCCCCACCCCCAAAGTCTACATCCTAGTTCCCAGAACCTGAAAATATGTTATCTTACACAGTAAAAGGGAATTTGCAGATGTGAGGGGGGGGGGACTATCTAGGGGGAGCCTGTCTAATACAAAAGTCCTTATAAGAGGGAAGCAGGAGACTAGAACCAATAGCAGGAGATGTGGAGACGGAAGCAAGAGGTTGGAGTGATACAAGAAGAGGTCACAAGCCAAGGGATGCAAGTGGCCTCTGGAAGCCAAAAACACCAGGCAACGTATTCTGCCCTTAAGTCTGCAGAAGGAACCCACCCTGCCAACACCTTGACTTTAGGCTTCTGACCTCCAGAGCCATAAGAGAATAAATATGTGGCATTTTAAGCCACTAAATTTATGATAATTTGTTACAGCAGCAATAGGAAACAAATATACCTTCCCTTATATGGAAACATAAAGATTTGGATTTGTGGTCCAATAATTATTATTCCCAAAATCATGGAGAGATTATTATACTCTCAGTCTTCTAGGATTGAAATCATAAACTGTCCTCATGAAGTTATTATGAGGATTAAGGGAATTAAGAACCTAATTTGATATGTGGATGATAGCAGATACTCAATAAAAAGTTGACGGAGCGTAGCTCAAAACTGAGTTTTAGTGTGAATATGAACCAAGAGTATCAGCCCCTACTTGGTTCCTCCATATCTTTCAATCCCCAGCTCCTCAGAACTAGACCTATTGATGGTCTCCACATGCAGGTTCCAGCCTATCTGTCCCTGAATGTCAGGAAGCAATAGTCTGTGTCCAGGGGATTTGAACTTTGGACCTACTCTTAAGCTCTGAGTCCTGTGACACAGACCCAGATCTCTGGTCTCACTGCAGGTATCTTTATCAGCCAAAAATTATGTGGGTCCCAAATCTGCTGAGGAAGATTCTGATGCCTGAGTAGCTCCAAAGTTCTAGCTGAACCTGCCTAGTATGTTGGCTTCATTTTGGGATTAGGTATCTGCCTAAGCAGCACCTCAAGGAAGAAGCCTTAATTCTATTTGCTTGCCCTCTGAGGATTCCTGTCGAGGACTAGCCACAACCTCAACCCAACCCGCTAAAATAAGGGCGTAAGACCCCACCTAGTTCTTACCTATCTCCTTTCTGGACGCATATCCTTCCCCTCTACCCCTGGATTTAACCACATACATCAGTCACCCTTGGAAAGATTCCTGGATGAAACTAAAATCTAGCTTAACTTACAGGATTCGACCCACACCTTAATACCTTGCTGTTATACTCTAAGCAACTGATCAGATACCTTGGGGCCAACATTATTCAGAATTAGGACTGAGGTTCTTATACTCAGTCAATGTTCTTGGACCATTAAACTGTCCTCTTCATACCTACCTGGGTAGCAGATTTCCCCCAGACCCAGGAAGTTGCCACCCTGGATACTCCTTTCCTCATGTTCTAGATTGCCATCAGCACATTGTAATGATGACTCTGACTTCTAATTATAGGAATACTTTGAGATATTGTGGATTTGGTTCTAGACCCCTGCAATAAAGTGAATGTCACAACAAAGCGAGTCAAATGAATTTTTGCATTAAAAAAGTACATGTAAAAGTTATGTTTACTCTATACTATATGTAGCCTATTAAGTGTATAATAGCATTATGTCTAAAAAAAACAATGCACAAACCTTAATTTAAAATAGTTTATTGCTAAAAAATGATAACCATCATCTGAGCTTGCAATGAGTCATAATTTCCTTGCTGGTGGAGGTCTTGTCTCCATGTTGGTGGCTGCTGACTGTTCAGGGTTGTGGCTGCTGAAGCCTGGGGTGGCTGTGGCAATTTCTTAAAATAAGACAACAGTGAAGTTTGCTGCAACCATTGACTCTTCCTTCCATGAATAATTTGTAGCATACGATGCTGTTTGATGGGAATTTATCCACAGGAGAATTTCTCACAGAATTGGAATCCATCCTCTCAAACTCTACAGATCCTTATTCAGCTAAGTTGGTGTAATAGTCTAAACCCTGGGTTGTCCTTTCAACAGTCTTTTTTTTTTTTTTTAAGATTTCATTTATTTATTGGACAGAGAGAGAGATAGCGAGAGCAGGAACACAAGCAGGGGGAGTGGGAGAGGGAGAAGCAGGCTTCCTGCCGAGCAGGGAGCCCGATGCGGGGCTCGATCCCAGGACCCTGGGATCATGACCTGAGCCGAAGGCAGACGCTTAACAACTGAGCCACCCAGGCGCCCCTCATTTCAACAGTCTTTACAGCACCTTCCCCAGGAGTAGATTCCATCTCAAGAAACCACTTTCTTTGCTCATCCATAAGAAAGCAACTCCTCATCCGTTGAAGTTTTATCACAAGAATGTAATAATTCAGTCCATCTTCAGGGTCCACTTCTCATTCTAGTTCTCTGGCTATTTCCACCACATCTGCAGTTACTTCCTCCACCGAAGTCTTGAACCCCTCAAAGTCATCCATGATGTTGGAATCAACTTCTTCCAAACTCCTGTTCATGTTGATATTTGGACTTCTTCCCATGAATCATGAATGTTCTCAATGGCATCTAGAAAGGTAAGTCCTTTCTGGAAGGTTTTCAACTTACTTTGCCCACATCCATCAGAGGAATCACTATCTATGGCAGCTACAGCCTTATGAAATGTATTTCTTAAATAGTAAGACTTGAAAGCCAAGTCTTATTAAATTACTGCTTGATCCATGAGCTGCAGCATGGATGTTGTGCTAGCAGGCATGAAAACAACACTAATCTTGCTGTCCATCTCCATCAGAGCTCTTGGGTGAGCAGGAGCAGTAAGATTTTGAAAGGAATCTTTTTTTTTTTTTTTTTTTTGAGTAGTAGGTCTCAACAGTGGGCTTAAAATATTCAGTAAACCATGTTGCAAACAGATGTGCTGCTATACGGACTTTGTTATTTCATTGATGGAGCACAGGCAGAGTAGATTTAGCATCATTCTGAAGGGCCCTAGGATTCTCAGAATAGTAAACAAGCACTGGCTTTAAGAGAAAGTCACCAGCTGCATTAGCTCCTAACAAGAGAGTCAACCTATACTTTGAAGCTTTGAAGCCAGGCACTGTCTTCTCGTTAGCTCTGAAAGCCCTAGATGGTATCTTGTTCCAAGAAGAGGCTGTTTCATCCACGTTGAAAATCTGTTGTTTAGTGTAGTGCCCTTCAGGAATTCTCTTAGCTAGATCTTCTGGATGACTTGCTGCAACTTCTCCATCAGCACTTGACGCTTCACCTTGCACCGTTATGTTATGGAGATGGCTTCTTTCCTTAAACTTCATGAACCAACGTCTGCTAGCTTCAGACTTTTCTTTTGCAGCTTCCTCACCTCGGTCGGTCTGCATAGAACTGAAGAGAGTTAAGGCCTTGCTCTGGATTAGGCTTTGGCTTAAAGGAAGGTTATGGCTGGTTTGATCTTCATTCCAGACCACTAGAATTTTCTCCATATCAGCAACAAGGGTATTTCCCTTTCTGTTCACTGGAGCAGCACTTTTAATTTCCTCTAAGAACTTGTCCTTTGCATTCACGACCTGGCTAAATGTTTGGCACAAGAGGCCTAGCTCTCAGCCCATCCCCGCTTTCAACATGCCTTCTTCACTAAGCTTCATCATTTCTAGTTTTTTATTTAAAGTGAGAGACCTGCGAATCTGCCTTGCATTTGAACACTTAGAGGTCATTGCAGGGTTACTAACTGGCCTAATTTCAATATTGTTGTGTCTCGGAGACTAGGGAGCTCTGAGGGGGTGGGGGGATCAGTCAGGACACACACAACATTTATTGATTGAATTCTGTAGGCATGGTTCATGGCATCCCAAAACAGTTACAATAGTAACATCTAAGACCACTGATCACAGATCATTGAAACAAAGATAATAATAATGAAAAAGTTTGAAATACTGCAAAATGACCAAAATGTAATGCAGAGACATGAAGTGAGTGAATACTGTTGGAAAACTGGTCTGATAGCCTTGTTCAATGCAAGTTTGTCAGAAACCTTCAATTAAAAAAAAAAATGCAGTATCTGGGAAGCACAACAAAGGGAAGAATAATAAAAAAGAGGTATGCCTCTATCAAAGGGGAAGACTAAATAAAAAAACTTCAGCCGTGGGTTAAACATTGCCTTAGAGACATTTATTAAGAAGCAATATCTAGAAGAAGATTCATTTCTTTAACATCATTCTATTTTGTATAGGAATTGTGGCATGAATTGCAACTGAATAGCTTCTCTTGGCTCAACAGGATTCATACTTGGTGGGATGATTTACGTTATTCTTAGGGTATGCAACAACAGATTAGGTTAACCATATGAAATTACTGATATTCAACTCTTTTTGCCCTACAAAAACAGCAGTTTCATATGGCCCAACTTAACAGAATGCTGTTTGCCGAGGAGCTGAATCAGACACTCATAGTTGAACTACTTGAAAACTTGCCCATGAAACTAACCTTTGTGGACTTTTCCCCATTTCTTTAGATACTATAGAAGGTCAAATTCAAAATTCCTATAGAGAAAGCACAAACTGAAATTAACAAAATTATGTAACTAGTGTAATATTGCAGAGATCCTCTTTATCTGGCTTTGTTGCTCATAAATACAAAATCCCTGTTGCAGAGTTGTCTGCCTTTACTTGTTGAAAGCCAATAAGAATCATGATCCTCCTTCTCTGTCTTGATGCCACATGAGCATGGCTCAGGTGTGTGAGGTGATAAATACAGCCACACCCAGCTAGACGCAGAGCTATCTCATTAGCAAATCTGAAGTCTAGTCTCACTGACTTTGCACAAAAATTTCTGTAATCACCACTTAGAAGCCTTGCCAAAGACAGGTCATGAAAACCCTATGCAGTTCAATTTTAACCTTTTTTTTATAAGGATTTGGATAGCTTACAAGTAAAAGTGATAATGTCTGTGTATGTGCACTGTAGGTAAGCAGTGCCAAAAACAGTGAGATCTGGAAAACACCTATAGTGGCCCTTTCTTATTAGCTGAAATTCCCATCATTCAGCACTCCTTAATTAACATTTGGAGGGCTTCATAAAAATTCAGGTATGCCATATGCAAGAGATAGCATATAACTTTATTTTTTTTTTATTTTTACTGTTTTTATTTATTTATTTATTTTTAGTTTTTATTTTAATTCCAGTTAGTTAACATACGGTGTTATATTAGTTTCAGATGTACAATATAGTGATTCAACACTTCCTTACATCACCCTGGATAGCACATAAATTTATAACTAGACATATACTTAGTGTGAGTTGTTTAGAATATCAGCTATTTTGATAATCTGGTATGATAGCACACAATATAAGGGAAGGTAAGTAGGCAGGGAATGTAAAGGTCTCTATCATAGGAAAAGTTTAACTGGTATATCACCATGGAGGACCTATGGCCATGGGGTGAGGGCAGAGGGCCAAAGAAGAAGTGATTCCAAAATGGCGGATGCTCAACAAAGATTGTCCCCCATCATAATTTTCATAATGTTCTACCCTTTCTTATAGAGCAGAGTGCCTGTTTTATAAAAGCAGTATATATTAGAGGGAAGAATCTTCTGAGCCATCCTGACGCAGTGTGGCTAGTATATAGTGAAGGCTCCATGGTAATTACTAATCAAAAAATTCCTGGGGCATGCTGACACCACCACACAAAGGGAACACTTGAAAACCTCTCCTCAGATAAGGATCAAGGGTCCCAGGTTATTCTTATTTGCATTAAAGTGACTCTTCTAGTGATGCTTTTGGAGTTCAGTTGATGAAGGAATAGACTCAGCCTAGTGGAAAATTATACCCAGAGAGCTGCCTGCAGTGACAAGGTACAGACCACCACAAACTCAGGCTTTCTCATAGACCTCCCCTTTCTGTGAAGTCCTAACTTGGCTACTGCTTGACAGAATGGTAGTGGAAAGTATTAGAACTGGGGAGAGGGGAGCAGGGCAGGGAAGAGCTCTCCAGCCTTCTTCAGCCAAGCTTCAGGGATGGCTGAGGAGAAGAGGGAAGACCAGATGACACAGCTTGGAGCTGTGTTTTAGATTCACAGAACCCCAGAGTGCGAAACTGTGGCCCAGAAAAAAGTCATGGCCATTTTTCTTTGTTTCCTCTGTGATAGAGACATGGCAGTCCTTTGACCCCACTAAATACTCAACGCCTAAGGGCAACTCAAGACACTCCTTATATAATCACACGTTCATGGCAATAATCTTGAAATGAAACTCAAGAAGTGATACTGGGGGCCGGGGCCGGAAAGCTGCACCCCACTGGTAAACCAGAGCACTGGGTTCTCATATAGCCTCCAGTAAGCCAGGTGTTATACCTTCATTGTCCCTCCTAGGAAAATGAACATCATTTCAGATGTTCCTACTCAAATCCAGGATCATTCACTTGTTAGACTAACATTTATGAGGTTTCTAATAGCCCTCACTCACCGATGAAGCCCTGAGGTAATGGCCCTTCCAAGCTGTCTGGAAGGGCTTCTCTTTGTCTCTTCTACTCTCCATCCTCCACCCCTTGGCTCTGAGATTTTTACACTCATTCAACATAGGCTGCCTCTATTTCAGAAGAGATTCTGTGGCCTTTATCAACATACAATTAATTTATATGGAAGTGTGGTAAACAACTTAGGATCCAAGGGGAGGATCCGCCTGGCCCTCCCACACCCCAGCACTACTCTATACAGAAACATCATCAAGTTCCAGAGCTAAAGGACTCTGCAGACAGGAGGACTCAAGCGGTAGGAGGCCGTACACAGGCAGCATGCTGAGCCCCAAGCTCTAAGTCTACCTCAGTCCCTGGAGGTGTGAGAGTCAGGGCAGCCTGCTACTGAGGGAGTGGGAAGCTTTTTAAGCTCACTCACATTATATTCATTTTTAGAACATACCCCAGGACTGTCCTTAGAAAGGCTCGTTCATTCTCTGGGTTTGCCTCCAAAGTATAGATCAAATCACCATTCCTTCTTTTAGGGGAAGAATGTTAAATTCACCCAAGATGAGTTTAAATAAATTAAAGTGTGATTGGTTGGTAATGGTTTCGTATGCCAAAGCCAAGGATGTTTGCCCCAATACTGGAACAGTGTGAGACAGCCCTGAGGTCCCAGAACTATAAGAGCATCACTCCCACTGCTGTTCAAGGCCACTGCCTTACTGCGTTTTTACAAGTCTCTTCATCTCACTAAAAGCATTCTCCTTTAAGGACAGAGATTGATTTATTTACCTGGATATCTCTCCAGAGTTCCTGGTCTACCTCCAAGAGAGTCTTCAAAACTTTGTAAAATCAAATGAAAATAGATCCTCAACAATGAACATCTTCTTACTAGTGAAAATCTATTCTTAATAGTGCATTTCTAAAGGACTCGCTTCCAGGTAGCCCTGCTTGTAGACACACATATCCACAATAGGACGACTTCAGAAAAGTGAAAGGCAATTTTCAGTGTCACTGCCTTCCTAGTATAGACTTTCTAAAGATAAGGACCGGATATTTTCTGTGCTCCATAGTTGGTATGCTACCTACTTTATAGGACTATCCATTAATTCCACAAATATTTATTTAGTGCCTTTGTGGAGCTGGGGAGATAGCCATCATTAACAAAGCCTCCACTCACATTGCATTCTCGTGTGTGGTGGGGAGGTGGGGGAGTGGGAAACAGTCAAGGAAGCAAATAAGAAAATCGCAGATACTATAGAGTCTTAAAAAAAAGAAAACGATGCATAGAGAGCAGATGGGTGGAGAATGCCACTTCATACTGGGGTTCAGAAAAGGCTTCTCAAAATCAAAATTTAAAAATGTATGGGGTGGGGGCGCCTGGGTGGCTCAGTCGTTAAGTATCTGCCTTCGGCTCAGGTCATGATCCCAGGGTCTTGGGATCGAGCCCCGCATCGGGCTCCCTGCTCAGCAGGAAGCCTGCTTCTCCTTCTCCGCTCCCCCTGCTTGTGTTCCCTCTTTTGCTGTGTCACTCTCTGTCAAATAAATAAATAAAATCTTTGAAAAAAAATGTATGGGGTGTCCACATGTCCAGAAGGATCTAGCCACATGAGCGTCAGGAGCAGAAGCATCCTGGCATCACAAGAATAGGCAACAGCCAATGTGCCACAGGAGGCACAAGCTTGGAATGTTGAGGGCCAAAAAGAAATCTAGTATGGCCAAAGCATCACGCATGACAAGGAAAAGTCCAGGAGAGGAGGTCAGAGAAGTAGGCAGGAGCCACATCATGGGAAGTGTTGAGGGTCTTGAATGGAGTTTGGATGTTTGCAAAGGCAATAAAAGCCCGCAGATGTCTTAGGGAGGAAAGTGACAGGATCTTGATTTATGTTTTTAAAGACCACCCCAATAGCTATGTGGGGAATCACGGGTGGGTAAGAAGAGAAACCGAGAGACTCATTAGAGGGTTATTGCGGCAGTCCTCCCAAAAGACAGCTCTGCCTGGGCGTGCAGACAGTCCTTAGGCAGTGCAGGGAAAGGCTTTCTGCACAGAGGAACAACATGAGCAGAAGCAGGAATGCATGGAAGACGTCCGCAAGTTCAGTGAGCCAGAGAGGTCAGTATATTTGAAAAAAAGAAAAGAAAATGGTATCAAGACAGAAAAAATACATACATATATTCATAAGGGAACCAAAATATGCCAAATACATAGGCGTCAACAAGAAAGTAAAAAATGAGAAGCATTTATAAAAAATAACATAAACAGAACAAAGGGATATAGGAAACAACTAGAATAAATGCAGACAGGGCCCGCACACTTGGGTTGGCAGATTCAATGAAGTAAAGATGTCAATTCTCCCCCAAGCTCTGTAATATAATGCAATGCCAATCAAATTCCAAAGTGTGTTCTTGGATGGGTAACTTGGCAAAAATGTTCTCAACTTTGTGTGGAAGAATGTGTGTGTGAGAATCCTGGAGAAGCACTAACTGTGTTACCAACCCTGGCATGTGTTCACAAGGGTGTGAGGAGTCCAGAGACTCCATCACCGCCGTCCCTTCCAGCTGAGGCTGTCAGCTAAAGCGCAACTGTCCTCTTACACTTAACCCTGCCGCAGGATTTTTCAAACTTTTTTGACTGACCCATGTAAAGAAATATGATTTATATGAGGATGCACATTTATTATTGGAACAAAAATTCCATAAATAATGCATACCCTTACATGTGACTCACATTTATGTTTTTTATTCAATATTGTTCTATTCTGTGCAACTCTACTGGGCTAAGAAATAATACGCAGTCAGAACCCTCCAAATTGATTTCACGATTCCCTCATGTGTCGGGACCCACAGTTTTAAAAACACTGCCCTTAGGGCATCGGCTCTGCTGCCTGGTCCCATAAGGTGATCTCATTCCCAAGCCCATCTCACTGGCCAAGCAGCCACGGCCCCTGTAGCTGAAGATCGCACTTGCTTTGCTTAAATAGGAGATTCAGAAAGTGCTTCCTTTAGATTTCCTTCTAGCCAGAGAATTGTGAGAACAAGCAAATCTCCATTGACTGCGAAGCAAGGAAAGAAAAGTGAAATTTATGGTTTTTTCATTTGTTTGTTTGATATAGTGATGATTATGATTAAATAAAGCTCTCAGCCGTTCCTTGCAGGGGACCCCAATTCTCATCTCTGCGTGCTAGCTTTTCTCATCCATTTGGTAGGCCATTCAGCTCTTCTATTCCATCAGGCCAGTTTTTAAAAAATGAAAGGATTTAAGAACATATTCAACGTCTTTGCACGGAAGACAGTAACCTTCTAATGCAAGATGTTTGTTTTTAAATGTGCAGAGCTAAAGTAACTTCTAAAAAAAAAAAATCCAAGCTACAACTCTGTTCTCTCTCTATAAAAATTTAAAATCACATTGATTACCCATCTGGCATATCTCTTAATTATGCATCTCTTAGTGGACTAATACTCCCTTCAGAAGCAAAACAGTAAATATACAAAGCGAAACATGATTAATAATTTCTTTTTGTTCTGTTTTTCAGGACAAGTCCCTGCTCATTCATGCTCTCCACCAAAAATGTTTCATAACTATACCCCGAAACAGATATGGTAAACTGTCCCCTGATTATCTGTTTAGCAGGAAGGGAGACACATGGCCTCAAAATTCACTTTTCAGCAGAAAGGCATTGATAGAGTAGGCACCCTAGACTGGTTTTTATCTTTATTGCCGGGTGTGTGTGTGTGTGTGTGTGTGTGTGTGTGTGTGTGTGTGTGTGTCGCTGTGCATTCTGAAACCTGTTTTACTGACGTTTACCTCTATTCTATCATACACAAATAAGTTCAGTTGTGCCTCCACAAAGCGGTTTTCTGGATAATCAGGTGAATGTATCTGGTTGAACAAGCCAACCCCTGCTTCCACTTGAAACAAAATACTCTATTTTTAAAGAAGCTAGAGCATTTTATAAGGCTCATTGTTCCAGAATATCCGACATCCGACTAGACAAATTATGTACATTCAGTCAAAATTGCCTGGAGTACCTTACATATTGCCAGTAATTTATCTTCAATGTTTCTCTATCATTTTCTTTACCCCTGTGCCCCTTTGTAGCACCCTTTCTCCATCAACAACCTACAGGGACCTAAGCTTACTTGCTCCCATCAAAGGGGAAGTCACTGGCTTCCCACTATAAGTTTTTTTGTTATGCAATTTCCATAACAAAAACTTTCAGGTGTCATGTTTTGCTTCATGAAGTCCATGAAGAGACAGCCAGGCTGGGGCTCACACGCCCAACTTCATAACCACACCTGTATTCTTCCTTGACGACAGAACCCCAGTATTCTTGGGAGTGGCAGTAGGGCTAGCTAAATATTTATTTTCCCAGGATCTTTTGCATCTTAGGGAGACCACGTGACCTATTTCAGGCCCAAAATACCTAAGCAGAGGTCTACTGGAAGTTTTCAGGAAAGCCTTTAGTTTCTTGATTTTAAGGAACAGATATGGCTGGCACTGTCCTTCCATCTTCTTCTTGCCCTGAGCAAAAATGTGATGGTTGGGACCGAAGCAACCTCCTTTTCTTTAGATCATGAGGCAAAAACCAAACCAAAGCAAAACAAAACAAAAAACACAACAACAAAAACAAAAAACAAAAAACGCAAGAAAATCACAAAGACATTTGCTCTGAGATCTCTGAGCCACTGAACCAACATCGGCAGCTCACTCTCTTCAGACTTTTATTTTTATAAGAAAAAAAGGAAACCTGATTTGGTTAACCTGTTGGTTAGTCGTGTGTTCTGTTGCAGGAAGTCCACTTCTCCCTCTCCCTCTGTCTCTCCCCCTACTTGTGCTCTCTCTCCCTCTCTCTCTGTCAAATAAATAAATAAAATCTTTAAAAATATATTCATTTAAGAAAAATAAGTTGTCCTGTCTAAAACACTGTTTAAAACCAGTGGGCTAGGTACTTTTTTCCATCATAAGATTTGTTAGCTTTATTACGGAAAGAGGCCCAAACAAATGAATCATTACTAAGGGAATTTTAGCGATATGGTGCCTATAAAAAGAAGGGCATTTGGATAAAGAAAAACTGGTCTGGATGCCCTCTGATTACATCCCTTTCTCTCTCTCCCCATTTAGCCTGTTGGCCGGTTCTGTGTACCAACCTGACATCATCGATTTTTTTTTCCCAGTTAGGTTGGTTGGTTGTTCTACCACGAGATGCAAAGAGGGCCCACATGATCCCATGTCTTCACTGAATTCCAGGGATCAAAGCCTGTGTAGAAGGTAAATATAGAGACCTACGGAATGTTTTAAAATTAGTAACAGGTACTTCATGAGAGAACTCGCGTGGCGGTCGGGGGGCATGCATTTGCTCTTGGTCTGTCTTCTCTGGCGGTCCTGGCCCTGAAGGCTGAATGGGTGGGGAATCTTGAGACCAACGTTCTGACAAGTTTCCTTCTTTACTAGAAGGGCTTGATGCATACGTTAACTAACGTTGGTGTCCTGAAATGGTTTGCAAAGCTTGAATCTTGGTGTTCAGACTCACACTTTAAATTCATTATGGGCTCTCACAAGTTCACACAAAGAATTGTTTGAGAATGAAACAATGCCTGTCCACCTCCCTCTCCCTCTCCTATGCAACCCTTCCCCCACTTTGGCACCCCACCTTTCCTGCAAGGTCAATATTATATTGCTCACCACGCTTCTGCTCTCCTCATTCATTTAGCATCTTAGACTATGAGCTTTGAACTGAAGAGGCTTGGGTTTCATCCCAGCTTAGCCACTTACTGCCTGTGTGACCTTGGGCTAGTCTCTTAATTTCTCTGCTTCAGTTTCTTCACGCCTTAAGAGGGTGTAACAATAGTACCCACCTGTACCCTCTGGCCAGCCAGCTAGCCTAGAGAGAGCTGGGAGCCTGTTGGGGCGGGGGGGGGGTCTTTGCAACTGCACCTCTGGCCATCCCTCTACAAAGCCATGGCCACCAATGCCAGCCCCTGGTACCCATACTGGCTTGACCACCTGAGGCTGGACAACTCGGGGCTTGTGATGAGCCATACATAATTTAAAATACACAAAGTGCCTAGAACGGTTCTGGAACATAGTAAGTGCTAAATGAGTGTTAGCTGTTGTTGTTATTGATCTGTTACCAAGTTTCATCCATCCATTGGTAAATGGGGGTAACAATGTCCCACCCAATTAGCTCTTAGCCAGCGGACAATCAATTGACACGATAATTGTCTTGCCAGCTCCTGCGATTTCCGCCACTGGGAATGCTCCTCTGCCGGGCTCCGCCTGTTCAGAGCTTCTCAGCCCCTTAGATCCTGCATAATTCAAGCTTCCCTTCTGAAGCCATCTCTGGCTTTGGGGGCCCACCCTACCTTCTCCTAATACAGATAACCACAGTGACTAGTATCAGTCCCTTACAATTTAGTACCAAATCATAGGTTATATTCTAGTGTTCTTTATCACCTCAATTCCCTCTTAAAACTTTGGGTTCCCTCCATGCAAGGACTCATTTCTCCACTCTTCTAATATAATTTAGTGTCTTGCCCAGTGCTAGGCACATGGGAAGTGCTTCATATATATTTGTTGATTGTTCTATTCATCTTTACTCTAAATTCATATTTTTATCTGCATGCATGGGATTTCTTTCAAAGCAGGTTACATCTGTAGTACAACAAAGTACCAGAAAAAGCATCCACATGATCTCATCTAAACTAGAATTGGACAAGGTTTAGGGAAACTTGGATAAGGTTTCCTCCCTCTGTAATGCTGGAGGGAGACAGGGTTTATACTCCCCGAAACAGAAAAAAAAATCAGGCAGCATCTTCTTGATCTTATTTCATCAATCGAAATTCCGCCTTCCCTTAGGCCTGACCCTGGCCAAATTCAAGAAACAGATGTTTGCATAAAAAAATCACCCTGGAGTCAGCGTGGCTGTTTATCCAATTTTCACCCTGCCATGCAGACTTAGGTTATGTCCAACAGAGTCCAAACAACAAGTCGGAATGTTCGAACTTCAGCCTGTGGAAGGGTTCAAGGAGAGGTGACATGGCCCCACATCAGGGATGCTGGAGAGAAGAAGGGCTCACTGTGAAGAGAAGCAGGACAAGAGAACTTCATTTCCCGCGATGAGAAAAACTGCCTTCCTCAGCTCAGGATCCGTAATCCTCTGAGCCCTGCCATTTGCTAAGTGAAAACACTCTTCGGGGCGTCCGTCTCTGCTTCCATCACCCCTCGCTGCCCTCCCCACCACACACACACACACACACACACACACACACACACACACACACACAGTACTGCTGAAATTTTCCTGAACCTTCTGGGTCTGCAAAACTATTCCATATTGATGAACTGAGTGTGTCCATCTTTCTTTTGGATTCCCCTGTTGAGTTTATATGTTTTGATGGTCATATGAGCTGTGAGTAATGACATCAGTGCAGATGATGGCTCTGTCTTAGTGATCTACAAATCTGTTGTTTGTCTATTTCAACTTCTTTCCCCCAACATGACTTTAATAAGTTGTATGTAAAACATGAAGACTAGGAGAGATGCTTCTTAATGCAATGTACAACATCTCAGAGGTGAGAATTGAAAGCCTAGCTCTGATTGCAACATCTGCTCTGAACAAGGGCATCGAGGGACCTGCCATCAGATTTTTTTTGTCTTAAGGATGATCACCATGTATGTTCACAAATAAAAATGTGAAGCGTTCTGACAACCAAGCAAACCATGAAGAATTAAACTTCTCAAACAGGAAAACACACTGCAACATCCTTCCTGCTATTCGAGAAAACTCCTTCATTCAGAGCCTCGCCACTTCCTGCTCTGGACGGCCTGCCCAACCCCTGTCAGGTTACCCTCACAGACATGTTTCTTCGAGAGGGGCGAGATTCCATCTGGAGGGGAAATGGCCCAATTTTGGAGGAATCAGTTTCTTAATGGTAAAATCAGACTTTTCCAGTAAAGATGTTTGAGGCAGTGTGTTCAGTAGCAGTAAAAGGAAGTTTATAAAATAACCAGTACCTCACTAGGCAAAAGTTTTTGGTGACTCACCAATACCTTCCCAACAAGTCCCTTGGAATGTCAGTCCCTCTGTTCTCTGACCTCAGTCTACCCTTCTTACCACGGTCCCTCCGAATGCCAGACAACCTGGACCAGGCTTTCTTTCTTAACCATTTCCATTCTGCGTTCTTCTCCCGCTGCCTGTCCTATGCCAATCTTTACCCTGCAGATCGTCTCCATCCTGTCACTGGCCCAAGCACTACCCCCACCCCCACCCCTACCTCCCGCCTTCAGTGTCTAATGCAAAGCCTCCGTCTTCAGGAGCTTCTCCGGATCACCCAGCTGTATCGACCATTCCATCCCTTACACTCCTGTAGACGCTTGCTTTTAGCATTTATCACATTCTGCTTCATGTCATAGACATTTGTACACCTGCCCAGTACCCCTACAGCATTGCAGTCTCCAGGAGAGTACCCAAATAAAGACATATCTTGAGTACAAAACAAAGTGCCTTGTTGTCGTGGACTGAATTGTGTCCCTGCCCCCACAAATTCATGTGTTAAAGCCCTAACTCCCAACGGGACTGCATTTGGAGACAGGGCTTTTAGGAGGTAATTAAGGTTAAATGAGATCATAAGGATGGAGTCCTTCTCTCCACATTCATGCACTGAAGAAAGGCCATGTGAGGACACAACAAAATAGGTGGTTATCTGTAAGCCAGGAAGAGAGGCCTCAAAAGAAACTGAACTCTACTGGACCTTGACCTTGGATTTTCCAGTCTCCAAAAAATAAATAACTCCTGTTTAAGCCACAGTCTATGGTACTTTTTATGGCAAGGGCGGAGCTGAGTAAGACACTTGGACACGATCAACCATTAATAAACACTGATTTTGTACGTTGACTTCATGAAGGGGATATCAGGAAGATGGGAATGCTGATAGCTGAGGGGTTTCATCTCCCTCTCCCACCATATCTGTGCCTCTTTTACTAGCTAACTAGTAGTGTGAGACATTTGGGGCAAGTGGGTACAAGCAAAAGGGCCTCTTAGATGCTTTTTATTTAATTTTGCCTTTTAAAACATTTACATGGGGGCGCCTGGGTGGCTCAGTCGTTAAGCGTCTGCCTTCGGCTCAGGTCATGATCCCAGGGTCCTGGGATTGAGCCCCACATCGGGCTCCCTGCTCAGCGGGAAGCCTGCTTCTCCCTCTCCTGCTCCCCCTGCTTGTGTTCCTGCTCTCGCTGTCTCTCTCTGTCAAATAAATAAATAAAATCTTTAAAAAAAATAAAAAAATAAAACATTTACATGGTTCAAAACTTAATATAAGAAGGTATACATTACAAAGTCAGCGTGAGAACTGCTGCTTGATATTTCTGAAAGCCAAGCCTTGCTGGGGTGATTCAGGCAATTCCAATAATAGCCACTCAACACTTCCACAGTCTTCAGACATCCACAGATGCATTTAACTGACAAATTATCGGGGGCTTATTCTAACCAGATTGACCAGTAAGAATAATGTATGTATTTATCAAATAGGTTATCTGGTATCATGTAGGCAAAATCACAAAGTGATTGGCTCTTTAATCCCTTTGTGGCCCCAAATCTAGTTCTCTCCTGAGAGGTCAAGAGCATGTTTTGTACTATAAACTTATTACTAGTTTTATTTAAATGTTGTATTGGATTAAGTCAGGGTTCTCCAGAGAAACAGAACCAATAGGGATAGAGATGATGATGTTAGATAGATGACAGATAGATAGATAAAGAGATTAAAAGATTATTTTAAGGAATTAGCTCACAGGATGGTGGGGCCTGGTAAGTCTATAGAGTAGTCTGACAGGTGGGAAATTCAGGATAGAGTTGGCATTGTAGTCTTGAGTTCAAAATCTGCAGGCTGCCAACTCAGGCAGAGTTTCCACACTGCAGTCCCAAGGCAGAATTTCTTTTTCTTTGGGAAACCTGTCTTTGCTCTTCAGGCTTTCAACTGATTGGATGAGGCCCACCACATTACTGAGGGGAATCTGCTTCACTCAAAGTCCTCTGACTTAAATGTTAATCACGTCTAGAAAACATCTTCAGAGCAACATTTACACTGGCTCCGTCCGTTTAGTTTGACTAAACAACTGGACACTGTAACCCAGCCAATCTGACACATAAAATTAACTATGACAAATGGAGGCAGAACTCTGACTGAAGGTCTTTAGCTAAGAGAGGTTTTTAAGCACAGAGTAATATTGTTTCCCAACAGTCCTTAGAAATCCCTTCATCTTGGCTAAGTTCCTTGAAACACCTAAACCAAAAAAAAACCTACGCATCCCAAACTGAAATGGTGGAAGGTTCTGGAAGTTCCTTCAGTGCAAAGTAGTAGAACCTAGTCCCGAAGTGTTTTTACTTCTGTGGAAAAAATTTCAGGGACCTTCCCAGTGAGTCCTAGGAAAGTGCTGGCCAATGCAGTGTTCAAAGAAAAACTCCTGATCAATCCCATTTGATGTAAAGTCTAACAATTTAGCCAAACAATTCTTCAATACTATAACAAGAAGTTCATGAGAAAATACAGTTGATGACAGAATAAAATTTAATGAATGGATGTACCGCTCAAGAAGAGAAAGGTCTCTCTTCTCCACTCCTTTTCTCTCCCCCCTTTTTTTTCTCCCTCTTACTTTTAAATAATATTTTTATGGCTTCTTCGCAGGAGAAAAAGACTCTTTAAAACCCTAACCCAATGCCAGGCAGAAAACAGACTAGTCTCTTAAACTAATGGCTGTTGTTGAGGGCTCTAGCAATATTCAGCTAGAAAAAAAAAAGTAGAACTTTGCAATAAACGACCTTCACAGAAGAAGACTATTCATGTTAATTAGTAGCTCTTTTCAAATATGATTCATATATGCATTAGGCCATGCCATGCTGAACAATGCATGAATTGTAGTAAACATCAAGATAAGTCTCAAGTATGGTTATCAAAATTTTAGAAAACTCTAGCTAGGGATTTTTTTTCATACGATTGTGACTTACTGCTCCTAGTGCATGGCACAATGGTACACTTCCTAATGGCTTTTAGCTTTTGCCACTGCCGACTTTTATATTTAAAATCCATACAATTATGGACAATTTATGAACATTATGAGGCTTTTCTTTTTTGCCCTGATTCTTACTGATTCGAGCCAGCTTTTATCCTTAGCAAATCAAATTCATTTGCTTACACCACTAGATTCATTCTCACATATTCCACTTTATTCTTATTATTAGTATTCCTTATTATGCATATTTAATTTAAGAATGCATTTTTTCCATTAAAAAATTAGAATATGCTGAAAGAAGTATTAGAAGGTGATTATTTGCTTTAGTTTGCTTTTATTAACTGTGTAAGCCCTGATATAGTCCTCTCAAAGTTATAAGCAAGAGACAAAAATTGCTAAAAAGTAAAACGAAATTTAAATAAAAATCTGCTTAAATATCACAGACCTTATTTATGTAATGATGGTATAGAAGGTATCAAATTCAAATAAGAGAATGGCTAAAAATCTCTCATTATTACATCAAGGGAAGCTATGAATCTGCTAGAGTTTTTAAGCAAATACACCACTAAGTATGGTTCTTTAGAGTTCAGCGAGATGAACCTTGAAAAAAGCAAGAAGTACCAAGTCAGTCGTGCACCTTACCCACCCCCACACACCACACCCCACTCTCCCCAATAACAAAGGAAAATTCATGGGCCAAGCCTGGGTGTTTGTCCTTACATCATACTCCTTCTACAAAATAGCTGGGAGTTTAGGCTCTGAAAGAAAATAAGTAGCCAGCTCAAGTTGCTTTCTTAATTTTTTGAGCATTGATTGGAGACCATCAGCCAAGTGATTTGTTTGCTTTTTTTCTGTGTTGCCTAACAGATATGAAAATGCCCACTTCCACTCCGAAGGGATTGATTTAACGGTTGTTTTAAAATTGCCAGGGCAAACCAAAGCACTGACGTCCCATCTCTATGTGACTGACGGGAGCAGTCTACCCTCCTCCCTACCTCACCACCACACACACTGGTGCAACTCTGGTTACAGAGTAGGGGTCCCCTATCAACCACACCGACATCAGCACGGAAGAACAAAGGGCGTGTTTCTCAGTTTCTTGCTTGTACTGTATTTAAGGGTTATCATTTCCCATTGGCTTGAGACCTTGAAATCTGTAAACACCAGTTGACTTTGTCTTACTATGAAATCCAAATAAATTAATACTACCTAATGTATTTTGGTACCTATTAAGCATCTTTTATAGGAAGGACATCATGCTAGCTACTTTTGCTGGACTAATTATAATACACCCATAAGAATTTCAGCCCACATCATAGGGATAAAAATCCTTCTTCACCGGCTTACCAGCTCTGTGAATAGGCACATATTACTTAATCTCCCTATGCCTCAGTTTTCTCATCTGAAAAATAGGGACAATAAGAAAACCTACCTCAGAGAGTTGTTGTGAGGATTAAATGTAATGCATATAAAACCCCTCAGAACAGAGCATTTTCAGGCCTGGTTCTTTGTTGTGTATCCTGGATCCTATACCTCTAGAGGCCCTTGGGATATTTCTCTCCCCTTAATAATCCTTAGTATTTTGGAATTTTCAATCTCATTCTTAGCTTAAAAAAAAAAAAAGAGGATGAGCACAGCCAGCACAGGCAGGACTCCCGGCCACACACTATGCCTCAACTTAATAGTCTCGCTGTCCCTTTATGGGCCCTAATGACTCGAATGAAAATAGAATATTTCAGTCGAGACCAACAAATGCCTTGAAAATAAAAATATAAACAGACCTCAATTAATTAATTGGCTAATTATTCTCTCCTGAAACCAATATTTTTTTTAGTTCTTCCACAACCACGATCAAACACAAAACATCAAAAAATCGTTAAGAGTGCTCTTTTTTGCTATCTTGGCAATTAAGGTTAATCAAGTGCACAATTAATCACAGAGAGATTGGAGACTAATATTTAGAAAGTATCATTCAGCAATACCATGTATACATTTTCTACCTAGTTTTTGAAAAACAGAAGTAAGGGTAAGGTAGAAGGGGGATCTTGCTACAGTCTCAATAAAGACGCAGTGATGATTCAGCAACCTAAGTTCAAATTCTGAAGCCCCAAATTAAAACATCGGAAGCCTACACCATTTATAATCTGTTAATTACCTTCTTTATAAGGGCCCAAAAATCCACATGTTTGTTTTCATTGGGTGTTATTTTTAACAATATATTTTGAGATTGACAGCTCGCCTCCAAATGCTGGGTTAATGTATCATTTGACAGTAATGGGAGGAGCCTGTGAACTTGTACCTCTTTACCCTCGGTGAGGGCTAGGTCAGATTGATCATGGCATTATTATGTCATGCATTCTTACAGTCTGCCTCGGGAGGAAAGTCATGTCTGCTGCAGTACAATTATCTAAGACTGATGATACAGACCAAAGTCATTAGAATAAAATTTATTTGGCATGGCTCTTCTCAGCCACTGTTCCAACTTCCCAAACCACTTAGTAGGCACAAAGGATTCTCCTTAGCGGGGAAGTACCGAGACCATGCCAGTAAAAAGCAAAGGCTCTTTAATGGACATGTTGTATGCAAAATAACATAATCCTTCAGCAAGGGAAGACTGGGGAATGTTGCTTGCTGGAGATGGGTCTCCATCACGAGTATCACAGTTCCATCAGTGCTGCTTGAGAAAGCCAGACAAAGATCTATCAATAATCAGGGCAGAGGCAGCTCCATTTTCTAATTTCTCCATGGTAAAAGTCTAGACATTTGCCAAATGTTTGTGAGATTTGGATGAGCAATTGAGGTGGGGATGATAATCAGTGGTCAGCCGCATGCTGTCCTTCAAGCCCTTCAAGCAGATCATAGAAGAACACCCACTGAGAGCATGGAGAGGGCTCCTGTGGGTCTGGAAATTTCTGCTCATCCCTTGACCCTCTCCTGTTTCAACTGAATCCTTTATTTATCTCTCAGTGACTTCTGTCGTACATGCCACTCTCCTCAACTACCTGCCCATCCAGGACCCTCATGTCACTTCAAGTTGTAGAATATTTGAGGTCATCAGACATGGCTACTTCAGACTCTCATGTGTCCACCTCAAATTCTCCAGTGTTCCACCTTACTCCAAATCCCATGCCTCCATCTGGATTCTGGATTCCATGCCTCTGGAATTTCCTCACCACCAAAAATCCCCTAGCATTTTGGAATCTTCAATCTCTTCTTCCTCAGTTCCCGCCCCACCCCCATCTCTCTCTCTCTCTCTCTCTCTCTCTCACACACACAACACACGCACATACACACATAGAAGCAATTATAGTTGTGTCTCTAAATCTATTATAATAACATAATATTAAATGCAAGAAAAGACAATAAGCAAAGGAATAATCAAGATTGGATAGATTTTATCCAGCAAGGAACACAGGAAGGAATTTGTTTTTAATTAACTTTCTTTATACAGAATTTATATATTAACTATGTCCATTTAAAGTGTACAATTCTCTGAGTTTTGACAAATGTATGTATCCATGAAACTGCCACCACTACCAAGATAAAGAGCATTTTCATAATTCTCCCAAATTACCTTGTGTCCCTTAACCCGCCATCCTTCCCTCTACTCCTGGCCATAGGAAGCTACAGATAATTCTTGCCAGTTTGGATCAGGTTGCGTTCCCCAGCATGTTATATAAATATAATCACACAGTAGGTGGCCCTCTGCATCTGGCTTCTTTCACTCAGTAAAATTCCTTTGAGATTCATCCATATTGGTGTATATATCAGCAATTCACTTTTTTCATTGCTGAGTAGTAATCAATTGTATAAATGTACCACTATTTGCTTATTTATTCACCTGTTGGACACAGATTATTTCCAGTTTGAGGCTATTTCAGATACATGGTCATGAACGTTGCGCACAATATTTCGTGTGGGCATATGTTTTTATTTCTTTGGGGTAAATACCTAGGAATAAGACAACTGGTGGTATGGTAGGAATATGTTTAACTTTTTAAAGAAACTAATGGTTTTCCGAAGTAGTAGCACCATTTTATATCTCCACAGCAATATGTGAGACTTCTGGTTGTTCCATATCCTTGTCAATATTTAGTATGATTAGTCATTTAAATTTCAACTCTGTAGTGATGTCTCTTTGTGGTTTTAATTTGTACTTCCTTGATAACTAAATGATTTTGACCATCTTTTCATGTGCTTATTAGCCATTTGCAGATTTTCTTTTGTAAAGCATGTGTTCAAATCTTTTGTTTGTTTTCAAAATCAGGTTTTCTTCTTGAGTTATAAGGATTCTTCATATACTCTAGATATAATTTCTTTGTTAAATACATGTATTGAAAATATTTTTCTTTCATCTGGCTTGCTTTTTCATTTCTTAATCGTATTTTTTGAAAGCAAAATTTTAAGTTTTGATGAGGTCCAATTGTCACCTTTCTTTCTTGATGGTTTGAGCTGTTTATGTCCTAAGGAATCTTTGCCTGCCTTGAGGTCCCAAAGATTTGATTTTATGTTTTGTTCTAGAATTTTTATAGTTTCATCTTTCACATTTAGGTCTATCATCCAAAGTCATTTAAAAATAATATCTTATGATTATGAGAGCAAAAATCATTCTAAAAAAAACACTGAGTGACTCGCCATTAATTTTTTAATGTTGGTGTTTCTAATTCTTGTTGAGTTGAGTTTAGTTTAGTCTTGAAGAAGATGTGGCAGGAGAGAAAGTTTATTTTGCATTAGTTTCATAAGCATTTTTATATTCCAACCTATATTGAGAACATTTTCCCACAACCTTCCATATTTTCAAAACCATAATTTGAAATAGTGCAGAGAATCCCATCTTATTAATATATAAAAATGTATTTAGACAGTTCCTTTCTTTGGTATTTATATTATTTCCAGTTGTATATTATAAATGTGGCTGTGAATGTATTTCCATGTAAGTCTTAGATCTCCGGTTATTTCCTAAGCATAAATTTTTATATGTGGGATTATTGGTTTAATGGATAAGAACATTTTTAAACCTTTTGATACATATTGCCAGAAAAAACATAGCAACTTACAGGCCTCCTAGTAGTTTGCAAAAGTACAGATGCACTTTCTTCGATTTGTGACACTGCCTTTGGTTTTAATCTTAGCAAATCTTCTCAGAGAAAACAATAAATCATTGATTTCATTTGTATTTCCTTGGTTTTAGTAAGCCTGAATATTTTTTTCATATGTTTTTGGATCATTTGTGTTTCTTTTTTGTGGATTACTTGTTCAAACGTTAGTCTATTTTTCTAATGAGGCATGTTTTTATTGATTTATGAAAACTCTTTATATATAAACCTACACCAATATGTTAATCTGTTTCGACCAAGGCATTCCAAATATTTTTTGTTTGTTGTTATTTAATTTTGTTTATATTTCTAATCTGCAAAAGTTTAAAATGTGGAAAGTTAAACCTATCAAATTCTTGCATTAAAAAGATTTTCTACACCTCAATAACATACACATTTATAGACAAACTAATTTTTTTCATCTTTTATGCCGTTTTTACATTGTAATGTTCTCATAGATCTATGATGTATTTTAGTATGCGGTGCTAAGAAATACTGTGTCTTAGCCCCAGTTCCTTGCATAGCAGGAAAAGCTTACATGTTAAAAGTTTTGAGGAGAGGAATCTCAGGGCATCGAGAGTGAGAAGAAAGGGAAAATGAGGAAAGGCAGATGGGAAGAAAATCAAAGGTGGTGCATTATTACCAGGCTTGGCTGTGGCTTCACAGGAAAACACAGCCATTGCCCAGTCATGCAGGATGTCAACAGAGAGGCTGACAGAGCCAATGCCTGAGTCCAGCGGAGCGGAGAGAGGATGAGGAGAGAGGAAGTGACCTGTTGACTATCTCCTTTCTTTTAATGGTCAAGGTTTGTGCTTCTGAGGTATTTTACCCAAGCACTGCTAGGGAAGGGTGGACTCCATGGACTCAGCTGGGTCCTACGTGGGTGTTGAAACGGCTGTATGTCCTGTGTGACGGTCGGGAGCGATGGAGGCTGCGCTCTGGAGGCTGGGGGAGCCTGGCAAATCCAGACAGGCACTTACACTGGTTAGGAGAGGATGTAACTTTAATAGCTAACCATTTACTCTAACTTCACATAATGGATAATTAATCCTTTTTTTTTTTTACCAATTTAAATTTCAACATTACCATAGTCTAAGTTCTTCATTATCCTAGGGTTTATTTTGGGTTCTATATTAGTCTATATGATGTACAAATATACAGTTATAATAATTTTTAACTCCCTGGTGGTACAAATTTCCTCTTTTTTTTTCCATTTTTTTCTTGGCTTTTATGAGAATAAGCTCACATGTATAGGTAAAGTCATAATAATTTTAACTAGATTCATAAAACAGTTGGGGATTTGTATATAAATTACATTAAATTAACACATCTATTTGGGGACTAACAGTATTTTTATACTGCCATATTCTACCATTAATGAAAGCAGCAGCAGTGTCAACTTATTTCAGGGTTTTTTTTTTAATGTCCCTCAGTAAAATTTTCCAATTTTTTTCATGTAGCTTCTGCAGAACTTTTATTAAATTTATTCCTAGATATTTTAGATTATGTACTCCAGTGAGCGGGAATTTTTTATTATGCTTTTTAATTGATAAAATTCTGGCATGTAGTAAACTTTTTATGTATTAATTTTATAACTGACCATGTTTCCAAACTCCTAACTAGTTCAAATAATTTTTCAGTTTAGTCTAATGGGTTTTCTAGGTAGACAATCATATTGTCTATAAATAATAATTTTTCTTTCTTCTCCAATAATTATATCTATTTCTCTTTTCTGCCCTTTTTCACTGGCTATAACTTCAGAATAGTGTAAAATGAACAACTATGATGTCATCTTTTATCTTGCTCTTACTTTTAATAAGACTGCTCCTAAAAAAAAAAAAAAAGTTCCTGCTGTTTTACTTCTAAACATTGTATTGGCTGTTTGTCTCAGAGAGAAATTTTAAATCGTATCAAGACAGTACATTTCCATTACTAGATTTTGAGCAGCTTTTTAAATTGATGATTAATGTTTAATTTATATCTTTTTGTCTTGATTAGACTGACCAGAACATTGTCTTTTACTGGGACAAGGAAGCTGAAGCTTTTGATCCAATGTTCTTTTTAATTGGACACTGGCCTTCCACTTAGGACTCAGCTGCTTCTCCAGGGGAGGACCCTCTGCTCCATCCTTCTGCTACATAGGATACAAAACCCCTCAGCGTTGGGTCAAACTGGCCATCTACCATCTGACACTGTTCTTATGGCTGAGTTGCTAAGCACTCAAAACTGTTTAAATTTGTGTCACCCCAAAGTTATAGCCTGCAAACCTATCTAGCTACCAGCATAGCAGTGTAATCCATCTACTCTTAGGCTTGGAGTAGTTTTTATTTGTTTATTTGTCTGTTAGGGGGGAGGGTGTCAAAACAATGATTTTTATCCACAGTCCATGCTATTGTTTCTCTCATCTTTGATCTTTGGACACTTGTGATTCCAGTCCCAACATAGCCCAATTATTACTTTGCTTGGCTTTTTTCATTTTGATAGAAAAATTTTGTGAATTTTCATACTTCATTAAGATAGAATATAGTTTCTGTTTCACAAGTTATTTAGACAATTTCCTGTACTTTGGGAATTTCTATCCTTTTTCTGACAGTCAGAAACGTGTCTTCCATCAGGGAAGTGAGGAGGTGCGTGGGATTCCATTGGACCCCTCCAATTTCAATATGTTTATATCCGAGCAGGTCCTCTCCCAATTCCAAAGTTTCTATTCTGCCTCTTTTCCAATTTTCTTCTTTCTTTCCAACCATCAACCCTCCTTCTTTCAGCAAGTGAACTTATCTCTTACTTTACTGAGAAAATATGGGTTAACAGGTAGGAATCCCCATCCTTTAATCTATAACTAATTCTGGAGTCCTCCCTACGCTCTCCCCAATTTATTCCCTTTCCTCCCGTTTCATGGGACCCTCGATCTGCCCTTTAGTATAAGATCTACCTCTTTACCCATTCTTCATCCAATTCCATCACCTCTCTTCAGATAGAGTATTTACCGCTGCTGCATTTGCCACCTCTCCCCTTGGTTGATTTGTAAACTTTAAACTCCTTCAGGTCTTCATTTTGGTTTTGAATCTCTGGTTTTTTATTATTTTATCTCTCTCCTTCCCAGTCAGAAATGTAGAAATTCACCAGTTCCTTCTCTGGCTCCTGCCCATTTCTTAAATGTTGACACCCTCTGTCTACCCAGGATTTTATTTTTAGTGGTGCTTTTATTTCATAATACACTGAATGAGATTTCCCCTGGGTAATCTTTTTCACTCCTGAACTTCTACTGGTCTAGACACTGTTGACACCAATGCTGTCATTTCCGTTTCAAACCCCATTCCTACTAAATTACATACTGCCTGCTGAACCGTCTCAGCCTGGTATTCCACAAGCACCTCCAAACAATATGTACACAACTCCACTGATCAAATCCCCCTCCCCAGCTCTTCTATTGTCATAAATGGCAAAACTGTCCACCCAAGTCACCCAAGCCAAACCAGGGGTCACCTGAGCCCCATCCATTGTCTGAATATCCAGTCAGTGCCACACGCTGTCTTTCTCCTGTGTCACACTCCTCTCTCATGCCCCCTGCTGCAGCGTCATTCCAATCATTTCCTTTTTGGTACCCTTAGTGTGGTCTTTCTGCTCTGAATGTTGTTTTGTTTTGGTGAACCAAGCCTTTTCTGATCTCTAGCTTTCCCACATTCTTCCCACTATTCCCTCTCCCAAAAACACTTGTCTACTCTGATCTTAACCTTATAAAACACTTCTGAACACAATCATCAACTGAGATCTTCCTTAACAACAAAAACAAAAAGTAGGTCTATTTAAATCATTTGTGCTTAAAAACCTCTAACAGACCTCCATTGCCCTTGAGATAAAGCTCAAATTTCTTAGAATGACATACAGATATTCTTCTCTAGACTTTTCTCTCACCAAACTTCTGTCCACTCCCTTTTGTTCTCATCAGAGCAAATTTCTCCCATCTCTCTTCTCTGTCATTCACAGTGTTGTTCTAGGCCACTATGATCCATATCTCTGCTCGGCATTTTTTTTCTACCTGCAATGCATCTAACTAACACCTTTTCCCCATCCCTGTCAAGCAAACCAACATCTATTTATCTTAAATGATCTCAAAAATCACCTACTCTTTGAATCTTTTTCATGCCACCACCCATCACTTAGAACTGATCACCTTTCTTTCTTGCATTCCTGTGTAGACTTCTTACAATGCCTTTAATGAACATACTTGTTTTCAAATCTATTTGTCTCCCCATAATAATAAACTCGTTAGGGTTTTTCCCTTATTTCTTTATCCAAAAACCAATACGGACATCCAGAACTCATTTTTAAGCATTGTGCAACCATTGGCAAAATAAAGATTAAAAACATAGACTCTTTGCTTCAAGGAGCACACATAGAGAAATGCACACATACAACACATACACATACAACATAGCAAGTATCCTGATAGTGATATTCACCATCTATTTATCTCATGGGCACAGAGAAAGTACATTTAATTCAGTTAGATTAAACAACACACTCTTGAACAACCAGTGAGTCAAAGAAAAAATCAAAAGGGAAATCAAAATATATCTTGAGTCAAATAAAGATGGAAATGCAACCTACTAAAATTTATGGGATGCAGGTAAAACATTTCTAAGAGGAGAATATATAGCTATAAATGCATGCATTAAAAAAAAGACAGATCTCAAAAAACAACTTAACATTACAAGGAACTAGAAAAAGAAGAAAAAACTAAGACCAAAGTAAGCAGAAGGAAGAAAATTATAAAGATTAGAGCAGAAATAAATGAAATAGAGAATAGGAAAACAATAGAAAAGATTTTTTTAAAAAGCTAATAGTTCTTTGAAAAGACAAAGTTGACAAATCTTTAGTTAGATTAACCAAGAAAAAGAGAGTGAATTCAAATAAAATTGTAACTGACAAAGGAGACATTACAACTGATACCGCAGAAATACAAAGGATCATAAGAGACTACTGTGAACAATTTATGCCACAAATTGGATGACCTAGAAGAAATAGATACATTACTAGAAATGTACAACCGGGTGGGACTGAATCATAAGGAAACAGAAAGTCTGTATATCCAATAATAAGTGAGGAGATTAAATCAGTTATTGAAAACCTCCAAGGAAAGCCTAGGACCAGATTATTTCACTAGTGAATCCTCCCAAACATTTAAGAAGAATTAACACCAATCCTTCTCAAACTCTCCCCAAAAACTGAAGAGTAGGGAACTCTCCAAAATTCATTCCATGATGCTACTAACATTACTTTGATACCAAAGCCAGATAAGGACAGTACAAGAAAAAAACTACAGGCCAATATCCCTGGTGAATATAGAGGCAAAGATTCTCAACAGAATACTAGCAAACAGAATTCAACAGCATAATGAAAGGATCACACACCATGATCGAGTGGGATTCATTCCTGGAATGCAAGGATGTTTCAACAAATGCAAATCAATAAATGTGATATATCACATTAATAGAATAAAAGATAAAATTAATATAATCATCTCAATAGACGGGGTGGAGCATTTTAAAAATTTCAATATCCTTTCATAATAAAAACTCTTAACAAATTGGATATATAAGTAACATATCTCAACATAATGAAGGCCATATATGACAAGCCCACAGCTAACAACATACTCAATGGTGAAAGGTGAAGTTTATCCTATAAGATGAGGAACAGGACAAGGGTGCCCACTCTTATTCAACCCCATACTGGAAGTCCTAGCCAGAGGACTTATCTGGCTTTGGTATCAAGGTAATGCTAGAGCAATCAGGCAAGAAAAAGAAATAAAAATCATCCAACAGAAAGGAAGAAGTAAAATTGTCTCTCTTTGTAGATGACATGATCTTATATATAAAAAACTCTAAAAACTTTTTTTCTGTGTTAAAGCAGAAATTTATTAAAATGTATTTATGTAGAGTTTTATAAACAACAAAAAAAGTACACAATCCTCATCAGTCAGGCCATCAGCTCTATTCTCAGAAGTGCTTTGAGAGAAGACAGATTTCTCTACCTTTCCCGTAAAAAATATTGGTTTATACAGCTGAAAATGATGCATGTATTACACCAGCTGTTATAAGAACAATCCCATTGAGATCCCAAAACCTCTGCAGAGAGTGAAGAGATTTTAGCAAAGAACCTCCTCCAGAATGCAATGCCTCATCACAGAGGTGTAATGCAAGAGACACATAAAAAGGTGGCTGTGTCAGAGAGTGTATGTGATCTGATGGGTGAGCCGTGAAGAGGTTGATAGCCCAGGTAGGCAGCCCCACACTGTAGAGCCTGGCCAGCGAGGATTACATGGCCTCTAAGACTTCTTCCTACTCCTTATCTTCTGAGCTGGCTATTCCTCCTGGAGGTTTGGTCTCCAGAAGTATATCAGTCACATTATGAGGTGCTTTGCCAAAGGCTCCTGCTGTAATTTCAAACAAAACCTTATCAATTCCACTTCTGCTACTTCTTCCATTTCTTCCAGACCATCCGTGCTTTCAAAAGTGTCCTCTATCACCTCTTCCATAATCCCAGCCTTCATAATCTCTTTGGACAATTCCCATATGGTGCCCTGGATTGATGAGATCTTCACAAGACTCCAAGCGGCCTTCATCACTTCTGTGCTCTTTTGCAGGGAAAAGAAGTGGATATACCTTGATATACCTGGTGGCCATTTGTAGATCTTCCTTGGGAAAATATCTATCCAGGTCCCATTTTTAATTGGCTTATTTGGGTTTTGTTTGTTTGTTGGATCTTGTTATTGAATTTGACTTCCTTCCTCAAACCACCAGCTGGTTCTTCATCGATGAGGACAGAGTTCATGTGAGCTTTGGGTGCATAAAGCTTGCTCACAGCCTTTCTTGACCTATCAAGTCATTAGCCAGAACCATGCAGACATCCTTCTGGCCCTTCTTGGCAGCATCTTTCACAGATTGTTTCTCTCTTTACTTTTCTCTTTGGATATCACTCATTTGCCTATCTGCCACTCTCATTTTCTTTTCTAATCAACAAGATCAACATACAAGAATCAACTGCATTTCTATACACTCACAAGGAACTATTTGAAAATGAAATAAAGACACCTCCCCACCCCAGCATTTAGAATAGCATCAAAAAATTTTTCTTAGGAATAAATTTAACCAAGGAGGTGAAAGATCTGTATACTTTCCAAACTATAAAACACTGATGAAAAAAACTAAAGAAAACAAATAAATTAAAAGATATTCTGTGTTCATGGATTAGAAAAACTAACATTGTTAAAACGTCCATACTAGTCAAAGTGATCTACAGATTCAGTGCAACCCCTATTAAGATTTGAATGGATTCTTTATGGAAATAGAAAAAAATTCTAAAATTCATATGGAAAAATGGAAAACCCTAAATAACCAAAGCAATGAGAAAGAAGAGCTAAGCTGAATGTATCACACTTCCTGATTTCAAATTATATCACAAAGCTAGAGTAATCAAAAAAGTAGGCATAAAAACAGATACATAGGCCACTGGAACAGAACTGAGAATCCAGAAATAAACCCATGCATATATGATCAACTAGTATTTGACAAAGGAGCTAATACTACTTAATGAAGAAAAGATAGTCTCTTCAATAAATGAATGGAAATAAATGTTGGGAAAACTAGATATTCAAATGCAGAAGAATGAACTAGACCCTTATCTTACACTATTCACAAAAAGGAACTCAAAATGGATTAAGACTTAAATGTAAGACCTGAAACTGTAAAAGTTCTAGAAGAAAACAGACGGGGGTAAGCTCCTTAACACTGGCCATAGCAATGGTGTTTTTGGGTTTGACACCAAAAGCACAAGAAACAAAAGAAAAAGTAAACAAGTGGTACTACATCAATCCAAAGAGTTTCGGCACAGCAAAAAAAATAATCAAAAAAATGAAAAGGCAATCTGTGGAATGAAAGAAAATATTTGCAAACCATGTATCTGATAAGAGGTTAATGTCCAAAATATACAAGGAAGTCAAACTCAGTAACAAGATCCAACAAACAAACAAAACCCAAATAAGCCAATTAAAAATGGGACCTGGATAGATATTTTCTCAAGGAAGATCTACAAATGGCCAACAGGTACATGGAAAGGTCTACCACATTCATCACATTGCTAATCATCAGAGAAATGCAAATTTAACCACAAGGAGCCATCATTTCACATAGGTTAGAATGGCTATTATCAAAACAAACAAACAAACAAAAAAACTGAAAAATAAACTACCATATGATTCATCAATTCTATTCTGGGTATATATCAGAAGGAAATGAAATCTCTATCTTGAAGAGCTATCTGTGTCCCAGGTTCATTTTAGCATTATTTACAATAGCCAAGACATGAAAACAATAATGTACCTATCAACAGATGAATGAAAAGAAAATGTAAGATATCTATATCTATCTATCTATATATATTCCATTCATATAATGGAATATTATTCAGAAGGAAATCCTGCCATTTGCAACAACATGAACGAACCTTGACAGCATTATGCTAAATGAAAGAAGTCAGAGAAAAACAAGTACTGTATGATCTCACTTATATGCAGAATCTAAAAATACTGAACTCATAGAAACAATAGATTGGTGGTTGCTAGGGATGGGGGACGCAGGGGGGGATGTGTGAGGGTGGTCCAAGGATACAAACCTTCAGCTTTGAGATGAATAATATCTGGGATCTAATGTACAGCACGGTGACAATAGTTAACAATATTATACTATATCCTTGAAAGTTGCTATAAGAGTAGATCTTAAAATTTCTCACCATACACACACACAGAAAGAAGTAACTATGTGAGGTGATGGATGTGTTAACTAACCTTATTTTTGTAATCATACTGCAATATATACAGGCATTAAATCATCACATAGTACACCTTAAACTAACACAATATTACATGTTCATTACGTCTCAATAAAGATGGAAAAAAATGTCAAGCAAATATTAACCAGGGGGAAAAAAAGAAAGCAGAAATTCAATAAGGCAAGAAAGCAGGAAATGCATTCCCTGCATGTGTGTACTTTTTCCAGGACAAGGGACAGGAAGCAGGGAGTTTCCGATTCCCCTCTTCCACCTCAAACACACATAAAATCTTATAATTCATCCCCTCTAGCAGAGCAGAGAAGTGCTGCCTCCAGCAGGATCTGTATTCCCCACTAATCTCTGAAACTGTACATTTTTGCAACTATTTGTAACAAATCATTGAATTAATTTCCTTTTTATTTCCTTATGAGAAAACTAAATTACTAATATTATCAAAATGTTCTCCCTCACTGGAGAATTCCCCTGATTCTAGTGTTTGGGTTTATATGATTCCATTTGGAGTTGGTTTTAGGAGACATGAATTTTTTTTAAAAGGAAATATTCAGTACTGAAGCTGGTCTAAGCATTCTCCTCTCTGTAGGATTTTTTTTTTCTTTTTTAGGTTCCTTCTCTCATCTTTTATTCACTCTCTGCTTTAATAGTGCTACTTTCCATACAGCCCTTTTCATTTTCAAAATGTATCCAGACTTTTCAAAATAAATGTTGGCCTCCCAAATATAAACCTTGGGGCTCAGATGGATCGTTTGGGGATAATCCCTCAGTTCCCATAAAGAAAGCCAAAGTTTTACAAAGACCTTTTGCTTTATAATCTTCGCTGAGCACAGCCTACAAGAGATTGGGTTTGCAGATATTTAGAGCATTTTTTTTTCCTCCTTTCTTAGTCTGCTTGGGCTGCCAGACCAAAATACTACTGATCACGCATAAACACAGGAATTTATTTTCTTAGGGCTCTGGATACTGGGCAGCCCAAAATCAAGGTGCCAGCTAATCGTGTTCCTAGCGAGGGCTCTCTCCCAGAGGCAGACGGCAGCCTTCTTGCTGTGTTCTCACCTGACGGACAGGAAGTAGGAGCTCTCTGGTATCTCTTAGTAGGCCATTAATCCTATCAGAGCAAGATGCCACCCTAAGGACCCTATTTAACCTTAATTACTTCCTTTTACTCCAAATACAGTCACATTGGGGATTAGGGCTTCACATGAGTTTTAGGAGAACACAAGGCAGTCCATAGCGCCCCTGAAAAAACTGTACTACAAAGTCGACATGGACAAATGCACAAAGAAGCTATCCATTTCTTCAAGTCAATTATCCAGCGGCAGCAACTTATTGGGAAAAAGACTTAGTAAGTTGTCACCCGCCACTCCCTCTTCGGCCCCTCAGAAGGTGGATACTACTTTCTCTTGTGTTTCAAAGCACTTTTAGGAGAGTTCTAACTCTGCAGGCCTGAGAGCTGACTCTGCCTGGGCATTTTTACAAAGATGAGATGTGCTCCTTCTGTCCACCACGCACACCTCCCTCTCCGCTGGAACAGCTGAATGCTTCTTCATGAGACAAGCATCTTTCCTTGGGTGACTTCCATTTGCTCTCTCTCCTCCAGGGACCTCTGTGTGCCATGCTTCTTTCTCTCCAGCAGAAATCTCCCCTTTCATCTCATTTGCAACCTTCCTAGATGTTGGAGACCATCCACTCCCTCTGCAAAGTGCTATGCAAGAGCAGGCTACCCGCACCCCCCGCCATCACCGCTCCTTGGCCTCTCAGCTCTGTGTAGTACATCCACCACCATCTTCCGCTGCGTGTGGCAGCCTCGCCTCCCTCCGTGTAGTCTGCCCTGCAGGTGGAGCTGGGAGAGGCTCGTGTTCAGGAGGGGTTCTCGAGTCTGGCTGTCATTCGCTCCTGCTCCCAGGCTGAAGGGAAGGCCTATTTGAGCTTTGGTTCCTGGGGTGGAGTTGCACACAGGAGAACAGAGACCTCATTCCTGCTTTCCTGTAATTCTGTGCCACCTTCCCCCTCACAGTGGAGGACACAGAACTAGGGCCCGGACTGTTAGGCAGTTCTCACTTCTCTGAGAAGTGCACACTATAAAGAAGCAGGAAGCATAAAGAAAGAAAATAGAAGAACTTATAATGATGCACACGGTTTCTATTTATACCATCAAATTAGCCTCCTATCTTTCCTTCTTTCTTCCTTCCTTCCTGCCCCCCACCTCCTTCCCTCCTTCCTTCCTTCCATAGCCTCAGACCAATCATCAAGCACCTGCTCTACAATGCTCCAAGATTTGTTTTGCATAAATTTTTATTAAGTTTTTACTAAAGTTATACCCATAAAAAAAAAATCTGTCAGGCTAAAAATTAAAATGCAATCAGTTAAAGAAGCACCTTAAGCAGATATTCCCCTAATTCAACACTTGGTTTCTTTTGCAAGCTGCATGTTACTTTGGGGGGCGCCTGGGTGGCTCAGTCAGTTAAACATCTGCCTTCAGCTCAGGTCATGACCTCAGGGTTCTGCGATCGAGGCCCAAGTCAGACTCCTCACTCAGTGGGGTGTCTGCTTGTCCCAATTCCACCCTGCCCCCCCACTTGTACACTTTTTCTCAAATAAATAAATAAATAAAATCTTTAAAAAAAGAATAAAGCTGCATGTTAATTTATTTTTATTATTTTTTTATTATGTTAATCACCATACATTACATCATTAGTTTTTGATGTACTGTTCCATGATTCATTGTTTGTGCATAACACCCAGTGCTCCACGCAGAATGTGCCCTCTTTAATACCCATCACCAAGCTAACCCATCCCCCACCCTCCTCCCCTCTAGAACCCTCAGTTTGTTTTTCAGAGTCCATCGTCTCTCATGGTTCGTCTCCCCCTCCGACTTATTCCCCTTCATTCTTCCCCTCCTGCTATCTTCTTTTTCTTCTTTCTTAACATATGTTCCATTATTTGTTTCAGAAGTACAGATCTGTGATTCAACAGTCTTGCACAATTCACAGCGCTCACCATAGCATATACCCTCCCCAATGTCTATCACCCAGCCACCCCATCCCTCCCACCCCCCACCACTCCAACAACACTCAGTTTGTTTCCTGAGATTAAGAATCCCTCATATCAGTGAGGTCATATGATACATGTCTTTCTCTGAATGACTTATTTCACTCCGCATAACACCCTCCAGTTCCATCCACGTTGTTGCAAATGGCAAGATCTCATTCCTTTTTATGGCTGTATAATATTCCATTGTGTATATATACCACTTCTTCTTTATCCATTCATCTGTCGATGGACATCTTGGCTCTTTCCACAGTTTGGCTATCGTGGACATTGCTGCTATAAACATCGGGGTGCACGTACCCCTTCGGATCCCTACATTTGTATCTTTGTGGTAAATACCCAGTAGTGCAATTGCTGGATCGTATGGTAGCTCTATTTTCAACTGTTTGAGGAACCTCCATACTGTTTTCCAGAGTGGCTATACCAGCTTGCGTTCCCACCAACAGTGTAGGAGGGTTCCCCTTTCTCCGCATCCCCGTCAACATCTGTCGTTTCCTGACTTGTTAATTTTAGCCATTCTGACTGGTGTGAGGTGGTATCTCATTGAGGTTTTGATTTGGATTTCCCTGATGCCGAGCGATGTTGAGCACTTTTTCATGTGTCTGTTGGCCATTTGGATGTCTTCTTTGGAAAAATGTCTGTTCATGTCTTCTGCCCATTTCTTGATTGGATTATTTGTTCTTTGGGTGTTGAGTTTGATAAGTTCTTTATAGATTTTGGATACTAGCCCTTTATCTGATATGTCATTTGCAAATATTTTCTCCCATTCTGTCGGTTGTCTTTTGGTTTTGTGGACTGTTTCTTTTGCTGTGCAAAAGCTTTTTATCTTGATGAAATCCCAATAGTTCATTTTTGCCCTGGCTTCCCTTGCCTTTGGCGATGTTTCTAGGAAGAAGTTGCTGTGGCTGAGGTCGAAGAGGTTGCTGCCTGTGTTCTCCTTTAGGATTTGGATGGACTCCTGTCTCACATTTAGGTCTTTCAACCATTTGGAGTCTATTTTTGTGTGTGGTGTAAGGAAATGGTCCAGTTTCATTCTTCTGCATGTGACTGTCCAATTTTCCCAACACCATTTGTTGAAGAGACTGTCTTTTTTCCATTGAACATTCCTTCCTGCTTTGTCAAAGATTAGTTGACCATAGAGTTGTGGGTCCATTTCTGGGCTCTCTATTCTGTTCCATTGATCTATGTGTCTGTTTTTGTGCCAGTACCATACTGTCTTCAGGACAGCTTTGTAATAGAGCTGGAAGTCCGGAATTGTGATGCTGCCAGCTTTGCTTTTCTTTTTCAACATTCCTCTGGCTATTCGGGGTCTCTTCTGGTTCCACACAAATTTTAGGATTATTTGTTCCATTTCTTTGAAAAAAGTGGATGGTATTTTGATGGGGATTGCATTGAATGTGTAGATTGCTCTAGGTAGCATTGACATCTTCACAATGTTTGTTCTCCCAATCCATGAGCATGGAACGTTTTTCCATTTCTTTGTGTCTTCCTCAATTTCTTTCATGAGTATTTTATAGTTTTCTGAGTACAGATCCTTTGCCTCTTTGGTTAGATTTATTCCTAGGTATCTTATGGTTTTGGGTGCAATTGTAAATGGGATCGACTCCTCGATTTGTCTCTCTTCTGTCTTGTGGTTGGTGTATAGGAATGCCACTGATTTCTGTGCATTGATTTTTATATCCTGCTACTTTACTGAATTCCTGTATGAGTTCTAGCAGTTTTGGGGTGGAGTCTTTTGGGTTTTCCACCTACAGTACCATATCATCTGCAAAGAGTGAGAGTTTGACTTCCTCTTTGCCGATTTGGATGCCTTTGATTTCTTTTTGTTGTCTGATTGCTGTGGCTAGGACTTCTGATACTATGTTGAATAGCAGTGGTGATAGTGTACATCCCTGCCGCGTTCCTGACTGTAGGGGGAAAGCTCTCAGCTTTTCCCCATTGAGAATGATATTCGCTGTAGGTTTTTCATAGATGGCTTTTATGATATTGAGGTATGTACCCTCTCCCTATACTCTGAAGAGTTTTGATCAAGAAAGATGCTGTACTTTGTCAAATGCTTTTTCTGCATCTATTGAGAGGATCATATGATTCTTGTTCTTTCTTTTGTTAATGTATTGTATCACATGGATTAATTTACGGATGTCGAACCAACCTCGCAGCCCAGGGATAAATCCCCCTTGGTCATGGTGAATAATCCTTTTAATGTACTGTTGGATCCTATTGGCTAGTATTTTGGTGAGAATTTTTGCATCCATGTTCATCAAGGATATTGGTCTGTAATTCTCCTTTTTGATGGGGTCTTTGTCTGGTTTGGGGATCAAGGTAATGGTGGCCTCATAAAACGAGTTTGGTAGTTTTCCTTCCCTTTCTAATTTTTGGAACAGTTTCAGGAGAATAGGTATTAATTCTTTAAATGTCTGGTAGAATTCCCCTGGGAAGCCATCTGGCCCTGGGCTTTTGTTTGTTGGGAGGTTTTTGATGACTGCTTCCATTTCCTTAGTGGTTAAAGGTCTGTTCAGGTTTTCTATTTCTTCCTGGTTCAATTTTGGTAGTTGATACATCTCTAGGAATGCACCCATTTCTTCCAGGTTATCTAATTTGCTGGCATAGAGTTGCTCATAATATGTTCTTATAATTGTTTGTATGTCTTTGGTGTTGGTTGTGATCTCTCCTCTTTCATTCATGATTTTGTTGATTTGGGTCATTTCTCTTTCCTTTTTGATAAGTCTGGCCAAGGGTTTATCAATCTTGTTAATTCTTTCAGAGAACCAACTCCTAGTTTCGTTGATCTGTTCTACTGTTCTTTCTGCTCTGATCTTTATTATTTCTCTTCTCCTGCTGGGTTTAGGCTTTATTTGCTGTTCTTTCTCCAGCTCCCTTAGGTGTAGGGTTAGGTTGTGTATTTGAGACCTTTCTTGTTTCTTGAGAAAGGCTTGTATTGCTATATACTTTCTTCTCAGGACTGCCTTTGCTGTATCCCAAAGATTTTGAACAGTTGTGTTTTCATTTTCATTGGTTTCCATGAATTTTTTAATTCTTCTTTAATTTCCTGGTTGACCCATTCATTCTTTAGTAGGATGCTCTTTAGCCACCATGTATTTGAGTTCTTTCCAACTTTCCTCTTGTGATTGAGTTCTAGTTTCAAAGCATTGTGGTCTCAAAATATGCAGGGAATAATCCCAATCTTTTGGTACCGGTTGAGACCTGATTTGAGACCTAGGATGTGATCAATTCTGGAGAATGTTCCATGGGCACTAGAGAAGAATGTGTACTCCATTGCTTTGGGATGGAATGTTCTGAATATGTCTTTGAAGTCCATTTGGTCCAGTGTGTCATGTAAAGTCTTTATTTCCTTGATGATCTTTTGCTTAGATGATTTGTCCATTTCAGTCAGGTGGGTGTTAAAGTCCCCCACTATTATTGTATTGTTGTCAATGTGTTTCTTTGCTTTTGTTATTAATTGCCTTATAAAATTGGCTGCTCCCATGTTAGGGGCATAGATATTTACAATTGTTAGATCTTCTTGTTGGATACACCCTTTAAGTAGAATACAGTGTCCTTCTTCATCTCTTATTACAGTCTTTGTTTTAAAATCTAATTTGTCTGATATAAAGATTGCCACCCCAGTTTTCTTTTGGTGTCCATTAGCACGGTGAATTGTTTTCCACCCCCTCACTTTCAATCTGGGGGTGTCTTTGGGTCTAAAATGAGTCTCCTGCAGACAGCATATTGATGGGTCTTGATTTTTAATCCAATCTGATAGCCTGTGTCTTTTGATTGGGGCATTTAGCCCGTTTACATTCAGAGTAACTATTGAAAGGTATGAATTTAGTGCCATTGTATTGCCTGTAGGTGACTGTTACTGTATATTGTCTGCGTTCCTTTGTGATCTATGCTGCTTTTAGGCTCGCTCTTTGCTTAGAGGACCCCTTTCAATATTTCTTGTAGGGCTGGTTTCGTGTTTGCAAATTCCTTTAGTTTTTGTTTGTCCTGGAAGCTTTTTATCTCTCCTTCTATTTTCAATGACAGCCTAGCTGGATATAGTATTCTTGGCTGCATATTTTTCTCATTTAGTGCTCTGAAGATATCATGCCAGTCCTTTCTGGCCTGCCAGGTCTCTGTGGATAGGTCTGTTGCCAATCTAATGTTTCTACCATTGTAGGTTACATATCTCTTCTCCCGAGCTGCTTTCAGGATTTTCTCTTTGTCTCTGAGACTCGTAAGTTTTACTATTAGATGGCGGGGTGTTGACCTATTTTTATTGATTTTGAGAGGGGTTCTCTGTGCCTCCTGGATTTTGATGCCTGTTTCCTTCCTCACATTAGGGAAGTTCTCTGCTATTATTTGCTCCAATATACCTTCTGCCCCTCTCTCTCTCTTTCTTCTTCTTCTGGGATCCCAATTATTCTAATGTTGTTTCGTCTTATCGTATCACTTATCTCTCGAATTCTGCCCTCGTGATCCTGTAGTTGTTTCTCTCTCTTTTTCTCAGCCTTTTTATTTTCCATCATTTGGTCTTCTATATCGCTGATTCTCTCTTCTGCCTCATTTATCCTAGCAGTTAGTGCCCCCATTTTTGACTGCACCTCATCAATAGCCTTTTTGATTTCGACTTGGTTAGATTTTTGTTCTTTTATTTCTCCAGAAAGGGTTTCTCTAATAATTTCCACGCTTTTTTCAAGCCCGGCTAGTATCTTTAAAGTCATGATTCTGAACTCTAGGTCTGACATCGTACTAATGTCCGTATTGAGTAGGTCCCTGGCAGATGGTACTACCTCTTAGTAGTACCTTCTTTTTGCTGAGGTGATTTTTTTCATCCTGTCATTTTGTCCAGAGGAGAATAGATGAATGAGAGAACAAAATGCTAACAGGTTAACAACGTCCCCAGCAAATATACTCTTTACAAATCAGAAAAGACCTGAAACCAGGGGAAAAGAAAGGGAAAGAAAGAAAAAAGAAAGAGAAGGAAAAAAAAAAGATAAAAACAAAAACAGAACAATACAAAAAAACCAGAATATGATCAAATATGATCAGGCTAGTGCATAGATCAGTGCCACACACTAGATTTTGGGCATATTTTGGTCTGTTAGAAAAAAGTGCCTCCTAAAATTTTAAAGGAAGAAAGACTTATGTACAAAATAAGGGTTGATACAATGAAGGGATGGAAGATGACTGTTAAGATGAAAAGTATAAAAGATTTTATAAAAGGAATTGATAAGATAAGAAGTTGTTTGAAAAAAGAAAGAAGAAGATTTAAAAAAAAAAAAGAAAAAAGAGAATGTGATCAGGCAGGAGACTAGAACAAAGCCATACACTAGTGATTTAGGGTATATTTTGATCTGTTAGAAGAAACTGTATCTTAAAATTTTAAAGAGAGAACAATTTATATATATATGCCAAAAATAAGGGTAACTACTATGAAGGGATAAAATATGACTCTAAAAATGAAAAATAAAAAAAGTTTTTTAAAAAAAGGGATTGATAAGATGTTGGTTGAAAAAGGGAAAAAGAAAAATTAAAAAAAAAGTTAAAAAAATTAACTTTGAAAAACTAACGAATCATTGTAAAAAAAGCCATGAATTCTATGTGCAGTATTCCCCTAGCGCTGGAGTTCTCCCGTTCTCCTTGATCAGTAAACTTGGTCTTGGCTTGCTGGCTGTTCGTGCTGATCTTCTGGGGGAGGGGCCTGTCGCCGTGGTTCCCAAATGTCTTTGCCGGAGGCGGAATTGCCCCGCCCTTGTCGGTCCGGGCTAAGCAAGCTGCTCGGGTTTGCTCTCAGGAGCTTTTGTTCCCTGCAACCTCTCGCTACAGCTTTGGAGGACCAGGGTGAAAATGGTGGCCTCCCAATCTCCACCCGGAGGAGCTGAGAACTTGGGGCCCCGCTCCTCAGTGCGCAGAGAAAAGCAGTCACTCCCGTCTCCCTGGTCTCTGGCCGCACTCCGTGCTCACCGGCCTGTGACCGAGCGTTTCTATCTCTGGCACCCGACCCCGTGTGGAGTCTCCAAACCCAGCAGATCCCTGCGGTGAGCTCCCGCGCCGCTCCTCCCGGGGGAGGGAGGGGAGTCTCCCCGGCTCTGCCACTTGTTGGGTCCCCGCTGGAGGAGCAGTGGCCCGACTGGGCCGCGGATCACAGTTTATGGCAACCCCGAGCTGAGAGCCTGCGCCTCGGCTCCGTCTCTGCAGCCAGCTTCCCCGCTCCGATACCTGGGAGCTCTGCTGCACTCAGGCACCCCCGGTCTTTCTGTGACCCCGAGGGTCAGAGACCACACTGTCCCGCAAGGGTTCCACCCCCCGCTTAGCCACTGGAGCGACGTCCCTCAGTGGAGCCGACTTCTAAAAGTTCCGATTTTGTGCTCCGCAGCTCTAGCACTTGCCAGAAGCGGCCGACGGAGGCCCCTCCCCCACCATCTATCCTCCCGAATATCTCCTGGGATTCACTTCTCCATACGTCCTACCTTCCAATAAGTGGTCACTTCTCTGTTTAGAGAGTTGTTGCTACTCTCTTCTTCGATCTCCTGTTGAGTTCATAGGTGTTCAGAATGGTTTGATCCCCATTCAGCTGAATTCCTGAGACCAGACTAAATCCAGGTCTCCTACTCCTCCACCATCTTGCTCCACCCCCGCTGCATGTTACTTTTAAATCAAGTCTGTAGGGCCACCGGCATACGGTTTATGGGCTCAGAGTCTGTCTGCCTCGGTGGAATCCCAGCCCTACCACTTCTGACTATGCTCTTGACCAAGTTACTTAGGTTCTCAAAGGCTATATTTCTCCACCTCTAACTAAACACAGTAATAATAATAATGCTATCTCATTCAACTATTTGAGGCTAATATTAATCAACACATGTAAGGTACGATGAAAGGGCCTGGCATCTAGTAAGTCTTTAACAAATATTATATCTTATTATTACTGTTACTATTATATTAGTCTTAAGTTTTTATTGAGTACCTATTATCTGCCTAGAATTTCTGTAGGCAGATGAGATATGTGTGTTGACTGGCCTGACCTACTGAATTGCTTGACCCAGGTGAGTGTTTCAGAGCAGTGCCAACAAGGCCTTGCAGGGCACCTGGGAGCATCCCACCCGTGAGGCATGTGGAGCCCAAGTTTCGGAGACACCACTGTCATGACCAGTGGCTGTCATTGTGAGCCTCTGGGATTTCTTCTAGTTGCATTTAAGACTCCTCATGAAAGCCTGGTAGACAACACAGTGCAATAATCTTTCCTCATGAAACAATGTTGTAATGTGCTTATAAAAAATAATGGACTCTCATATATCCACATCTTCACATCATTTTCAAGGGCAGCCTTGATTCCTTCCATCTTTTCATGTTTCCACCAGGAGAGAGATAACTTTACTCAGTGCTTCCTCAAAGCACAGCCCCTTTTGTATGGGGTCTAGGAGCGGTAACAGAGCAGGAGATGCCTACTGAATGGAACCACGAGGCTCATAGGCAACATGAAGTAACACGAATTTAAGCAAACCGGGGAATGGTTTCTCTGTCCTGACGCTCCTCCAGGTCGATGGCTCACGTGCTTGCCTTCTCTGGTACAAGTCCTCTTGCGTTCCCCTTGTGACCGCCTCACACGCAGCGGAAGTGCAGCTCAGGCAGCGGGCCCCACCCTGGTTCTGCTCAGGAACATTCCCACAGCACATCAGCTACCTCTTCACTCAACCACAGCCCATCAGAACAACTGCTTACCCATGGACAGAGTCTCTCAAGAGTTTACAAAAATAAAAAGTAGCTTCTTACTTCAAAAATACTGGGCCGTTTGCAATGACATGGATGGAGCTAGAGAGTATTATGCTAAGCAAAATAAGTCCATCAGAGAAAGACAAATACCATATGATTTCACTCACATGTGGAATTTGAGAGACAAAATAAATGAGCAAAGGGAAAAAAGAGAGAGAGTGAGAGAGACAAATCAAGAAAGAGAATCTTAACTATAGAGAACAAACTAACGGTTACCAGAGGGGAGGTAGATGGGGAGATGGGTGAAATAGGGGATGGGGATCAAGGAGAACACTTGTGAGGAGCACCTGATGATGTACGGAAGTGTTGAATCACTATGCTGTACACCTGAAACTAAGAAATAGAACACTGTATGTTAACTAACTGGAATTAAAATAAAAACTTACAGGGCGCCTGGGTGGCTCAGTGGGTTAAGCGTCTGCCTTCGGTTCAGGTCATGATGCCAGGGTCCTCGGATCGAGCCCCACACTGGGCTCCCTGCTCAGTGGGGAGTCAGCTTCTCCCTCTCCCTCTGCTGATCCCCCCCGCTCGTGCTCTCTCTTCTCTCTCAAATAAATAAATAAAATCTTAAAAAAAAAACTTAAAAAAAATTCAGGACACTCGGCCAAGGAGTCATGTTGAAATGTGCTTTGACAGATAGGCTTTAGAAGCACTTACCCTTCCTTCCCTCTGAAGCAATCGTTCCTCACACCTGCCGAGCTCTGCACATTCACAGAGCACATCAGCAGCTGTTCCATCTTCATACCCACGATGGGAGGCAAGCTGCTTATGTTGATAATAACGATAATAATAATAATAGTAATAATAAAAACTTTCATTGAGAGTTTACTTGGTGCCAGTTGCGGAGCCCTGTGACTTGTATGGATGAGCTGGGCTATCGTTAACAACTCTGATGATCCCTGTTGAAAGATGAGGAAACCAAAGATCAAGACAGCAACCTGTCCCCATTTTACAGATGAGCGCTCCAGTGACTCGTCCCAGCAGGTGGTATGCCCAGGTGTAGCACCAAGTTCTCCAAGGCCCTTTCTAAGGCACCATACTGCTTTTCAGCATCTCCAAGTCACCCATGGGGTCTGAGGCCTTTGGGGCACCACTCTGGGGGCTCACTGTCCCAGCCTGGAAGAGGTCAGTCACAATGGTCAGTCAGCTGTGCCCACAGGCCACGCTTTGTGCACAGACACAAAGATATCTCATAACCAAAGGCAAAGGGCATGATCCCAGTTGGAAAGGACTAACAGGGGTCCTTTGCCTCTGAGGCCAGGGCTTGAATCTACAACTAGTTAGTGCCAGTTCCACTGGCGTGCTGTCTACATAATGCAAACCGTGGCATTTGGCAATGGCTCTTAAATTTGGCACACTCCACACTCCTCCTGGACCCACGAGATAACATAACCAAATGTTTTCCGATGCTGTAAGAAATGAGTATTTTGCAGGTAGGAGGAAATGCAAACATCATCCGTATAAGGGGCTCCCTGCATCTGATCCCAAGGGCAGAATGGCTCCCTCCTTCCCGATCCTTCAAAAGGTTAAATGTGAGCAAGGGCCCAGATAAATGGTCACAATGCAAACGAAGTCATGTAAATAAATGCATCTCTGATCTTCGCAGGCTGGTGATGCCAAATATACCATCTGCACCATTTCTCATGACGAGTCGATTTTTTCCCTCCCTGAATGTCCCAAGCAATGAGAAGATGACCATGTTTATGCAGACCAAGGCATGCATCATTTGATACTCTTGGACTTTTTTTTAGATTTCAGATCCACAGAGAATCAGGAGCATTTATGTCTTTCTAGATTAGCTTGGAGTTGGAAGAAAGAAAGAAATCTCACTAGAAAGGAATAGGGCACATATCCAGGGCCTGAGAGGGTACTTGCAATTGATTCTGATTTTTAGTGGGTTCTAGTAGCATCTGCAATCTAAGACTTCTCCCCTTGCCCTTCACTCATTCACTTATCAAAAGCCTTATCAGAATCTAATTATGGTGGGAGCCATGTTGGGTATTATGGATGCAAAGATAGATAAAATACGGAGCTCGCCTTAGAGAGATATTCCTTGTGTTGTGAGAATTTGCTTGGCATGATTTATGATAACTTCTTGAGAAATAAAAATTAGAGGAGTCTGTAATCAGAATCACACGTGGATGGAGCATCCTAAAAATACAAATGACCAGAATATATCCATCCCTTCAATTACTAATCCACTTATAGCAGGGCTCAGCCATCTATGTTATTTAAAAAACAAAACACAGATCAAACTTGTAGGTCAAGGGGTGAGCAAACATCTTTTTGTAAAGAGCCACACAGTAAACATGTTCAGTTTTGTAGGTGATACAACTTTTGTTGCAACTATTCACCACTGCCTTGGTACCGTGAAAGTAGCCACAGACAACACAAGAATGAGAGGGTGTGGCTGTGTTCCCATAGCACTTCACTGTTGCAAAAACAGGCAGCGTGCTGGATTTAGCCTGTGGGCTGTAGTTTTCCACGTCCTGTTCTAGATGATTCTTACAGGCAACTAGGCTTGAGATCTACTTGCCTTTGGTGGGTGTGGGACCTACCCCACCACAAATATGAACAGAAGAATACTGCTTCTCCCATCCACATCAGACTGTGGAAAACTTCCTTCAATGCAGTTTCACACTGCCTTGCAAGCCATACAATTCTTACTTTGAATCTGATCAAATACTTTGCCGAGATCCATATTCAAACACCCTTCTTGTTGGAGAGAGGGAGTTTGACTAGAAATACAGTCTACACCAAGAAATTAATCTACCTACATTCTAAGTTTGTCTGAGACCAGAAAAAAAATAGATATTTTTATGATTATTAGATGTATCACTGCATCTTAGGATCTGGCATAGAAAAGAAATATAGAGCTTTCGAAAGACAGTTTTTAAATTCTAAGGTTGGTCTCAGCTCTTAATTTATAATTATTATATTTGGTAGACTTCAGGAAAACAAATCAACTTTTAACTATAAACTATTTGATATTCTTTTAGTTCTAAGATTTTGAAATACACTTCGTGCTTATTGAAGGGCAAATTGACTTCAACAAACATTTAGGAAATAACAACTTTGGAACCAGTATTCCAACTCTTGCATAATACACAGTGTTGTGGGAGAAACAATAACAAAAAGTATTCATAGCCTAAGCGATAAATGCTCTAATCAGGGGAACACTGCCACAGGAGCGACTAATTCTCTTTGAGCGGGGTTAGGGTGAAGGAGGCAGAAGCCCAGAGAGCACGGGGCGGGGGGGGGGGGCAGGAAGAGTCATAGGGAGGAGGCAGCATTTGAGCTGGGCACTGAAGGATAAGTAGGAGCTCTCCAGGCAAAATGCAAAGGAGGGGGTATTATTTGAGCAAGGGCACTGAGTCAGGAAAAGCGCTCATGTTTAAGGAGTGATGTCTAGGCTACTCTGACCTGAAGGCAAGATGTCTGGGGATAGGGGAAGAAAAAGAAAAGATAACAGCCTGAGGGGAGGTCTGGGGTCAGACAGTGAAGGCGAGGGTGGTAATGCTAAACCTTTGAGCTTTTCTTTTTTTTAAATTTTATTTTATTATGTTATGTTAATCACCATACATTACATCATTAGTTTTTGATGTAGTGTTCCATGATTCATTGTTTTCATATAACACCCAGTGCTCCATGCGGTACGTGCGCTCCTTAATACCCATCACCAGGCTAACCCATCCCCCCACCCTTTTCCCCTCTGGAACCCTCAGTTTGTTTCTCAGAGTCCATAGTCTCTCATGGTTCGTTTGAGCTTTCTTTTAATAGGCTAAGGGAAGTCGTTTACATTTTAAAGCAAGGAAATAACCTAATCTTGTCTGAATTTTAGAAAGATTATCCTGAGCCAAGAGCAGAGCCAGCCTTGAGCTTGTTAAAATGTTCAAAATCTGACCACAAAACAGGGGTAGTAAAATCTGACCACTGCTCCCACCCCCCCACCCCCGAAGCTAAACAAATTCCCCAAATGCCAGGATCCTGAGAAAGTGTCTCCAGGGAGCAGACTTTCTTTGTTCCATTCCTTCTAGAAGGGGGCAGGGTACCCCCTGGGGCCTAGGGCCCAACTTTGTCACCTACCCCCCCCCAACAGCCACAGGTGGAGAAAAAAATACTACAGAGCCAGAAAAACAAACAAACCAACAAACAAAAATCCTTTCGATAGTCTGAGAAAGAGACTTTGAAACACAGGCACTTTCCTTTTCAAAAGACAGTGCTGGGGCCCTCATGCTCTCTTCATTCAAACCAGCTCGCAATCACCTGCGCAAAGGTACTGGGTCTGTGGGTAAAATGCAGTGGCCACCAACGGTCCCATCGAACTTCACCGTTTTTTGAGCTTCATGTTTGTAACATCCTCATTAATGGAATATGCCCTTAGGTGTATCTATGGTGCAGACGCTTCTCGGTCCAGTTGTATCTTAAATACATGCTTTTGTTCTCTTGACTAGCGGTCCCTACCTCGCAGGCGTTTCCCCACCCACTGTACGTGCTCCTTGGGGCGGGAGATGGTCAGAGACCCTGGCCTTCCCTACAACCTAGCCGCCTTCTTTGCGTGACCCCCACTCCCCATCTCAGAGCAGTTACAGGACTTCAAGAAGACCAAAGGAGGCTGCCGCTACAAGGAAAAGCAGTGCCCCCTCTGTTGGAAAGGTGGCCAGGTGAGCAAAACTCCCCAGAGCGGAAACTGGTCCACCCACGGCAGGCCGGCAGGCACTTAATTAGGGCTTTTAAAGAGATGCTTTCAATAAGCATTTATTGACCATTTGCTGTGCCTGCTATAAAAACCTAATAAGGCCCAGCAGTGATAAGAATTTGCTCTGCGTTGTCTACTGCTTCATCAGAGAAGCTCCGAGATTTTTCTAAAATCATGCAAGGGGAAGAATAAAATCCTTCCAGGCCACCTTTAGCACCACAAAGACCTTTCTCTCTCCCTCTGGTCAGCCGTGTCAGACAGGGTCTCAGCAGAGGAAAAGCAGCTGGCCCTGGGCCAGAGAGCAAGCCGCTGGTCTAAGGAGAGAGAGAAAAACTACAGAAGCACGCGCTCACTTGACTTGATTTCTGGTCATAAAGCAACCAATTACCCGACGAGGATGAAACAGCAGTTGTTGTTTTTTTTTTCCCCTATTCTGTTTTCACAATCATCTTTCTTCCCTGTTTCTAAAATTGATTTCATTCCCATTTAGCTAGAAGCCAAACAGAGCCCTTAGTCCACTGTGTCCCAGTTCACTCTCCATCATGTCATTTTATTTTAAATTTAGAATCCAAATCCTTGTTTACATGTAAATAACTCAGTGTTATTTATGCTTATTTAAAAACAAAAAGAGACCACTAATTATCAATATTGTTTGACATATACCATTTCCAGCAAAAGATCCTATTACGAGTGCTAATTTTTCATTATTTAAAGATAGTTTTTAGCTCTTTTTCTCTTGAGGACTGGGTTTGGATAATTGAGATTTAAAGAAAGATTGAAAACTCTTTGGCTAAAAGAGAGGGAAAAAACTGAAATGTTAAGTACAAAGTTGTCGTCCACTATTGCCCTTCTCTTCAATAATGGAAATCCAGTTTAGGGCACCATGCAAAAGAGCATCCTTATATTTTTAAATTGCAAGTGTCCAATTATGTACAAGGGTCAAGGCAGAATGGATCTGAAGGAGCTCAATTTTAAAATCCCTTTAAAAATCAGGACAAAGGATGCTGCATTATTAAACTAAATGTTTAAAAACGAAAAGTATTATGTGTGCCGCATGGGGGAAGATCAGATTTTTATTAATGCAAGTTTTAAATGCTGATTAATCCTCTTGAGAGTCAGTTTCCCAAAGCATTGGATTGTATTCAAGTCGTTTTCAAAACGGCACATCACTTCCATTATTCTGAATATTAATTGAACAACATTATAACTAAGGATACAAAGCAAGATTTAAAACATGATTACGGCTGTCAGTGCTTACATCTAAATAAGTCTTTGGAAATTCAGGCTTAGAAGGAAAAAAAAATGTTGGAAATTGGTCTTAGAACAGCAAAGATCTCTCTTAGCCTTTTTAAAAAAAATGAATGTGACGCTTAAGGACTCCAGGAAGCTTCAGCTGGGACTTGGTCTTAATGTATTTATCTGGGCAATTCTCAATCAGAAATCAGAGTTACTTCTGACTTGTGATTTGGGAAAATATCAAGGGCATTTTCTTTAGGGGAGAAGAAGGGGAGCCAAAGAATATTATTAGTTGATAGAATTTTTCCACTTCCTTACTTTGCATTTCTATTTCAGTCTCCTGTCTAAACCCAAAAAATCAAAGAATTAGCCAAATTTAATCAAATAAAATATTACTATGATTTCAAAACAACTCATTAAGCTGAGAGTCAAGCAACTGCAAGTAAGTAATGACTTATTTTCACAATAACCAGTTGTTTTCATTCAACCTCTTCTATCTCTCAAATCCAGTTTAGGGGTACATAAGATCCCCATTTCCTCACCAGAAGCAACAGAAAAATATTGGCTTCTCTTACGACCTGGAGGAATTTTAGTTTTGTTTTGTTTCCTTAAACGGTTGCTATGTGTTTGAGCGATAGCTCTTTGTTCGAAAGGATGCAAAAGCCACTCTTACATCTAATTCTAGTAAGATAAATGGCATTATGAAGGGAATATTAAAAATTTACAGCCCTCTTTACTAAGTTTACTCGTCAGCCAAACATGCTGAATATTGCATAACACACACACACACACACAAAAGCATGCCATCCCGACGATGAAAAAGATATGAAGAAATAATGATGCAATGATAACAATTCTGATGGAGTTTGCAGATCTCCATCGCTGTTTGGCACGTCATTTAACTGCATTGCGCCAAACCAGCAGAATCATGCAATATGTTAGCATAAAGGGTCCACAGTTTAAGGGGAAAATCTAGAAGTGTTAACTATACACTGTCTAATTATACAACCTTACTGTCCCAGAATGTGATTTCAGAAACCATTTCTGACATATGGGAAAAGGGTAGAACAGCTGGTCATTAAGGTTTTCTCAAGACTATTTAGCAACACACTTGAATGTAATTAAAGTGAAACACTAAATACTGCACTTGTGGCACAATGTATTTTTAATTTTTATGGCATGTGGTAAAAGTAAATAGATGCAGAGCATTCAAGTTTCTCCATCCGGCATCCAACTTGTAAAGATACAGTGTTTGGCGGAGCGCGCGCAGCGTCCTGGTATAAGTCACAGACATCCATGTGGGGTGTTTAAGGCTGTCTTAAAGGAACTGAATTTGGCAATACTCTGAGGAATGTCTACTGGGAACTCCCAGACAAAGGATAAGATGAATTTGTTCATTTATTCATTCATTCATCAAACACGACCTGGAATTATTTTTTTGAGGAGGAAGACATTAGCCTGGCCCTCGCGTAGCTCACATCTCATTGTGTTTAAAACACAGAGGCGGAAGGTGGTTAAAGGGTGGTGGGAGCACCAGGAAGGTGTGTCTGGCCCCCACTGGGTGTGTCAAGCAAAGCCCCTGGAATAGGAGTCATCTTAGCTAGAAAAAAAAAAAAGCTTATGCAAAGGCTAAAAAAAGAAAAAGAATGTCATGTTATGAATAGAATCTTTACAGTTACCGGATGTTCACAATGTTCTGGCCTGGGGCTAAGCTCCTGACTATTATTTCATTTACGGATGAGGAAACTCATAGGACGGTTCATGGCAAAGCAGTTAGGGGGCAACTTACCCAGAATTCAAACCCCAGTGTGTCTGAATGCCAAGTCCAACTTCTCTATATTACATGTCCAAATTGACATGTATGTAGCACGTTTATTTCACCTTCAAAGAACTACATGTATAAATTCAGTCCTTATCAAAACCCTGTGATTAAGATAATGAAAAAGCAAGGTGCAGACTGGGAGAAAATATCTATAAACCACATATGTGATAAAGAACTTGTACCCAGAATATATAAAGAGCTCTCAAAACTCAACAGTAAGAAAGTAAATCACCCAAAAAAGTAAGGAAAGATTTAAACAGACATTTCACCAAAGAAGAAATACTATGGCAAATAAGCACATGAAAAAAAGTGTTCAACATCATTAGCCATTAAGGAAATGCAAATTAAAAGCACAAAGAAATTCTACTACATCTCTACGCGAATGGCTAAAATAATAAAAAATAATGACTATCCCAAGTGCTAGCAAAAATGTGGAGTAAGTAGAACTCTCAGAGATTGCTGGTGGGAGTGCAAGATTGTACAGCCATTCTGGAAAAACTTGGCAGTTTCTTATAAAGTGAAACATACGTTTACCATGTGACTCAACAAATCCACTCCTAGGTATTTACCCTAGAGAAATGAAAACCCATGTGAATATTTAGAGCAGCATTATTCATAATCTTAGAAAACTGGAAACAATCCAAATGTACTTCAACAAATGAAGTGACAAGCTGTCATACATCCGTACAATGGAATACTACTAAGCCACGAAAAGGAATAACCTAATGAGACACATGCACCATGGAAGAATCCCAAAGGCGTTATGTTGAGGAAAGAAGCCAGTTGTAAAAGGTAGCCCCTCAGCATGACATTCTAAGAAAGGAAACCTATATGGGATTGTTGCCAGGTTGAGGTGGGGGATGGTTTCACTTTAAAGGGGCAGTAGGAGGGAATTTTTAGGGTGAGGACACTGTTCTGTACCCTAAGTGTGGTGGTACATACACAAACATATACATTGTTAAAACTCATAGAACCGCACACCAAAAAATGAAGTGTACTGTGTATAAATTTAAAAATAAAAATAAAAACCTCATGAGGTATGTGTTCTAGTTTGGGTTCTCCAAAAAAAGAAAACCCTGAGAGAGGCAACTGGGGGTTAGGAATTTATTTGCAACGTGAATCCAGGAATCACAAGTGAAGAAATGGGAACAGTGAGACAGAGAAAGGAGAAAAGTAAAAACCAAAAAAGGGCATTAATGAGAGGGTTTGCACTGTGGACAGCTTCAGGTCAGTCCTGCTGAGCATCTTCTGAGAAGCCATATGGAATATGTCTCAGAATCACTCTAACGGCAGGTATCTTTCATTTGGTTGAGATTAAGGTTGCCCCTAGGAACACAAACTCTTAGGCTTCTAGGTTTTATAAGTGCCTTTGAAAGCCCTCAGGCAAAGAAGAGGAAAGACCCAGATCCCTGAGGTGGGAAGATGTCGACTGTGTATCATAGCTGATGGTGAATGCAGGTGGCCTGAAGGACATGGGAAGGCAATCAGCAGCATTTGCTAAGGAGGTATTAGTAATGGATGCTCTACATATTTGGTTTTGAAATAAAGTGGGGGAAATTTGCCAAACAATTAAAATAAATATATGCAATGTTGATAATAAGAACTCTTGTCATTAAGGAAAACACTTGCAATTTGCCAGTTACCACAGTGGACTAGCTAGACTTCTTCATTCTATATTCTATCATATAATTCTTCCAACAGCCCTATGAGATAAATGTTAATATCCCCATTTTACAAGCAAGGAAACTGAGGCTCAAAGCAATTAATTAGCTTTCCCAAAGATGCAGGTGCACACACACACACACACACACACAGCTAAGGAGTCATAAGATCAACTTAGAAGCCCATGGTTTTTCCACCATTCTTGGTTAGTGTCTACTCTGATTTATGTTGCCACATAACATTACAGAAGATAGAGTAATTCTGAGAAAACTGTGCATAGCAGGGGGAACCATGAATTGTGATTATGAAGCCAGATCTAAGTCACTCCAGGGCTGAACCCTACTTGTGGGAATATTCAGGCCTTCTCTTTCCAGCTATCTATGAGCATGTCATCATTCATTTGAATCTCCAAATGATAGTGACTGAGAAAAAAAAAAAAGAAGACATGAAACTCATACCAATCTGCTTTAACTCCATACACAAATGTCTAGAAATTTTTTAAACTTTGGCTAATAAATGGAAAATTGGCTGTAAATAATATGTCCACTGCTGCTTTCATTTCCTTGACATAAATGACCAAGCTGATGCTCTAGCTGTAAGCACTGATCCTGTAGCTTCAGACTCTGTAACACCACCGGGGAACTATACCTTTCATTTTCCTTACTGCTTCTTAACGGGCAGTCCTCCAACCCTGAAGGTGATTTTGCTGCAAAACGATATGAACTTGGAGTTGTTCTTCATTGCAGGAGGTCTAAGATTAAAGACTGATATACCTTCCCTTACTCTCTCCCAATCGCTATTGTCTTCATAGTCGCCGAACACAGAGGTTATGGGCAAACCTCAGAGATATTGCGGAGTTGGTTCTACACCATCTCAATAAAGCGAATAACACAGTAAAGTGAGTCAAATGACTTTTTTGATTTACACTATCTTGTAGTCTGGTAAGTATACAATAGCATCATGTCTAAAAAACTGTGTGTACCTTAATTAAAATGTACTGTATTGCTAAAAAAGGTAACCATCATCCGAGCTTTCAGAAAGTCATAATCTTTTTGCAGGTGGATGGTCTTGCCTTGAGGTCGATGGCTGCTGACCGGTCAGGGTGGTGGCTGCTGAAGGCTGGGGCAGCTGTGGCAATTTCTTAAAATAAGACAACAATGAAGTTTGCTTCATGCATTGACTCTTCTTCTCACGAATGATTTCTCTGCCGCATATAATGCTTTCTGATAGCATTTTACTCACAGTAGAACATCTTTCAAAATTGGAGTCAGTCCTCTCCAACCCTTCTGCTGCTGCTTTATCAACTAAGTTTATATGATAGTCTAAATCCTTTGCTGTCATTTCAACAATCTTCACAGAATCTTTACCAGGAGTAGGTTCCAACTCGAGAAACTGCTTTCTTTGCTCCTGCATAAGAAGCAACTACTCATCTGTTCAAGTTTGATCATGAGATTGTAGCAATTCAGTCCCAACTTCAGGCTCCACTTCCAATTCTAGTTCTCTTGCTATTTCCACCACGTCTGCAGTCACTTCCTCCACTGAAGTCTTGAACCTTCAATTTGTAAAACAAAAACAAAAACCCCAAAGAAACCCCACAATATCTGCGAGGTGTGATGAAGTGAAGCAATAAAACGAGGTAAGCCTGTGCAGACTTTTGGCCAAAGAACAAAGGAAAGCTAACTGACCCACGTGGGCACTGAACCCTTGACCTCATTAGCATTGTTTTCTTACCACTTCTGCTAACAGACAGCCCAATTATGAACACTGAATCAAAGACGGAAGTCACCTCTTCACCTGGAGCCACGAAAAGCCCACAACTGCTGGTCGTTAAGAAGAGACTATTTCTCAGTCAAATAAACACAGTATGAACATCCACAAGCAATTTCTAAGAATCTTCCTTCCTTGCATGGCTGTGTCTAGCAAGAATTGCGGTCAGGGTGGTTTCCAGGCTGGAAGGTGATGAAGGCTTTGGAAGCATTGTCCTGGGATGGATCTGCTAGAGTGTGCTGGTGTGTGCTTCTCACAAAGATGCTCACGTCAGATCCAACTTGAATCTTCTGCAGTTGTGATCCCCCATCCCTAGACTCCTCTTTGGAACCCTTCCACACTGTTAGTCCTGACACGTGAAGCTCTGCCTACAAACAGAGCTGAGGGGTCTATGGCAGAGATATTTCCACAATGGATTTTACAATTGAAATGACTCTTGTTACTCTCTGGTAGTATAGAGGTTTTACAAAGTGGTTCTTAAACTGTGAAGGACAACTTCCTTGTTCTGAAAGGTAGCAAATTTGTGTATGTGTCTCTGTGTGCACGAGTCTGTGTATGTATATACTTTTTAAAGATTTTTTTTTAAATTAGTTGAATGACGTCCAATTAGTTGTATTCCTTTTTTTGAAAGCTGAAATGATTTCAGTAAGTTCTCAGGATACAAAGAGTGTGTCGGTCAGTCAACGCATGGTGCTAATAAAACCAAAGAAGATGGCTCAGTTCCCAGACCAGTTATGGGGCTTATCTCTGCCATGGGCCACCACCCTAGGCAGGGCCACCTAGCTTGCATATGATATGATTTACATAATGAGAACAAGTAGAGATAGAGCATGGACAGTTCATTGTAGAAACATCTCCTCCTCTGGAGAATAATAGCCAATTTTGATGGCTGGGTTTAGTTTATATTGTCCTTATCCACTAAGAGCAATGGATGAGAAGATACACGCCCAGAAGTAGAGCTCGCTCATCCAAAGATGAATCATGGTTCCAGACTACAAACTGTGCCTATATTTCAGAATATATTTTACTTTATAGAGGATTTTAAACTCTGTGGATTTTATACAGCTAACCTGTTCTTCCCCTCTATTCTGCTCTTCCCAGTATAAGACAACAATGAAGTGTCCCCCAGCCTTCCACCAAGCATATATATACAATTCACAGCCATAGCAAAGTCCAATTTATAAGTTGATTCTGACTCAATTCGATAGGCATTGCTAGTGTTCCAACACCCCATTCTCCTCTACTTCCAGGTATAGGAAGATTACAGAGTCCTACCCTTTGAAGTATGCCCATGTGAGTCATTCAGGCCAATGAAATGTGATCATAAGAGTCCAAAACATTTGATTGCTTATATTCAATTCTCTAGACTTGACAGTGACAAACTCAGAGACAAACCTGAGCCTCCAAATGAGGCTCATCATCCTTCCTCCAGGACGGATGGTACCCCGTCAGCCTGGGATCTGAAGTGATGTCTTTCACTTGACAGAGCACAGAGCAGAGCTGCCCTAAGCCACCCTCTCTTGATGATAAGGTAAGCAGGAAATCAACCTTTGTTATTTTAACCACGGAGAGTTTGGGGTTGTTTCTTTCCACAGTCTATCCTAACTGCCTTACCAGAAAAGAAAGCATCTCAGCCTCTCAGACAGTGGGGATACAGTATCTGAAGTCTTGGCAAGAGTCCTGGGAACCTGAGTGCTCTCTAAGGCACTCTCTACAATACTGGCCTGGACTACGTAACTGGGTTCATGCCTCCATTTTCTCTCTGAGTTCTGACTCAACCCTACACTCACCTAGCACTCGCCGTAACATCAGCATTAATGTAGTTTTAGGAATTTTCTGCCTCCACCTGTACTTCTGCCTCCACCACTTGACACCATGCCCTGACACCTGGTTTGAGTTTAGTCCCCATTTGAACTGCTCCTGGTTTGCCCTCTTGCCTGTCACACTGCCTGTTCACTGTGCTGCTCTCCCAGGGTCCAGGCACAGGCTTCAAGTCTCCCTGCTTGTCCTCTCTCTTCAGGTCTGGTCTTAGTTGTCAAGTTGCCAATGCACCTCTTGTTAAAACCATCTGAGTTTGATCACACTTGCTCTTATCATGTCCTAGGATATGGTTCAATTATATAAAAGCCAGGGCAACCTGAAAAGGATGAAGTTCAGGACAAACCCCACTTCAACATTAGAGTAGGCAAAAGGCCAGATTCTACAACAGGCTTGAAAGAAATTGAATCCAACAGGTAGTAGGTGAAAATTAGGCAAAAATCGGTGTCAAGAGACTTCATATGACTTAAAAAGGGTTACTTTACTGGGTAAATCCAGTTGAGGTCAACACCTGGAGGCCCAGAGAGGCAGGGAGAATCCGGGAAGTGTGCAAGGTGATGTAAACCCTCACTCAATAAGACAGATCTTGGGAGTATTGGTTGCATTTCTGAGATAGGGAGCACAAGAAGATCCTGCTCTCAGACCCAAACATTTCTGAAATAAGGCCAAGGTCAACTATTTAGCTTTCAAGCCCAAAGTCTGGGGCATTTGAATCACAACAACTGCTGTAGTTCCTTTAATCTTTTGTGGGTAAACTTAAGGTTTGACCTAGAGTTTGGGAGAGGGATGTGCCTAGTAAATGGTGTCTAGGACACTTGACATGAGATGAAGAGACTGAGAACCAGACAGGATCTAACAGGCTTCTTAAGTGAAGCACATTGGTGGCATGATCAGACTACTGTGCCAAGCAAGAAGGCAAAATTTGCAAATTGAAACTATTTGATGGGACAACTAACAATTCATGAGCTTACATAAATGTTGACAAGTTTGTCAATGCATAAAATCTTTCTGGATTTGGTATAGAGAAGGTAAATGTGGACTCTAGTGTATCCTCAGCCCTCAGGGTATATATCAGGTGGTGCTACTAGCCTAGATGGTTTTGGCCGAGGGATAAGGAGAGAATAGCTCCATCAGCTAGTATTCACCAAGAGTACTAGTTTCATGCCTACCAAAAACGTAAGAAGATTTGGACCCCTTACCTAAGAGCTCTTAATTTTAGGGTAAAAACAGTTAATGAACATGAAGCACGGGGCAAACATTATGCAATAATAGATACGTTAGTGTCAACTTGCATTGATGTGCCTCTAGATACCCTAGGATTGCTGAGAGGAGAGACATGACTTGCCAGAAAAAGTCAAGAAGTCTTCATAGTGAAGGTAGGGTTTTATGTAGAAAGGTGAGAAATTGGATAAAGCTAAAGAAAGGGTAAGTCTGACAAGAGAAACACAATGAGCAAAGGCCTTCAGCTAAGGGGAGAGAGTAGTGTTAGATGGCCAGCCGATGAGAGACTAGGGGTGTTGATCAGTAATAATTTGAGGCAGGTGGGTCATCTAAAATGTAGCAAACAGGGTGGTTTAAACTTGCTGATGTAGAAATTAGAAAGCCACAGCATAAATCACACAGCTTTGAGTGGGGCACAGAGAAGGAAAGGACCTGCAGCAGGTTCAGACTGATGTACAAGAAGCCTGCCACTTCTTATGGATACATAACCTGTTGGATCTTATGGTATCAACAGATGTTGTGCAGAGTATATGGCAAACCCTAGAAGAAGAATCAGGATGTAGAACCCTACGTTTCTGAAGCAAGGGTATGCCATCTATACCAAAGAACTAAACACCATTCAAAAAACAGTTCCTTGCATGCTATTGGACCCTGGGAGAGACGGAGCATTGACCGTAAGTCATCATGTGGCCATGCAGCCAGAGCTACCCATCATGAGGGTTTTATTAGACCCCCAAGTCATAAAAGTTTGATCAGGCACAAAAGCCATCGATTGTAAGATGGAGTAGGACACGCAGCATCAGATATGAGCAGAGTCCGACGGTATAAACTGTAAAAGCAGATGGCCTAGAAACCCATGTCATCCACTACTGTTGCATTTGCCTTCAGCTCACATCGATGACCACATGGGAGGCACCTTATGACCACCTGATGGAGGTGAGAAAAAGCCAAACTTGGTTTATGGATGGCTCCATATGTACGTGCAAGCTACAAATGTACTCCTGATGAACTATACAGTCCCATTAACTGGTGGCCTTCAGCAATAAGGAGAAATCCTTCCCATAGGCAAAGCTGTAGTTGGCATATGTGATCATAAATTGTATATGTAAAGAAAAGTCATCTGAGGTCAGAATATACCTAGGCTCATGAGTAGTGGTGAATGGCTTGGCTAGACAGGGACCTAGAATGAAGAAGTTGAGAAGATTAGAGACAAGGAAATTGAGAAAAATGAATCTCTAGGAGAGGGCATGGAATATGAAAATCTTTTTATAGTATGTTAATGCCCATCAGAGAGTAACCTCCACGGAATAAATAGCCAACTAAATAATCAACTAAACATAACAACTAGGCCAGTCGATATCAGCCAGCCACTATCACTAGTCACCCTAATCCTGGTGTGATCGGTTCACGAATGGGACAGTCATTGTGACAGGAATAGAAGGCATGCATAGGCCCTAAAGTATGGGCTCCCACTCACCAAAGCCAACTTATTTGTCACTGCCAAATGTCCAGCTCAACATTCACAAAGACCAGTGTCGAACCCCTTACATGGCATCATCTTTCAAGACCAACCAGCCACTTGGTGGTGAATTGATCAAAATGGATCGCTTTCACCTTGGATGGGGTAGCAATTCTTAGTGACTGAAGCCAACATATATATTTCTTGCAAGGCTTTGGCCAGCCTGACTACAGATGTTTAATCTACTGACATCCACTTAATATGTTACTTATTATGTCACTTACTGTCACCTCTGACTAAGGGACCTACTTTACAGAAAATGAAGTGTGGCAGTAGATATACAAAGGATCCAGTGCTCCTATGAATTATCACAACACACAGACTCTGTAGACCTGAAAAGCAGTGAAACGGTTTTTTGAGGGCACAGCGCAAGTGCTCACTTGATGATGATACCAGCAAGAATGGGACACCATCCTTCAGGATGAGATAAACATCTTAAATCAACAACTATTATATGGTGATGGGCCCTGATAGGAAGAGTTCATGGAAATGGGGACCAAGAAATGGAAGCAGGACTAGCCCTGCTCACCATCACTCCTGGTGGCCCATTTGAGAAATCCAAGTTTTCCATCCCACAACTTTAGGCTCTATGGGTCTAGAGGTTCTGGTTCCCGGAGTGGGGATGTTTTTATTAAGGACACAATAAAAATATCCTTAAGGCTTAAGGCTACAGCTGCCACCTGGTCACTGCAGGATCCTTGTGCCCAGAGACAAGCAGGCAAGAAAAGGAGTCACTATACTGGTAGGGATAATTGACCTTGATCATGAGGAGGAAGTAGGAATCTTACAATAGGGGCAGAAAAAATACACCTGGCACACAGTTGACCCACTGGAGAACTTTTCTGATACTCTCCTGCCTAATTTTGATGGCAAATAGATAAGGCCAGCAAGTCATGGTCTGATGAAGACATGGTGACTAGGGGCTCACACCCCCCCAGGAATGAGAATCTAGGTTATTCCATCAGGTAAGCCAACCAGACTTAGGTGCCAACTGAGGGCAAAGGTGCAGATGTTAAGGGAAAATAGGAAATCAATAGTAGAGGACAAAGATGATGAGTGCCAGTTATGGCCTGAAGACCAGCTGTAATAGTGGAACTAGTTTGTCCCATTCCTCTTAATCTTGTAAATTTTCTCAAAGAGTCGGGACACCTGGGCAGCTCAGTCAGTTAAGTGTCTGCCTTCAGTTCAGGTCATGATCCCAGGGTCCTGGGATCGAGTCCCGCATTGGGCTCCTTGCTCAGCGGGGAGTCTGCTTCTCCCTCTGCCTGTTGCTCCCCCTGCTCATGTGCTCTCTCTCTCTCTAACAAATAAATAAATAAGATCTTTAAATTAATTAATTAATTATCTCAAAGAGGCCATCCAAAATCCTACAGGAGCTATTCCCAGATTGGGCAAATTTACTAGACAAATGAAGCATATCTGAGAGGCTCAAGGGTGGCTCTAGTGTTTGCCATGGTGTGCCACCCAGCCACAAACACACACTCACACAGTGCCACTAGCCTCCCCTCCCCCCACACACGTGGTCTTCCTCTCTCTCTCAAAGAACCAAGACATTTATTCGACCAGCAATTGTGAAGTGGTTCCTGAGAGTTCACAGCTGGGTTCTTCTCTGGGAAGTTCCCTCAACTGCAGGGAGCCACCTAACTGAAAATGCAACCCTTCCCCAGCAGCCCCCATCCACTGCTAAGAGCTGCCCTACTAACTGGCTTCTGCTGAACTCCTTTAGCTCACTCAGGATCAGGAAGTACAAAATTCCTGGTACACTTGCCTCAGTTTGGGACAACTCGGAAAGCCCATCCCAGCCCTCAGAGCTCACTGTGAAGTTGGCCAATCCCCCGTTACAACTGTATCCCCATTCCCCTTGCCCCTCTCTCCAGTCTTGCTTCCTTTGGTCCCTTACAGGATGTTGTTTCTGAGACTACTCCCCAGTAAACCACATACACACAACTCTGACTGAGAGTCTATTCTCTGGAGAATCCCATCTGAAAGAGTCAGGGAGCAAGCATCAGAGATCCAAGCAACCACATAACATGTGGACAATGAGAGGATAGGATCTTGGCCTGGTTGGGGGCAGCTCCATAGTATGCCATCCTTCTTCAGAAGTAGATTAGCCCTGCCCCTGCATTGGGGCCAGAGATGACCATGAGGTGTGGGTGGGCCTGACCTATTCACATGATAATCACAAAGATTATCCAATTATACCCAGTAATACCCAATAATGACCATGTAGAATCACTCAGGCAAGTCCCAAAGAAATCCATATGTAACTCAATATCCCTAAAGTAGAAGACTTCAGTGATTAGATTCTTGGGAGCTTTGGAGGCAGCCCTAAAGTTGGAGCATCGGGGACAAGCTTGCAGTTGGACATTTGGAGGTACGAGTAAAGCAGGGTTACTCTCCTTTCGCAGAGCCTCCCAACAGAGAAGAGCTGCACTTACTCAGAGGTGTGTCACAACCCAGCCATGTGCCATGAATGGGTTACAGGTGCGCTAGGAGATATTGCTCTTAGCCTTCAGGGCAGCTGGGCAGGGCCTGGGGCAACCAGAGTTCCCTCCCCCGACCCCGTGCAAAGGAATGCTACCTCTTCCAGACCTTCTCGGAACGGATCCCTAAAGAAGCAAGAAGCCAAATCTGATAATGCTTCCCTCATGAAACACTCAGGAAGCACCTGAGTTAGAAGAATGGTAAGTCCTACAAAGATCTTGTTTTGATGTTTGTCAATTTCCTCTTCCCTTCTAGATGCCACCTTAGTTAGGAGGGATCAATGTCTGAATTTTCTGAATTTTATTTAGAGTTCCCTAAAGAATTCTTCATAGGGCTATGTGGTTTCTCTAGCCCATGGCCCAAGTGACCAATTAAATTGGCTATCAAATCTTATTACAAAGAAAAATTCACCTGAAAGTTGTCCTCTGGGTAAACAATTACCCTTGGACAAGAAGTGCCAGTCAATTTAGAGCTGGTCCTCACTCAGGCAGGCATTCTCCCTTTCTGGGGTGAAGGGCTGTGTAGACATTGCCCAAGAAGCAAGAAAACATTTTGCTTCTATCTTATACGATGTGTCCTTACAGGTATAACCAACATACTTTTGAATCTTCCCAGGCTTCCTTCTCCCCACCTCCCCTCCTTGATAGCACCATATGCTTTCATCTCAGAAAGAAATGCTGGTTTCTTCTTTTCCTTTATTCACTGCAGGGCAGTGTCAGATGGTGTGTCTATCGAGGTAGTGAGATTCAAGGAGACTGTAGGGGCGAGGTATTGTCTGGCAGGAAGCCATGCTTGCTGGGCCTGCAGTCTCCACGGGCCCTCCATCATGGCCTTGGGCAGGCCACTTGACCTGGGTCTCAGAGGAGTTCAGCTCATTAGTGTAAAGCTGCTGGTGGTTTAGGGTGAACCACTCTGACACCCAGAGAGAAAAGAAGAGCAGCAGTTACCAAGAGCTGTGACAGGCTCACCTTAAGACAGTAAGCCGCTCAATTCTATGTGAGAGAGGTTTCCTCTGATGTGTGAGTCAGAAGCAAACTCAGGCTCCAAAGCAAAGTTACACTGGCCCCTCCAGGCTCACCAGCTCTGATAGCAGAGCGGTACTGTTCAAGATTTTCACCTCAGAAACAGTGCCAAGTGTTCGTCTTCCCACTGCTGGGGGCAGGGAGCAAGATGCTGTATAGTCTTGGTGTTTATTATGTCCTGGGTTTTTTTGTTTTGTTTTATTTTGTTTTTTGCTTTTAATGATAACTTTGCATAGTTTTTCCCAGCTACTGAACTCATACAGATCGAGGGAAGCTCTCTTTGCTTCGATCCTTCCCCCTTTATAACAGCAAACAGACACTCCTGAGGGTGGAAACAGTTGGTTTTCTCAGGCCACTAACTCCAACTACACTACATTTCCTCCTTATCATCACTACTTAGTCTGTAATTATTCCAGTCTACTAACTCCTACAGAGGTGGGGGATCCTATGGCTCAACTGCATAAATCACTGATTTGGGGTCCTTCACTGTCATTAATAAGCTCAGGACATGGCAGTCCCTAGAGATCCAGCTCCTCAAATTTGATGAGCATTAATGTTTACAATCCAGGGACGGAAAGGGAAGCTCTTGGCAAGGACGTTGCCATGAAGATCAGCAGTTTTAGGCAAACCCACCATGATCGCTGCTTCTGTTTATTCTCTTGTTGTAAATGGCTAATAATAAGCTAATTTGGCTATGTTATGAGAATGGCATCTAAAACAACGAAGAAATGAAAATCGAATTAGGCACAAACCACCTATTCCCAAAGCTTCAGATCACCATATCCCAAGCTACCCTGATGTTTGACGCTACAGGGAATTCAAGGGAACCCACCTGCAAGACAGTTGCAAAAACATCCCATCCCCAAATACTTTCACTTAACCTCACATACTGAAGCCAGTGAACATCAGCACTGGTGGTGGCAGCATGGAGCCAGGGGGAGACCTTGAGAGGGGACCCTCAGTTTCAACTGGAAATCACTGGCCTGCAGGCCCACCTTAACTTACAGAACAGACTGAGCTGTGTCTGGGTTGATGTGCCCAGGAAGAAGCATTGAAATGAACAGCTCTACTGTTCAACAGTCATCTTCATCATCTGCTAGCGCAAGATTCCCAGAGCCCCGTATACACAGAGAGCTAAAAGATCAAGAGCTGCACACCACCACAGATGTCACAGAATTATTTATCCTGTAGGAGGCTACATGCATTCTTCTTCTGCTTCTTAAGTGAACTCATTGATTAGAAATCCAGTTGTGGATATTAGGAAACTGGCAGAGAGACCAAGGTCTGGGCTGTTTCTTGGCTTTGAGTTGATAATCCATAGTAGGAAGAAGTGCCCCTGCAGGGCTCCGTGGAAGTCATTTACATATGGTCTTTAGAAGTGCCCCTCTCTCCCTGGCCCTTGGGGATGTCACAGATGGCAAACAGGGAAAGCTTGCTGAACCCCAACATCTGGTCAAATGGTTCCACATAAGGAAGGAAAGTGAAATCTCTTTTATTAGAGTGGGTTACACACCACTCCTGGACCTCCATCCCCCGTGCTTCAGAAACAATTATCTTAAAGCTTTAAATGGATTTTGAAAACATTCAAAACCCAAGAATAGCTGTCTCAGTATGAAGAACTTATTAACACACAGATTTACATATTTGAAGCTAGTCAATAAGAGACTTTGGGGGAGGACAAAAGGAAATTCAATGAGAAAAGGGGGTGAAGAACTCAATAGTTCAAGTCTGAGGTTTATTTTATTTCCCATCCTGTGAATTTCAACGCACTGGGTCTCTAAGATAAGAACTGGTTAAAAATTAAGAGCAAAGAGAACCTTAAATAAATGGTAAAGCTAACACAGACCCAGGGACAGAGGCTTCTCACAAATGCACAGCTTGCGGCTCCACATATAGTATCTTGAAAAATCTTTACTGCCTTCAAAGATACAGCCCTTGGCACTGAGCACCGTGCCTCCAAGTTTAGAATGTGGACCTCCATATTTATGTTCCCCAGATGGTGGAATTTATAAATGCACCGTGGGGTGCTATTGAAATTAATAATTTAATTCATTTCCGTGATTGTGCCGTGATTGCTAGTCATTATGGCAAATAGCAGTTAGCAGAGTCTCTCGGTTCTGGGATGGAGCTGAAGGGTAATCTCAGTGAGAGTAATTCCTCTGTCCTCCCTTTTCGGATGCAGTCAATCCCTTCTGAACCGGGGTAGCCAAAAGTTTCTGGAAGGAAAATGAAGGCAGCTTCAACCTAGCGAGATGAAGATGGCTTCAATTTATGTGATTTCCAAAGTTTGAAATCAGTCCTCTAAGGACCACTAACATGATCTGTGATTGTTTAGCTTGGAGAAGGAACAGAGAAGAAGATACCCGATCACTATCTCCAAAGACACAAATTTTGCACTCTATGCCTGTGGACAATCTATATCCAAATAATTGAGAATTAACTGCACTTTTACTTTATATTCCCACTTGTCTGCTTATCGAGGGAATACACTGGCAGCTGGACTAAATGATTTTTGAAGTCCCTTCCAGAGATTCTCAGAGATTCCCTGAATCAATGGCAACGCTGGGAGAATAGTGGAGCAGTGACTCTGGGTTTCCTCCAGGGAAGCACTTTTGCTTCTCTCAGCCTAATGATCTGGAAGCCTAAATGTGCAAGAGGGGAAATCGCTGGGCACTGGTTCATGTAAGGGAGGCCAATGCGAATGAGCCCGTTGGAATTTTTCACACAAGAGGCTGTAACTGCCTTGGATTTATAAAGTGCCTTTTCTTCTTTGAGAAGCCTAAGCCCTTTTCTGTATTTCCCTTGTCATCCTCAAGGTTTTTGTTAATCACTGAAGTCAGCCCTGACCTACAGATCTTCATTCAATAGCAAGGACTCGAATACATGAGTAATAGAATAATCCAAAATGGTGGAGATAGATTCTGCTACCTTGGCTCCTGCTAGCCAAGATGGAGCACATCCAGTAGACTTCGCCTTTGGGCCCCTCTCTTTCTGCCCAGCCCGCAGAGCCTGAATGAACAAGGACTGAAGCAGAAGGGTTTCCTGCATGATTCCCACCAGCAGTGACCCTGCACAGGACCCAAGCTCACACCCTGCCCACCACTGCATTAGGGGAAAGGGACAGTTGGGAAAAAGAGGCAGAAGATGAATGCAGACACTCCCAGCCCCCGGGAGGAGGGCGGGAACTCAGCAACACCATACAGACCAGGCCACGTTCTCTTTGGCTTCACGATTCACTGTCCTGTGGCGTGCAGGTCAAGGAGCTCTCAGGGTGCACCCAGGGTATAGAAACATAACTACCTTTGTGTTCCAAGCTGGTTTCAAGGACAGCTTTCAAAGGGCTGTGGGTTTGGGAAAGTGGCAACAAAAAGTGTGCCCCACGGCGGTTGCATTTTAGGGGCGACAGAGTCAAGGCCCTGCACCAGTGGAGGACGTGGTAAATGCAAGCAGGATGCCCTCAGCAATTGTTCGGAGTGATGACCATGGACATTATGTGAGCTAAATGCCCAAGACTCCCTCTTCATCCCCTAAGTGCCTCGCCTCTAGCTTTCCCGGCAGTGTGTACCTCTTTAGTCGTGCTTTTCACACCCAGCCTCTCCATTCGGACTTGCAAGCTCTAAGAAAACGTGCCCCACTCACCTCCCCTGCAGCCCGCACGGCACCAGCCCAGGGATTCGCCCACAGGAGAACCCCAAGAACGGTCACGGAATCGCTTTTATCTGATTAGTGGAAACAGTGGGTGACCCGGGGGAGGGTAGGATTTCCACTATTTTCTTTTTGGTCCTGACAAGAAGAGGTGAGGAGCGCCCAAACTTCCTCTTTCTATCACAGCTGTCCCAGCCCATCACCTGCGTGACACAAGAGAACAAAGTTGGGGTGGCATTTTTCTTAGAAATGCAGGCTCACTTCTACTTTGTGACTCCAAGGCTGTGGAGGGGTGGGCGGAAGACTTGGTTTCTCCTCCCCATTGCTCTCTTTGGGTTGTTATTGTTGTCACTGTCCGTGACATTTCACAGATCATTACTTATTCTTGAAAATGCCCTCCAATGACCTGGCAAAAATACGTAGAAGAGAAGCCCTTGGACTAGAAGTCAAGTGAATTAGCACTTTCCCAAACTCCCTGTGTGAACGTGGGCCATCTTTCACTGCCCTTGGTCTCAGCCTTGTCTTTCAGGATGGCATCATGGAAGGAGAGGGGGTTTGGGGGCTAAACAAACATGTTTCAACACGAGACCTCCTTGTATAAATTCCGTGAACTTGGAGAAGTTCCTCACTCTCTTAGCCTCAAGTTCTTCATTTCTAACATGAGCATAATGTGTCTTAATACGGAGAGCTGATAAGAGCTTTAAACGAGCTCATATACGTAAGACACTTAGTTCAATCCCTGGCATGAGCTAGGCATCCAAATATGTTATTTGCCGCACTTTTTCTATATAAAAAGGGTGCCGTAGGCTGAATGTTTGCGTCCTCCCAAATTTCATAGGTCGAAACCTAATGCCCATTGTGATGGTGTTAGGAGGTGGGGGCTTTGGGAGGTGATTAGGTCAGGAAGGTAGAACTCTCATAAGTGGAATTAGTGCTCCCATAAAGGAGGCCCCAGAGCGATCCCTAACCTAGTCTACTGTGTGAGGACAAAACAAGTCAGCTGTCTCCAATCCAGAAGAGGGCTCTCACTAGAGCCCCCACCATTCTGGCACCTGATTTTGAACTTCCAGCCTCCAGAACTGTGAGCAATACATTTCTGCTGTTTAGAAGCCAGCCATTCTGTGGCATTTTGTTATAGCAGCCCAAACAGATTGAGACAATGTGATTTCATCGTCTCCTCCTTATAAAGTTGTTTTAAGGATCAAATGAAATTCTCGATGATAAAAATCCCTGAAAACTACAAAATACTGTGCATTTGTAGCCACATGGGATTAAGAAAAACAGAACATAGATAACAAGACACTACTGTATTATGCTCCAGTATCCAAAGAAAGTTACCTAGTGTTTTCAAAGTATTTTTTTAAAAAGATTTTATTTCTTTATTTGAGAGAGAGAGCATGTGAGTGAGAGAGAAAGCAGGAGGAGGGGTGAGGGGCAGAGGGAGAGGGAGAGGTAGACTCCCCACTGAATAGGGAGCCCGATGCGGGGCTCCATCCCAGGACCCTGGGATCATGACCAGAGCCGAAGGCAGAGGCTTAACCGACTGAGCCACCCAGGTGCCCTGCAAATTATTTGTAAAACAATTTTTAAGAAGGAAACCAGCATGGGTTGTTTTATTATAAGACCTTTGAGGGGTGGGGGAAGGAAATGGTAAGTGTGATAAGATCTAGAATGATGAGGGGCACCTGGGTGGCTGAGTAGTTTAAGAAGCTGACTCTTATTTTTGACTCAGGTCATGATCTCAGGGTCCTGGGATCGAGCCCCACATCAGGCTCTGCCCTCAGCAGGGAGTCTGCTTGAGGATTCTCTCTCTCTCTCCCTCTGCTGCTCCCTGTGCTTACTCTCTCTCTCTCAAATAAATAAGTAAATATATATATATATATTTTTTTTAAGGTACAGAATGATGATATTAGTGGCTATGAATTATAACTGTATCCTGGCTCATCAGCCAAGTGAGTTCAAATCCAAACTAAAAGTGTCAGAACAAAAAGATTGATCCAATTACCATTTCAGTCTATCTTTAGTGATTCATGTCCACTGGAGGCTTTGTGAACATGGATAATGACTAAATGTCATTACTGTGGCCTCCTGCTGAGTGTGCCTGGCATATGAGAACATCTTGGACATCCACTGCTTCTGTAGGACCACCCTTTCCAAACCCTGTTGCATGGAATGCTTTGCCACATAATGTTTATAGTGCTCTGGAGTCAAATAAGTTTAGGAAAATCTTTATCTCACTTTCAGACATTCAGAGTGTATTTGTAAAGTAAAGCTTCTGGAAAGTCCTGCAGACTTAAGTACATCTCTTCAACCCAGCATTTTCCAAACTAACTTGACCGAAAGGGTCTTCCCCTTTCTTCAAGCTACAGAGTCACAGTTAATATCTCTTAGAATAATATTCCATGTGAATACAAATCTAAGAAGAGATTTGTCCACCCACCAAAGGCCCCACATGACTGTTTGGGGACACAGTCAATATGCCACAATATGCCACAGAGCAAGGCTGGTGGGACACAAGGGCTTCAGGACCTTTGCGAAATAATGGTATATATCCTCCCATCAGTGTGGTGGAACCAGGATGCCACTTTGCGGAGCAGAAATCATAAGTGCCCTCTCAATATAGTGAAGCCCCACCACCATGTGGTCACTGCAAAGGGCCTTGGGCAGGGGTGGGGGAGCAAATTACCCCACACAGTACCAGACACAGTCCAGTCCTGGGTGTATACACGAGGCTTGCCCGTAGCAAAGGGGAATGGGAAGAGGAAGAAAACAGAGACATTGCCTTCATTCCAGAATGATACAGCAAATGCACCAAGAATCGACCTAAACTACATATTCTCCTTCCCCTGCCCAAAACCATTTCAGATCAAAACAATAGCTAAACTTGCCATTGAGAGAAATCTGACATCTTCAGCGTGGTTATAGTTTTCTAAAGTCTCTCTCTGAACACGGTTCTAGTTTAAAGAACAAAAGCTTAAATTGAGCAGTAAAAATCATACAGGCTAACGGGGCACACATTTCACATCCTTTTCCCAGCACCCTGCACACACACACACACACACACACACACATACACACACACACACTTATTCTTCTATTTATTTTCCTCCGCTATTCAGATTCATTGGCATCATCCTTCCCTCCCAGTGATGATCTACTCCATTGTCTTCTTGCCATACAATTCAATTCAAGACAATTGTTTCTTATCCACTGTGTGCCAGGCACTGAGCTTAGAGTCACCCGTTCTCAGAGTCATCTTGGAGCAGAGTCATCTTGGATTCTGCCTCTCAGGCACAGTATCTAATTGATCACAAAATCCCATCAATTCTACCTCTGAAATACCACCCAAATACTATCAGATGTACTTCCTTACTGCCCTCCCATGGTTCGGGCCTTCATCATTCCTCACCTAGATATTGCAAGCAGCCTGGTGTGTCTTCCTGCTAGAGCATCAGTCTACTTCCATACTAGGGCAGCCAAAGATCCAGTCATGAACTAATAAGGCAAAGACCTTCAGTGGTTCCTCATTATCTACAGAAAACAGCCTCAACTTTAGACAGCAGCCCTTTACAATTCCAAGTTTCAGGACTCCTGCCTTCTCCCTTGCCCCATCATACCTCCCCTAACAATAATTGGATCTTATTCATTATTGTATTCTTAGCATATAATACTAGGCCTCGCACAAAGCAGGTGCTTAGTAAATCCATATGAAATGATATGTGACATAGATGTTTGATGGATAGATGGAAGAGTAAATATATCGGTTTTCTCTTGCTGCTGTAACAAATTACCACCAACTTAGTGGTTGAAAACAATACAAAGTGATTCTACTATATCCTGGAAGTCAGAAGTCCAAAAATGGGTCAGCAGGGCTGCGTTCCTTCTGGAGGCTCTAGAGAAGAATCTGTTTCCTTGACTCTTAGAGCTTCCAGAGTCTACCTTCATTTGTTGGCTTGTGGCCTCTTCCTCCATCTTCAAAGTACATCGTTCCAAACTCTACTCCCATCATCCCATATCCTTTTCTCTATATCTCGGACTTTGACATCCCTGCATCCCTCTTATAAAGACCTCTGTGATTATATCATTAGGCCCAGCTGGATAATCCATGATAATCTCCCCCATCTCAAGGTCTTTAACTCAATCACACCTGCAAAGTCCCTTTTGCCATGTCAGGTCACATATTCACAAGTTTGGGAGATTAGGACATGGTTGTCTTTTGGGCAAGGGTTGGGGATGGGTAGCATTACTCAGACTTCCATGGCGAATCAATAGATTTTTCTTTTTAATGATGAGTGTCATAGCAATATAAGCTGCTAGTGGAAGTTACAAAAAGCTGAGACTAAACTCTGCCCAGAAAGGCAAGGAAAAGCTTCACAGAGGGAATGATACTTGAGCTGAGCTTGAAGAATATACAGGAGTTCTAAAGGGACAGAGAAAGGCAGCCCTTCTAAGCGCCAGAAACAGCATAACCAAAAGCACAGAGGCATGGGGGTGGGAGCAGTGGGTTGACACAAGGGAAGCAAAGGCTGGAGTGGAGGAGGCAATAAGAGGGAGAGTGGACTGAAGGCAGGAGCTTACCTGCCAAGCTAATGAGTTTGGAGTTTCCTCTGAAGTATGTGGGGAATCATTATGGAAGCAAGGAGGGATAAGACATGATTATATCACATTCTAGGACAGCACTATCGAAGTAACCTTTTTGCAATGATGGAAATGCTCTCCATCTGTACTGTTTAGTAGGTAACCTTTAGCCATTCGGGCTAATTATTAAGTACTTAAAATGTGGCTAGCCATGGACTGAACTAAAATTTTATTCTCCTTTTTAAAGATGTACTTATTTTTAGATTGAAAGAGAGAGCATGGGGTAGGGGTGGAACAGAGGGAGAGGGAGAGAGAGTCCTAAGCAGACACCCCACTGAGCATGGAGCCCAACGCAGGGCTCGATCTCAGGACCCTGAGATCAAAACCTGAGCTGAAACCAAGAGTTGGACGTTTAACTGACTGCACCACTCAGGTGACCCAAGAACTGAATTTTAAATTTTACTTAATTTTAATTAAATAGCTATATGTGCCTAAAGCTTACTATGTTGGACAACACTTTTTTAGAAGGATCTAATAGAGAATAGATGGAAGGTGACTTGGAAGCATGAGAGGCTGAGGGCAGGGAGCCCAGAAGGCATTGCCCCAGATGAAAAGTGGACACTGTCTGAACTAAAACCCAGGTGGCAGTGATAGTAACTGGTGCAGACAGCAGAGAAAATCATCAAATGTAGTGTTAGGAAGGTCTGACTGATGGAACTTAGGTGTAGCCAAGTCTAGGATGAGTCTCAGTTCCTCGCTGAGATGGCTGGATGGTACTCTTCATCAAGCAAAAGGAGCAGAGTTTAAAAGTTAAGATGATAATTTTAATTTGTTCACAGAACGAAGTGTGAGCCACCTATTAAACGGAGACATCCTAAAATAAACATGTCTGGAGCCCAAGAAAGGCAGACCTAAGCTGCAGGTAAAGGTCTAGGAAGTGTAGGCATGTCGGTGAGGGTTGAATCCCCGGGTGTGGATGGGTTGGCCCAGGATGAGTCAGCAGCATAGAAAAGCAGGGGGCAGAAGACAGAACCGCAGGGAGCCCTAGCATTTGAAGGGCCAGCAAAGGCTGAGGAGAGTGAATGAATGTGCTATGAAGAAAAGCAGGAGGGAGGAGGGCCGTGGACTCTGAAGGAGGGAAGACACTCAGGAAGGAAATAATTCGTTTTTCTTAGGGAGGCCAAATGTCCTAATGACTGCAGCACTGCCTGGGGATTGGAGATGGGTGCCGGAGCAAGAGCAGTTTCAGCAGAGTGGGGGCTGAGGATAATGGAAGCTCAGGGATTCATGGGTGGGTTGTGAGGAAGACAGTAGGGGCACCCCTGTGGGCCCCAAGTATTAACTCTTGTCTCAAAGAGCTTGACTGAGAAGGAAAATGAAGTAGACCAGGGGTTAGCAAGAAGCACAAGGGCAAAAGATAGGTGAGGTGAAATTTGTACCCATTTACATGATGGGAAAAAAAAGGAGACAAAGGCTTGAGGGAGAGGGGAGCTAAAAATACAGGAGACAGAAGAAAAGAGGGTGGATAAAGCAGCCAGCTGTCCAAACCAAGCAGTCTAGTACTTCGGTTTTCCATTTGATAAAAGCAAACAAAAGCACAGACATACAGATTCCATTTTTTAAATCCCATTTAAAAAAGTAATTGTATGTGCATAAGTAGTACAGTCTAAAGGTAAAATGTAACTACAACATAGATTTTTATCAACATGCTTTCCCTGTCAGGCCATTTTTGGTCCACAAATTCAATTAAAGTGTGTTTGGTATTTCCTGTCAAAACCTCTGACACACCAGGGAATGACGGATGGAGCAAGGTCTCTGCATCTCATGAGCCCCTCGCCATTGGCTGAGCGAACGCCAGTGTGGCCTTTCCAGAGTGTCATAGGAGACTTTGTGGGAGTAAAGTTTCAAGAGGTATAAGGCCAGGCCCGCCCTGCTCCCTCAGGTCTCCACTGCTCTCCTACCACCACCACCTCCCTTCCACACACGTGCAAACCCTACTTTCCATCAGGACGGGTGTCTCAGTCTGTTCTGGTGACTCAGTACCACAGACTGGATGGCTTATAAGCACAGAAAATTGTTTCTCCCAGTTCTGGAGGTTGGAGTCTGAGACCAAGGCGCTGGCAGATTTGGTGTCTGGTGAGGGCCCTCTTACTGGTTCACAGATGGCTGGCTTCTCACTATATCTTCCCTTGGCAGAAGGGAGGAGGGAGCTTTGTGGGCTCTGGGAGAAGGGCACTAATCCCACTCATGAGGGCTCTGCCCTCCTGACTAATCACTTCCCATATGCCCCACCTCCAGATACCATCACCCTGGGCATTAGGTTTCAACAGAGGAATTTTGGAGGGACACAAACATCTCATCCTAGAGCAATGAGATAGCACAGTTCTGGGCTCACCTCCCCTCCATCACCCTGATAGCCACCGGTAAGCTTAGAACTGTCTCCCAGAAGTGGCCTCAGGCAGAGTCAGGGGAACTGAAAGGAAGAAGAGAAGGAAGCAGGAGGGAGCAAGAGAAAGTCAGGGAGAAAGAAGATGGAAATACAGAGATCCCTGCAAGAGGGAGTGTGAACGTAACACTCGAGATACTTGGGGGCACCTGGACACTTTGTTACCCATTGTGGGTTTTGGCCTTGAGGGTAACAGGGACATACAGAGTCAGGTTAATGTAATACAGGGAGAGTGACTGTAGGCCAGTACTTTGCCAGCTCTCTGAGGAAGAGGAGGACGAAGAGAGGAAGCAGGGGAAGGAACAAGAAGAGAGCGGAGGGACGAAAGAGAAGGTGGAGGGGGGGCTGCAAAAAAGGCCAATGAAACGATGTTTTGCTATACTCTCTAAATTCTTCACATATGCCCTTATCGTCGGCCCACACTCCCCATCGAATGCTGGGGTTGAAAATCTGTTCAATGTTAATGTGACTCTAGTGGAAGATTTTCTTCTCTTTATTGGCACTCCTAATGGTGGCAGCCTGGCCCTGTTTATTCATTAATGCCTGGAAGTCAATACTGAAGTAAAAGACAGAAGATTAGCAATGGCAGAGCCAACATTTATTCCTGTGTCTCCAAGGAAGGGAGAACTTTCAAGACAGCCCAGATCTCTTTCTACCAGAAGCTAAACAATAATAAACAAACAAACAAACAAACAAACAAACAAACTTCCAACTGGACAAGTCATGTTCAGACAACAAAAATGTGGCTCGGAGATGCTAAATGAATTGCCCAAAGAAATAAACTGGAGCCCAGGTCCCCTGGCTCCTCATCTAATTCCCTTTCCACTGTCTCTGCGCTTTTCAGGTTCTATTCCCTGGAGGAGTTGTGGAGGAAAGGGTTTGGTGGGAGGAAGCCTGGTGGAGTGGACAGACTGTGTTTCCCCCACCCTTTCAACCACATTCAATCACAGCAATTCCTGTTTATACGACACACGCACATGCACGCAAACTCATGCATGAACACACATGGGGCTTCTGTATAGTATTTCCTTTGAAGAAAATTTGAACTACTGCCTTACAATCACATTTATATTTACATCTTAGGTACAAGAAGCCAGGCCCTATCCTAAAGACTCATTGTCAAACATCGAAGGCTTTTTTCAATATCAACATGGTATGAAACTAATGAGGCACCTAATTGAATGGGGGAGATGGGTGGGAAAAAAGTTCAGGAGGATTCTTTCACTGGGAAGTGTAGGGTAGTGGTTCTCAAACTTTTTTGTGCATTGACATCTCCTGGAGAGACTGTTAAAGCACAGATTGTTGGGGTCCATGCCTGAGATTCTGATTCCGAAAGTGTGGGATGGAGCCCAAGAATTTTCATCTCTAACAAGTTCCTAGATGCTGCTGATACTGCCGGTCTAGGGACCACACTGAGAATCACTGGGGGAGAGTACAGACTGTTGACTAGAAGTAGGTTCTGCATGAGGTCCTCATGATGCTTCAAACTAATCTTTTGGAGAAGGAAGAAGGACTTCTTTCTGCGGCACTACTATTCAGTCAGTGAAAATAATATCTAGAGCTTTCTAAGACATAGAAAATGTTTATGCTAGGGTGCCTGGGTGGCTCAGTTGGTTAAGAAACTGCCTTTGGCTCAGGTCATGATCCTGGAGTCCCAGGATCGAGTCCCGCATCGGGCTCCCTGCTGAGCAGGGAGTCTGCTTCTCCCTCCGACCGCCCCCATGTACTCTCTCTATCTCATCCTCTCTCTCAAATAAATAAATAAAAAATATTTAGAAAAAAAGAGAAAATGTTTATGCTATATATTGAATTTAAAAAGAATATGATTTCAATGAGAAAAAATAGAAAAAAACTCTGAAATGTGCTAATTGTTTTCCCTGCTGCATAAAACAGACATTATTTGATCTCCAGACATTATGTAGACATGGTAGTTGGTGGTTGATGTGAGAACAAATGCTTATATCTATATGTATATCGCAGCTACTCATCCATTCAAAAACCATTCATAAACACTGGGGTTTAGGGTGGAAATAAATCCCTATTTATATGCATATGAGTGTCATGTGCGCTCATTCCTTCCACAAATATTTATAAATGCCTACCAGATGCCAGGCACTGTGCCAGGCACTAGGGAAAAGACACGTTCGTTGCCTTCAGTCCAGTGAAAGAAACAGGAAGTGAGATAAGAGCTAATGGAAGCGTATGGAAAATTCTATGGGGGAAGAACCATGTGGTTTGATTGATATTCAGATCCATTTTGGACAATTTAAGTTTGGGCTTGTGGAATATCCTGGGAGAGATATCAAGTAGAAAGCTGGAAATATGTGTCTGTAACTCATGAGGAAAACCTGGGTTGGAGATGAGATTGAGAATCTCTAATTCTGGGTATAAATGACTTCTCCATGAAAATGACTGAAGTATGAGAAAAGGAGTATCAACTAGAGTAGGAGTAGCCAGTAAAGAAGACTGGGAGGTTGACCTTGGGCTAATAGAAATGTAGATAAGATAATGTATAAAATTAAGGACACTTTACTATTTGTTTTAAACAATAATGACTTATTTGCTTGAAGTAAGATTTCTTTAGTAATTTCATCAATATGTCCCTGCAGGAAAGAGGGGATATCCTGGGTTACTCATAACATGTCTTATACTTCCTGGTTAGAATCCAATCTTGCTCAGTATTTTCATATAAATCCTAGTGTCTTATTTAAATAAACAAAGACTATCCTCACAAACATAACTCAAAACCCTAGTTAGTAATGTTTCTAATAGTTTTCTCCTTAAGACCATTAGCTTTTAATCACTGAGTCATATACATACACAGTATTGGTTATGTGCAAAAACAAGTCAATTTTTATCATTGGTGAGCTAGCGAATGTATGATGTCATGTACACATGCTTGCGCGTGCACGCACACACACACACACACACACACACACACACACTATCTTTCTCCCCCTTCCTTAAACCTCACTTCTCCTTCTGGGCTGTCTTTCAGGTACAATTACAACACTATGAATGTCACATTTCTAGTTACAGTTGTCATGAGCTTTTAAAAATTTAAATAAAAATCATTACTCAACCCATGGCTTAATAATCAACTCAATATACATTTAATAAGCACTTTTGTTCACGCTGACACAATAGTGGGTTAGGTTACTCTCCCTGCACCCACTGAACTTATTGAGCAATAAGTAAGCCTTTTTATGATCAGAGAACATCGGCTCTCTAGTTATATATGTGTGTGTGTACATATATATATATATATGACCTTATTTAAAATGTGTAGATGATGTTGTTTGGGGTTTTTTCATTACATATAAATTATATAAAAATACAATTTCATGTTATCATTTTGGTCATTGTACAAGCTATATATATGTGAAATCATATACAAGAATTTAAGATTTGTAGGTTTGGGGGTGAAAGGTTTGACTACAAAGAAACAGCACAAGGGATTGTTGAGGGTGATGGAACCATGCGGTATCTTGATTGTGGTGATGCTTCCACAACTCTGCATTTGTCAGAACTATAGAACTCGATACTCCAAAGAATTTTACTATATGTAAATATAAGAATAAAACAAAATTTTTAAAATGTTGATCCATAATAATTACTACTTCAAAGGGTGTTATTTAAAATAAATTCGACTTGTCACTTTTTGGTTAAACCATTTACACACACACACACACACACACACACACACACACACACACCTCTGTGTAGCACTTCCAGACAAAGTTATTTATTTGCTTGTAATCTTACTCCAGGGGAATTCAGTTGACTTTCCCAAGATACAATGGAAGGTGGCTGTTCAACCCTTTTTGCTGGTGGTGCCTCAAATTTCTACTTGTTCGTTAAGAGAACCCTCCAGAGACAGTTGTATTACAGCATTTTGAGAACAATATTCATACCCATTGCTGGAGAGTGAAAAGAGATAGCTGAAGGTTCAGCTCTGTGAAACAATTTAGCGGCTAAATGTGTTACTTAGGAACTAAATCCAAGCAGGTACTTGGAAAGAAGCAATTAGAAATGGTGACAAACACCTCCCACCGTCTATGCATATTAAGACTTGTGCTCAGGTCTCCATGTGGCTTCTGAGCACAAGTAGACTCCAAGTTCAAATCTCTCACAAACTCTGTTACCTCATGGCAGTCCCTCGCGGGTGATGGATGCTAGCGTTCACAGAACAGCGTGCTGATGCATTTTTCCTGCCATTGTATGTAACATGTTTTCTAATTCTTTTGCTCTATTCAGCATTTGACCCCAACGATAGGGGATTATGGTATTAACTCTCTACCCAGCACACATTCTTTACCGACTCTCACTAAATACTGTAAGCCTGTGGCAGAGAGGAATAAAAGTGAAAGCATACCGTCTGGTCTTAAGCTGAGCACACAGAGGGTCGTGATCCAATTGGAAGGGAAGCAGAATTTTTAAAAAGAAAGAGGTTTGACCAAATTTTAATCCTTGTCATTTTCATTTCTCTTACCCTGTGGATTTGGGTGATTTTATTTACACTGTCAGCTTGAGCCTAGGGATTGGAAATCAGGCTTTTATGGAGATTATTAAAAGTACATAGAGTACACTAAAGGTTGGGCTCACTGATATATGCTGCTAAAAATATGAATGTGAATGCCCTGGTATTAGATGCCACTGGCGTACATTTCATCCTCCTTAGAAGGTTATTCTTGGGAGCTGGACCTGGTGCGATGGTAATGAGATGCAGGCTGTCAGGATATTTCTAATAGGTAGCAAATGACCAGGGATGGAGGTGAATTAGCATTACTCAGATGAGAAGGTAGCTCTTTATACCATTAATGCCAATGCAAAGTAAAAGAGAGGGCATTACAAAATGGGGGGGAGGAGGAGGGCAGGGTTAAAGCTTCAAGGATTTATCGATGGGTTGGATGGGCCGCAATGTCACCCAAGTCCCTAGGCTGGGTTTTGGTTGGCATGAACTTCTCAGATGCATCGCTAGTGACTTTGATTTAGGTAATGTCATGTAGGCCTAGGTTACGAAGATAAAGCTCTAGACTTCAGCCACAATCTGTAAGATCTCAGTAGATAAAAATGAAATGGCTTACCCAGTCTCAAAATATTAGAAGCATTCAATGCTGTGGCCTCGGGTTGCAGCATCAAGCCGGTGGCTGGAGGGTATTTGAAAATGTTATTACAATGCTGTAGGGTTCCATAAACCGGGGTTAATGTGAGATGATACAGCATACGAGAATGATGATGTGAAAGAGGCCACACGAAGGCTTCCTGAGAACCTTTATAACAACAGGATGTTTCACACTGAGAGAGCCCTGGACCTGACCATGCGGCAGCAGATCTGCTCTTTAAGAGCAGTGGACAAAATATGAGGCGGCTAAATTCTACCTTGAACCATATCTGAAAGAAGTTATTCAGGAAAGAAAAGGGAGAGAAGAATGGGCAAAGAAATAATCATGGAATGGAAATCTGCAGTTGCCACTGCCTTCAAATATTTTTAAGAAGTTGGGTAAACTTGAAATGTACAATTTAGAACTGTTTGAGCTGCAAATGTATTACTTTAAAAGATTTTTTAAATTTCATTTATTTATTTGAGAGAGAGAGAGAGCACAAGCAGGGGGAGTGGTAGGCAGAGGGAGAAGCTGACTCCCCGCTGAGCAAGGAGCCCGATACGGGACTTGATCCCAGGACCCCGGGACCATGACCTGAGCCGAAGGCAGACACTCAACCAACTGAGCTACCTGGCATCCCTGTATTACTTTAAATAAATGTCTATTATAATGAGAAACAAAACAAAACAAAACACTAGAAGCATTCACGCTTCAATGAGGCAGGTTTAGGATCTCAAAGACATAGAAGTACTACTTGACAAAGTAGCTGCCTATGTGGGACTCATGTCCTTGCAAGGTTGTAGATTATAATAATCTCTGTAGGCTTAAGAGGGTTTTTAGAGAACTGCATTCCTCACAGCTCAGTGATGGACCACCAGGAGAAAATGGGGTATTTGAGGCACTTATTGCCAATCAAGGTGGCCGATGGCATCCCCAAGCCTGCTGCATGGCCTCCTTGGGTGGCACTGATAGATGGAGAGTCACTGCCATGCTGAAGCTGTAAAGTGTGTTCCACAAGTAGAAATGGGGAAGAAGGCAGATGGCAGGAAGCAACTGACCAAGCATTTATTTCACTTGGAGCTCTCAGGGTAAGGACTGAGGTTCAGAACTCTTTGCCATGTCCTAGATGCCTATGTATAAATGAAAGTGTGCTATCCTGCCATAGAAAAAGGTGCAATCCAAAAAATATCCAGGCCATTGAAAAGGGACTACTGTGATAGGTGGTCCTCCAATGCCTTCACTGTTTGAACCCTTAGTTCTGAACCACTGGTCCCTAGTCACTTACATTCTACATCCTGACTGGCCTCAGGTCTGGTGATTGGTTTTCCTTTTGAGAGCCTTACCTACTCACCCCCCAAAACCAGCCACCCTCTGACTAAAATGTTTATTTCCTTCTTAAACTTTGATCGATCCCTATTCCTGCTCTGGCTGTGCTGAGTAAACACGTTCACCTGGTCTGGACAGCCACATGGCCCTCTCCCTGTTAATGTGTCCCCATGCCCCGAGAGTGGCTCTCCCTCCCGGTGTACCACCAACAGGTAGGATCTGTCTGAGGATACCAGTCAACTGCCACCAGAAAGAAGTAAAATGGGTCCTTTAATGGGATGACAATAGAAACAGCTGTGGACCATGGCCCATACCACCCCACCCATCCTTCATTAACTGTCTTTATAAAATATAAACATATATAGTATGGTCTTTGTATATTTTTTAAATCAGGTTTCACATATTTTATTTACCAGATTTGCATAACAATTCTTCAAGTCAGAAAGGATAAATATGAGTTCTCTCCTGGGTACAAGTGACTTGGCCCATATTACATAGCAAGGAAATAATAGAGCATTCGATAGGGCGACTCTCCTGGTCAGTATGTAATCTGCTACCTACACTCCCTTGGGCTGAGATCCTCTGGAGAACAGGATCAAATCCACATGGTCACTCTGTATGGAAATTAATAAATAATTTTGATGGTAGGATGATACATTTGAGGATGATGATGAGAATGATAAATATGTTTTCCATCTCCAAGTGTAGAAATCAGTTTCATTTTCCTGACTTGCATATTTGCATGCCTTCAAACCAATTGTTACTTCTACTTAGAATGCCTTCCACCTGCCCTATTTGCCTAGAAGATCCCTCTTCATTCCTTAGAACCTGATACCTCCTCTGTGTGGTCTGTACCTCTCACTGCCCCACCCAACCTCCATACAGAATAAACTATGTCATATGTTAATGGTGTGACACTTAGGGTATAATTCTTGATGTCATCTTTTTATCTATATGTTTCTCCACCAGATTATGGACAAGACCAGGAACAACGTTTCATTCCTTTTTGCCTTCTAGTCTCTGTCACGGTGCCTGACAAGTTATAGATACTCAAAATGTATTTTTTGAACAATGATGATGTTGGTGATGATGATGATGATGGGGTAAGAGGATGATTTCACTCCTTTCAAGAGAAATGAAGAGCTCTTCCAGCTAGTATATTAGTTAAGGTAATCAGTATAGGCTGCTATAAAATACAATTTCCAAATATGAGTACTAGAACCCGGTACAAGGCTATTACTTACTCACGAACATCTGGTGTAGGTTGGGCTCCTTCCACTATGTGGTTGTCCATCTTTTAGTCCTTTGCTTCCAGCTATTCAGATGAAAGAAAAACAAGACGTACCAGATTTTAATACAGGTGGCCTTGAAGTAACAATCATCTGCCCATATTCTACTGGGCAAAGCTCAGGATCACACGGCCCATCTAACTTCATGGCAGCCTGGGAGATGTAGCCTTCCTTGTGTCCAAGAAAAACCCCAAATGGTGAACACTGAAAGATTTTTGCCATAGTCTGCCCTTGTGTACATCCAATATCCATTATACTCTTCCTTTCACTCACAGAGCACACTCACCTCTCAAGTCAAGATCCCATCCAGTCACCACCTTCAGATCAATGTCCAGAATACTTGGGTATTCACCATCAGTCTTCACCATCAGTATGATACAGTACCTCTAGGTATGGTAGTCCACATATTAAAAAAGACAAGTTATCTGCTTCTCAACTTCCCCACAATCACAACCCATTTATAATGGAAAAGAACAACAAATAATCCATTTGAAGAGGGAAAGAATAGACAACATGCAGCATTATGGTCCACAGTCATACTAAAACCCTTCTGGGTCAGCACTGTGATGTCCATACACTCCGGACATGGTGGATGTGTCTGGAGTTTGCTCTAGAAAGGACTCCCTTCTTTGTTCTTCTTCACATGTGAAGTGAGTTTGGGGGAACACCCTTCATTCAAAACAGCGCCACTTTAAAAGCTTGACTTCCGCTCAGTCTGGAATGGGTTGGGAACTTAGGAATTATTTTAAGCCTTGAACAAGGAAGGATTTTTTAGGTGTAGGCCCCCAGATTCTTTGGTAATGCAATCCTCAAAAACTTAGAAGGCATAGGATATGTCTGCTTCCATTCAGGTCCATGTGCCAGAAACCATACCCAGTTATTTTCTAGACATTGTCATCAAATCTAGATTTTTTCTTTGCATCTTCTCCTCCATGCCTTTCTTTCTCTTAATATAATTATCTAAAGGCATTAAGGCTCTCAGAAATAATAGATGGGAAGGCCATACCCTTGATTTGATTTTTGTCTCAAATAATTCCATTCAATTGAGAACTTTTACTGGATATTTGTCACTTAAAGCCCTTCTTGGTACCATGGCTTACTGTGTGAATCTAAAATAAATTTATTTCTTCCAATCATACAGCCCAAATTTCTGGATTCTATATTCTATTTCTGCTTGCAAACTCATGGTGCTTTCCTGAGTCATCTCCTTCTTGTAATACACATCTTTCTTGTGATACTAAAAACACTGCTGAAATTCTGTTTTTAACTGTTTCCCCTAAAGGTATAAACTGTGCATGTTGGTTATCTTCTAATTAATAGCAGGCAATAGTTATACTAAGTGATTTGTCACTGCATAACCTGAATTTCTGTCTTCCGTTCTCTGCTATTAGCTGCCTTTTTGCCTGATGCTGAACTACTAAACCAATGATATATATTTAAAAGAGTATAACAGTCAAGGAATATGATTTGGTTATGTCAACACCCCACTTCTGGTACCAGTTTCTATATTAGAGCCATAAATACTTGTTACTATAATAATCTCAGTCTCACACGTAAGTTCATTTCTCCCGCATGCCACTGTCAGTGCAACTTTGGTAGCTCTCCTTGGAGGCTCTCTTCCAAGTGGTGACTCAGAAACCCACACTCCTTCCATTCTGTAATGCCAGAATCTTCAACCAGTGGCAACTGAACATTGTGGGAGGGCAAGTGAAGCCCGAATACTGTTTAAGATGTTTTTAAGGGGCAGGGCTACAAGTGGCATATATTCTTCTGTCCTGGTTTTTTTTGGCCAGAACTGGTCACATGACCCCAACCTAGCAAGGAGGAAATAAAATGTTCCCGTGTGCTCAGGAACAGGAAATAGGATTGATGAGATTATAGCTCTCCTTCCTGTGTGGTAATGTGTCATTATTTGTAATGTTTCATTGACTCCTTACTGATGACTGGCCAAACTGAGAAGAGATTACCTTTCTTTACTCAGTCATCAACAAGACATCCATTATTGGACAATAAGGACATCTTGTTTTTATATTAAAAATGCAGGTTCAAAACACTTTAAAATTACTTATGAAGAATTTAAGGCAAGTATAATTTTCTTCCCACTTAACAAACAATATAAAATTAAAACAATAAGAGGTGTCACGGGACCCACTGTGAATCATCCAACAAGCTACCAGAACTTTGGCTTTGAAAGATGACCTTCTCCAACCAAATCTGTATAACACAAGCAATTACTGTGTAAACTGGCCATAAATGACAATTAGTCATGACCATGCAGGTCCCCATGATGGAGATGGCTTAGTGTAAGTGAGCTAGTTATCCACACACTCCAGTCAGACTTACCAGTCACCCAAGTCCCTCTCCTTTGAAAGGCACACCTCAATCCAAGGGGACAGAGGACCTGACCTGCCAGCAAGTAGTAATCAGTGCAGTAGTAGAGTGGAAAGAGCAAGGGTTTGAGTGAAAGAGATCTAGGGTCTTCCATTGGTGCTATGTCCTGAGGAAGTAATTTGAACATCTCTGAAACTCAGTTCCCTCATTTCTCATCTGTGAAATGGAGGATAATATATCTAACCTGTATAATAGTGTGAACATCACACACACACACACACACACACACACACACACAGCATGGCTGATACTCAGACCATATGAATTGGTAGCAGTATCCTCAATGGTCAGTGTTCATACTATACTAGATACTGACAATTTTAATATCATCCCTGAGTGTACTAAATAAGTCTACACTTACCTCTTTATTTATTTCTGCCTACAATAGGCCTATACTTTTTCTAGGCATTATGAAAGATACAAAGAAACTTAATTTAGGACAGGCCCCAACCTCAATCTAGTTTTGAGGCAACTATGTAAGGGTAACTAGAAGTGTGATAGGAACTCAAAGAAGGAATTCATGTGAGCTGGATGAGTCAAACAAGATTCCATGAAGAAGGTGATCCCATGAGTTTGGAGGTTGCCAGAGGAAAGGAGATGTGTCTGCAAAAAGCTTGGTAGAGAACGCTGAGACCAGTCAGACAGGAGAGGAGAGCAACTAAAGAGAAATGAACTTTATCACCAGAGATGCACATTCATTCTGAGTAAAATGATATTTAATTTTTAAATGAAAAAGGGCAAAATCCCCATCCCAAAGGGATCATTGTGTTTCCAGAAGGCAGTGATGTGGACACAGTTATAACAGATTCTACTAATTGCTAAATTTGTACACGGAGGAAAACTTAAAAATGTATATCTTTTGTGAGATTTTGATAAGGTATGGTGTATTTGGTGTTTTTCCAATGCAATAATCCTTATCTTTCTATTTCCCTTCTCAAATGTTCTCTTTTTCTACTCCATACATGATACTACAACAGAGACATGGCAAGTACCTAGGACAGTGGGTTGGCACATAGCAGGCGCCCAGTGAATATTGGTTAAACGTTAATTTGTTTGATAAAGTTCTGAAAAAGTTTTGCTCAGCAGAATTGCAGCTTTTTGTAGTCCTCAAATCAGGCCAAGTGAGTAGAAGTTCACCTCCTTAAAAAAGAGATAAAGAAGACTGCTGATCAATTCTTACAATGAATTGATATGAACCCATAAGGAAGGAAATTAGTAGATGCTTCAATGGTATCTAGTGATCAAAAAGGCAGACAGCCTAGGAAAAGCCCTCTTTGGAAGTTTTAACATAGTCATTGTCTAAATGCTCACTTTTCCAGGCTCAGCACACACTGGTGATACGCTTACAGCTTTGATGGGTCCTTCAGCAAAGCACCTTCCTTCCCTAATGCTTCCCCTGAGGTCCCCTTAAGTAGCTGAATGGCTTAAAACAACCAGGGTGGGTAATCTCCAATACCTAACAGGTATCACTTTTTAAGTTAAAGTGATATAATTTCCCTCTTCCTTTAAATCATGATTCCTTGTGATTTCCATCCATCAAATCTATGGTTCCCAGTTTTTAAGTGATAGACAAAATACCAGTAAGAAAAAGAAAGTCATTGTCCAAAATGTATCATCAAATTAGTATTTCCTTTTGTGTGTGTGAGTGCTTAATAAAATGGTCATCTTGAAAGCAGAGCTTTGAGAAAAAGGGACTTCTAAATTTCAAAAGTTCCCTTTATGTATGTAAGCAAAGCCATACTTTGCGTAACAATATGGAATTTTACAGGAGTAAAGAATTTAGAATATGACACAAGGGGCATTCTTACCTGCTTGGGGAGAAAATTTGAAGTTGTTCTGTACCAGGGAGGAAGAAGAAGTGGAAAATGCAAAAAAAAAAAAAAAAAAAAAAAAAGGAAACTAACAGGTACATACATCCCTGACTTTTCATGACCTGCACTAGGAACTCCCCAGAGCAATGTGAACATACCAGGAGAATTTCAATCCTTCTTGCCCCTCCCCCCAAAGCCTACATGTGTATTGAAACCTCAACAATATGGTAGGTTAACCTAGCTGAGGGAGTTGTTGAGGTGCCCTGGCTTCCCAAGGCTTGTACTCAGTATACATGGAATCCAGAAGTTCCCATAAGTTCCTGTGAAACAATACAGTGGTACTGAGAGGCCAGAGGACATGCAGGGATCTGGAGTAGGAACAAGATGGCCACAGAGTGCAAGGACTCCACCACTAGAGGCAAATGACCAGGACCATGGGCAGGATTAAATGCAAATCCCAAAAGACCTGATGAAAGAGCTACCACTTTGTGGCCGCCAGCCCAGTGTACCCAGGGAACAGACCAAACCTATCTTGCAGCAAAGACTAGCAAGGACTTAGAGGGAACAAGCCAACCCAAGCTTCCCTCCCCACCCACAGGATAGCCTCCTCCTAAGCCCAAAGTCTGTCCATAGCTGGCAGGTGGGAGGGGGAGAAGAAAGGCCCTAAAAGACTGACATTGACCCCAAAGAGGCTATTGTTAATGTGAGAAAGGGTTGCCTTTAGTTGTCAATTTTAAGTCGCATCTTGTGCACCTCCACTTTCCCATAAGAAAGGGACAAGGGATAAGAGCAAAATGAAAAATTACATCAAAAAGTAACATGCTCTATGCTTTTAACTCAGTTGAGTGTAGTGCATGTGATTTTTAACCGGACTCTATTAATGATGCAAAGTTGCTGGTCAAAATGCCCATAAGCCCTGCCTATGCTTTAAGTGATATAATGCAGGTGAATAGAAATACATGTAATGTCATCTAAATTATATAGTTTTGTAAGGCTTTTCATCTATTACTAAATTATAAAATTTGGGGGGTTATATCATAAGTCCAATTGGAGGGGAAAAAATTCAGTCACTACATTTCCACCTAAAAATTTATTTCTTTACCATCAATGGAGAGAACAGAGGCATTCCTTATTTTATTGCACTTCGCAAATATTTCACCCTTTACAAATTGAGAGTTTGTGGCAATTCTATATAGAGCAAGTCTATTGGTGCCATTTTTCTAACAGCATTTGCTCACTTCGTGTCTATGTGTCACGTTTTGGTTATCCTCACAATATTTCAAACTTTTTCATCATTATTATCTTCGTTATGGTGATCTGTGATCAGGGATCTTTGACATTACTATTGTAATTGTTTTGGGGTGCCATGATCCACTCCCATATAAGACAGTAAATCTAAGAGACAAATCTTACGTGTGTTCTGGCTGTTCCACCAACCAGCCATTCCCCATCTCTCTCCTTCTCCTCAGGCCTCCTTATTCTCAGAGCCACAACAGTTTTCAGTTTTGAAATTAGACCAGTTAGTAACCCTGCAATGGCCTCTAAGTGTTCCAGGACAAGGCAGATTCACAGGTCTCTCACTTTAAATCAAAAGGTAGAAATGATGAAGCTTAGTGAGGGAGGCATGTTTAAAGCTGGGATGGACTGACCGCGAGCCCTCTTGCACTGAACAGTTAGCCAGGTCGTGAATGCCAAGGACAAGTTCTTGGAGGAAATTAAAAGTGCTACTCCAGTGAACACACAAATGATAAGAAAGCAAAACGGCCTTACTGCTGATATGGAGAAAGTGTTAGTGGTCTGGATAGGAGATCAAACTAGTCACAACCTTCCCTGAAGTCAAAGCCTAATCCAAAGCGATGCTCCCACTCTCTTTAATTCTATGCAGGCTGAGAAAGGTTAGGAAGCTGCAGAAGAAAAGTCTGAAGCTAGCAGAGGTTGGTTCATGAGATTTAAGGAGAGAAGCCATCTCCGTAACATAATAGTGCAAGGTGAAGCGGCAAGTGCTGATGGAGAAGCTGCAGCAAGTGATCCAGAAGATCTAGCTAAGAGAATTCCTGAAGGCGGCTACGTTAACAACAGATTTTCAAGGTAGACAGAACAGCCTTCTCTTGGAAGAAGATGCCACCTAGAACTTTCAGAGCTACAGAGAAAAATCAATGCCTGGCTTCAAAGCTTCAAAGCATAGGCTGACCCTTGTTAGGAGCTAATGCAGCTGGTGACTTTCTCTTAAAGCCAGTGCTTATTTACTATTCTGAAAACCCTAGGGCCCTTCAGAATGATGCTAAATCTACTCTGCCTGTGCTCTAGAAATGGAACAACAAAGCCTGGATGACAACACATCTGTTTACAAATCATTTACTGAATATTTTAAGCCCACTGTTGAGACCTACTGCCCAGAAAAAAGATTCCTTTCAAAAGATTACTGCTCATTGGCCATGCACCTGCTCACCCAAGAGCTCTGCTGGAGAGGTACAATGAGATTAATGTTATTGTCATGCCTGCTAACACAACATCCATTCTGCAGAGGTCAGAGGACATGCAAGGATCTGGAGTTGGAACAAGATGGCCACTAATCAAGGAGTAATTTCGACTTTCAAGTCTTATCATTTAAGAAATACATTTCATAAGGCTGTAGCTGCCATAGATCATGACTCCTCTGATGGATGTGGACAAAGTAAATTGAAAACCTTCTGGAAAAGATTCACCCTTCTGGATGCCATTAAGAACATTCATGATTCATGTGAAGAGACCCAAATATCAACATGAACAGGAGTTGGGAAGAAGTTGATTCCAACCATCATGGATGATTCCAAGGAGTTCAAGACCTCAGTGGAAGAAGTAACTGCAGATGTGGTGGAAATAGCAAGAGAACTAGAATCAGAAGTAGAGTCTGAAGATGCGACTGAATTGCTACTATCTCATGATAAAACTTTAAGGGATGAAGGCTACTTCTTAAGGGTGAGCAATGGAAGTGGTTTCTTGAGATGGAATCTACTCCTGGTAAAGATGCTGTGAGGACTGTTGAAATGACAAGGGTTTAGAATATTACAATAAACTTAGTTGATAAAGCAGTGGCAGGGTTGGAGAAGACTGATTCCAAATTTGAGAGAAGTTATCCTGTGGGCAAAATGATGTCAAACAGCATCGCATGCTACAGAGAAATCATTCATGAGAAGAAGAGTCAATCGATGCAGCAAACTTCATTGCTGTCTTATTTTACAAAATGGCCTCAGCCACTCCAGCCTTCAGCAACCATCACCCTGATCAGTCGGCAGTCATCAACATTGAGGCAAGAGCCTCTCCAGCAGTTATTATGAGGCACTGAAAGCTCAGATGATGGTCTGTGTTTTTTAGGCAATAAAGTAATTTTATTTTTTTTTAAGATTTTATTTACTTATTTGACAGAGAGAGAGAGAGAGAGAGAGAGAGAGCACAAGCAGGGGGAACAGCAGAGAGAGAGGGAGAAGCAGGCTCCCTGCTGAGGACCCTGGGACCATGACCCGAGCCGAAGGCAGCCGCTTAACCGACTGAGCCACCCAGGCACCCTGGCAATAAAGTAATTTTAAATCAAGGTATTTACAAGGGTTTTTAAAATATAATGCTATTACACACTTAAAAGACTATAATATAGCATAAATATAACTTTTATAGGTACTGGGAAACCAAAAAATTTATTTGACTCACTTTATGGCAATATTTGCTTTATTGCAGTGGTCTAGAATGGAGCCCGCAGTATCTCCTAGATATACCTGTGATAAAAAACACAAAGTCATACATGTAGTTGTACTATGAATCTATATTTGTCATTTAGAAAAATAACACATCAGAAATTTCTGGGAAAGGTGCATATGGGTGGCTCAGCCGGTTAGGCATCGGACTCTAGGTTTTGGCTCAGGTCATGATCTCTGGGTCATGATCTCAAGCCCTGCTTCTCTCTCCCCCCCCCCCCCCCCCCCTGCTCTCTTTCTCTCTCTCTCAAATAAATAAATAAATCTTTAAAAAGCATTCCTGGGAAAGACATTATTTGCTACATGTTGTCAGAGACTTTACATATACTATCTTACGTATTCCTCAAAGTACCAAGTAAATCAGGCATTATTTTCATGTTCTAGATGAGGAAACTCAGATTCTGATTAATAAATCAAGATTTATTTTTCCAAGGTCACCAAAGCTAGTTTTACCAGAACTCATATTGGAATGCACCAACACGACCTCGGTAGGACCCTTTCTGTTCCCCTGCATGGCCCAGGGTCTCACACCCCGGCCCAGCATTTCATACAGACCCCTGCCTAATGACTACACCCTGATGAATGCACCGGGTTGATGTCTCCTGTTGCCCGGAGATGGACACTGAAATGTCCTATCAAAACTGCCAACCTCCACCTTTATTTGACCTTACTGAGATCCAGCAGCCCACACTGTCTCCCCTCCTAAGTCAGGAGACTTGTTCTTTTTCCCTCAGTTTCCCTATTTTGATGCAAGAGGGAAAGAATTATTTTTTCTCTCTGGCTGCCACTTTTGCATTCACTCCAATTAGTGCATTCAGTTCTTTGAAGAAAAGGCCAAGTTGCTTTTCTGATTCCTCAGCTTCTCAGGCTCCTGGTCTTCAGGACCATGGTCTGGATGAATCAGCAGCAGGATTGGAGAACTTATTCGCTGGGCTGCTTAGGCTCGCCCAGGTGCCTTCAGATACCTACCTGTCCCCTTATATACTGGACATTCCCCAAGAAGCATGCACAAGGCAGAAAGTAAGGTGAGGTGATCGCTTGGAAAACCAGTCTACAGAAGAATCTGAAGTGAGCATGCAGGTCTTCAGAAGACACTTAGAGAAATGCTTTGTAATATGCAAGCATCACATCGTATGGAGCCTAAAGCATGTGGTAGGACAATTATGGTGGGCTTTCTGAAGTTGTGGAAAAGGCTAAAAATGGCCTATTCCTCAGGACATAAGGAAAAATAGGCATGGAGCCAGGGGAAACCAAGAAGTAAGCCAGAAAGAAATGAAAGCTTTTCTGCTTTTCTTTACTATTCCTTTTTACATTAAAAGCCAATTTTACTAGCATTCTGTCAGCCAGAGTCCTTTGTAGACAAATACTTCCAAATTCCCAGACCGGTGAAAATGAAGATTCATAAAGCTGTCTGGAGGGACTGTAACCTTAAATGCCTTTGTGAATCATTAATACAAATTAAATAGCGGCTGCCCCTTTTTAACAATTGAGTAATAATACTTACTTCATGAAAACAGCTAATTCGTAATTAGAATGTTTAGAACATGAAAATCCATGTGCTTCAGAATTAGACGGACGAGGTCGCCTCACAAATGTGATAATTTATTAACTGTGTGATTTTCAAGTCCTTTGAACCCTCTGTGCCTTATTTTTCTCATTTATAAGTGAGGGGAATGCTATCATCCCTCCCCACCCGTGATGTTTACACGAGATAGGCATGTGCACGTGCCCAGCACAGCCTCACACGTAGGAGACACCCAAATACAACTACAGTTCTCAGGAGGATGATAGCCGTCATTTTTAATAGTGTTATGACTTATTCTTCCATATCTAATTCTTCCCTTCTCGTTCCACCAGCCTCTATGCACCCTTGCATTCTGGCCTTCCATACCTCCCCTGGAACACTGAGAATCTTCCCAGATTCTATGGTCATCCCCTCCCTTTCTTATGCAAACAATAAAGAGTTGTTTGGGAATATGGGAGACTCTCCCAGGCTAGCTCTCCCCTCCACAGAGACACCGCCCTCTGCCCTCATCTTGATTTTCCCCATCATTTCCTCTTTCTCTGGGCCAGACTTGGATAAACTTGCGGTTTCCTTCCTTCACGCTCTCTGGAGAGCCGAGTGCTGCACACTTGAAAGCCTAAAAACTTGTCATTTCCACCTTGAACTAGTGGCTGACCTCCCCAGACAGCCTGCGAAATGAATTAGTGTCCTTAAGCAGAGGCAGAATGTGAGCAGTGACCCAGCTCCCCTAAGCAACTATGGAAACTGTCAAACGGTAGTTAAAGTTCCCTTTTTCCCAACCCCTTTAATTATGTTGAAAACTATGTCATATTGTTTTTGAAAAAGTTAATGAAATAGTAGGTAAAGGTGAACCAAGGAACATAATTTACTTGGATTTCCTTGCAAGCTTTTGATAAGGTCCCTCATAAAAGGCTATTAAGGAAAATAGATGACCAGAGGGCTATGGGCAAAAGTCTTCTTGGTGTATTAAAAACTGGTTAAGCTATTTTAGAAGGAAGAATCACTGATGCTGGCTACTTCTTGGAGTAGAGAGAGGTTAATCACAAGCTGTCCCCAGTGTTAGTGTTTGGACTTAAAAGTGTTTGAACAATTTATGAAGGAAAAGAAAGCCAAGTTAATCAAAGACACAAAATGGTTATCATGGTACAAGCTTTCCCTAGTGTTTGGCATGAATGAAGGCTCCTTGTCCATCACCATCATCCAGGAACATAGTCGTTGGCGGGAGAATGGGCGTGGCCCAGAATAGGCAAGTTCCAAGGATGGGGAACTAAATTTCTCAAAACGATTCAGAGAAAGACCAAAAAAACCCCCCACTTTTCATGTGATGGGCCCAAGTGCAGGCGAGCCTGAGACTGGAGGCAAGGGCGTGACAACCTTGCAAGTGTCCTTCCCAGCCTCCCAACAGATGGTGGTTTAAGGCCATGAAAAATCAGAAATGAGTGGCATGGGTGGAAAGCATTTAAGCAATATGAAGACACCATTTTGCATGCTTTTCATTCCAAAGTTGTAAAAGAACAATTCTACCGGTGAAGGAGAGCCAAAGGAATGTAATGGGGAATAAGGCTCTCCTGGGTAATTCTTGTATTTGACCTCATGCGCGGAAAGGAAACAAGGGACACTGGAGACCTGTTTGCTGCCTACCTTAGGAAGAGCTTCCCTTTTACAAAAGAAGACAGACCTTCCTTTAAAGTGCTTGTAGTCAACAATATGCTTATTCTCACGGCCTCCCTGCCGCTCCCCGCCTCCCCAAATATTTTCACTGTAAAACAGGACAGAAGGAATTACATGAATATCTGGATGCTGAGGAGGCAAATCCCAGCTCTTCTCCCAGCCATGGCCCTCATTAATCTTTATGACACTCCTTATTGAGTCTCACCTGTGTTTTTTCTAGATCAAAAAGTCCCAAATGCGAAAGTCACGCAGCAATCAGTGGCAAAGTTAATTTGAATCTTGGTTTGCCAGACTTCTTTTCTTTTGCCCAGTCAAGTCATGGCTCTAGTTCATAGATTGGGTGTTATTTGCATGGTAAGAATGACTTTACTTTGAGAGAGACAGAGAGAGTGCATGAAATAATATATTGCACATAAAAATACTCCTCTAAGGGGCACCTGGACAGCTCAGTCGTTTAAGGGTCCAACTCTTGGTGTCGGCTCAGGTCCTGATCTCGGGGTCCTGAGATGGAGCGCCGAGTCAGGCTCCACACTCAGTGTGGAGTCTGCTTGTCCCTCTGCCTCTGCTCCTCCCCCTGCTTGCTTGCTTTCTTTCTCTCTCATAAAGAAATAAAATCTTTACAAAAACAATACTCCTCTTGAAGAATCTAGCAATACACCCACACAAATATAGTCAAATAACTTTTGAAAAGGTGCAAAGACAATTCAATAGAGAAGCGATAGTCTTTGAAACAAATGGTACTGGAATAATTGATACTAGAAACACTATTTTTTTAATATTAAAAAAAGAAGGAGCGCCTGGGTGGTGCAGTCGGTTAAGTGTCCGACTCTTGGTTTCAACTCAGGTCATGATCTCAGGGTCGTGAGATCGAATCCCATGTCAGGCTGTGTGCTCAGTGAGGAGTCTACTTAAGATTCTCTCTCTCTCCCTTTGCCCCTCCCCCCCAACACGCTTGTGCGCTCTCTCTCTCTCTCTCTCTCTAAAATAAATAAATAAATCTTTAAAATAAATAAATAAAAAGAAGATGAACCTCAATCCATACCATATAGAAAGGTTAACAAAAATGGATCATAAATGTAAATGTAATTGTAGAATTATATGGAGAAAATCTTTGTAACATTTGGGTCAAACAAAAAGTACTTAGATACAGCAACAAAAGTGTTACCCATAAAAGAAAAAAAATAAATAAAATCAGACTTGATAAAAATTCAAAACCTCAGGACCTGAGTCATAAGCAGGAACTGAAACAAAAAGCAAACCTTTCATTTTTCCAACGAGACTTAGCAACATAAAACCTTTTCTCCAGAACATAAGAAGCAGAGTGAGCAACTAAATTGAAAAACGGCAGCACCTCAGCTAACTTTTCCCCAAAATGGGTCAGGTAGAAATTAATGGCTCTTTCCTCTGCTTTCCTAGTAATTGGTGTGCTTTTATAGTACTTAACACACTCTATTGTCGCTAATTGTCATAGACTCATCCCATCTCGTGCGCAAATGTCCTCACTGAGTTGTGAGCTCCTCAGGGGCAGGGCCAACGATTATTATATCTGTGCACTCTCGGCACCGGACAGAGGAGTGATACAGAATGTGTCGTCAATACAGGTTTGAAGAATGAAAGAAAGGAGGAGGAAAACAAGAAAGGGTGAGAAAGACATTGTGAGAAGAGAAAGAAGGAAAGGAAGGAAGGAAGGAAGGAAGGAAGGAAGGAAGGAAGGAAGGAAGGAAGGAAGGAAGGAAGGAAGGAGGGGGGGGGACGAAGGAAGGAAGGAAGGAGAATGTGCCTGGGGTGGAGGAACCAAGGACGCCCAGGGTCCGCTAGGAGACGGGGCAGTGTCTGCTGTGAGAAGGGGCAGCTGTGGGCTAACTGGATCATCTGGGGCCCTGCAACCCCAATCAGCCTGTGGTTGCGTGGCCAGGCCAGTCTCTCAGAAATCACCACCAGCCTCTGTCCCCTAAGCTGCAGCCTCGTAGATGTCAGGAGCCGTGGTGTGGTTGGGCGCAGGTCTGACCAGCAGCCAGCTGAGGCAGGACAAGGGAGGCCAAGGCAGCAGGCTAGTGCCTCTGGGTCCACTCACCCCGCTCCAGGGTTGCAGGCCTGGGTGTCAGAGCCAGAACCGCCGGGCCAGTGTGGCGAGGAGCGGCCCACATGGCTGGGCTCTCACGTTCCCTCCTTTCCAGTGGCCCGGCATCGCTGGGGACGCGGGAGGGGCCGGGCAGCCAGCCGCCCAGACTGAGAATGTCCCCTTGCCAGAGCCAGCTGCTGGCTGCCATCTGGGCAGGGGCAGTGCCAGCTTCCCAAATCTGCCTTCCCTCTGGAAGAGGGGGAGAAAACTCTGCGCTGAGAAGATAGCTTCTCCCTCCATCCTGAGGCTCTCAGCTAAAAACCCAACAAAACCAGCCTTTGCAAAAGGAAGGGATGGGAAACGCTCCTCGTTGGGCTGTTTCCAAAGAAATTTGCTTCCCCTGGGGCCTTGACATCCAAGAAAAATCTCTATTCGCCCTCCATTTCCCCTGGTTCTTGCATTTTACTTCGTGATAACCTTTACTTTTTTTAAACTAAATCTCATTGTTTGCACACACAAAAAAATCTGTGTGTCCTTTACTTTTGTCACATTGGGACGGGATCATCTGCCCTAAGATGAAATTCTCTGAGAGGTGTGATTTCGTCTTTTTCCTTCACTCTCTGCCTGGAATACCCAGCACTTCACTTAACCTGGCACTCCCTGGATGCTTTCTGTTGGGTCCATTCATTCACTGAGCACATATGGAGCACCTTCTGAACACACCTGTATGGGACCGATGATGAATTGGAGAAGATCCGGCTCCCGTTCTCAGAGGTCAGCCAGCTGAATGGAAACATTCCCTCAGGTCCTCCCTGACATCAGCTGCAGTGTGTTAGCCCTGAGACCACATGGTACTTACTGTGCCACCACTGTGTTCCCAGGAGGCGACGGGAAAAGAATTAGCCCTTGACAGAGCACAGAATCAATGACATCCTCTGCAAAACCAAGCACAGGTAAACTTTATCCAGGGGTGACAGTCAATGGATTTAACAAGCCACCCACCATGGGCACTGACCGGTCAGAACAGATCCCGGATTTATTTTTTATGATTGTTTCAGCTCTCAAATCCTTCCTCTCCATCTCAATACCTTTCCTCGTAGTGAAGCACGGAACGAACCCAACATCCCACCACAGCAAGCGGATGGATGCGGGGGAAAGAAGTGCCTAGTGCCGTGTGAGAACCTCATCTTCACAGAGATCCTCATGGTCTTCAGTTTGGCCTCCCAACTTTGCTGGCGTCCTGGCTCTGAAGCAGCCCTAAACATGCTTATTATTCATGTAATAGTTGGAGGAGGCAGGCTGAAAGACACGGAAGTTCTCAAGAGTAAGGTTGGCTCTCTCAAATAGACGGCTTGGTCTCCCAGCTCTGGAGCCTTAATGTTTAGCCTGCTTGGGGGCACTCGGGCCCTTAAGAAAAATGCTATCTTGCTCTTTTAAGCGTTTCCTGAGTTAATTCACAATACTGAAAAATATGGGTCAATGCAGGTTGCATAGAGTTGAGCCTCTAGTGAGCACTCCTTGTTTAATGAATTTGAATGTGAATGATCTCTTTTGCTGCTCATTATAGTTGCTGAGACAGGCAGGGCGGGCATTATCAGTCCCCATGCTACAGCCCCGCAGAGCTAACTAGCCGGTCCCGGCTAGTATAGTAGGGTGGCAAAGCTAGACCAAAAGCTATGTCTCCTGACTTCTAACTTAGCGCTCTTTCCATAAGCCAAATTACTAACTGATAAGATGAACTCCAGCATCCTAGCGATGATGATGACACCCACTGGAGATATGAAGTTAAATCAGATGAAAATGTAGAGGATCTACTGGCTGAATGCGTGGCACCAGCTTTGACTCCTAGTGCTATCCCTTGCTGACGATGTGCTGTTGGGCAAGTTAACCAGTCTCTCCAAGTCTCTGCTTTTTTATCTACAGAAGGAAACTGCCTCTTTCTCACCAGGTCGCTGTAAGATTGAATGACCCTGATCACAGGGTCCAGCCTAGAATAGGTGCTCAGTACATGATCGTATTCTTTGTTATTTTTATTATTTGTTTCTGAGACAAAGCCCTCCCTGGGGCTGTTTTTGACTGCTCTGAGCTACCAGGAGCTCCTGCTGTCTACTAATTGTCTCCTGCATGAGGTGGGAGAGAGCCATTCATTCTCATGTTGGCATTTTTCAGTGTGACATCGATCCATGTCTTTCCCAGGAGCTACGCTTGTCTGTTTATTGGGCACTGACTCTTTCCAGGCATCTTCTCATACTTTAGAAATATTAATTCAGTTCATCTTCACAACTCTGTTAGGTAAGTGCTACTCAAATCCCTATTTTATAGGCAGGAAAACTGACACACAAAGAGGTCAAGTCACACTTCTAGGAAATGGCAGAGCCAAGATTCAAGCCAGGTGGTCCAGCCCCAGAGCCTGTGTGATGACTCAGCACACCAGGTGGGCCCTCCTTCTAACAAAGGATATGCCTTAAATCAAAGAGCTGTGAAGAGAGAACCTTCCCGAGCCTCTGAAATCAGACTCTGAAATCTTTCTCCTACTCTCCCACCAAAACTTGGACAGTACTCTACTGGAGTACTGGAGTCTCTTCCTAAAAGCTTCTTGAGCCCTGAGATCTGATGAGCCAGAGCCATTGAAACTGACTAACTGGCCTTGGAGTCCTGGCTACAAATTCTTCACCAAAATCAATTTTCGAAGTGCTTGTCAAGGCATGGCATCATGGCAGACACTGGGCTGAGATATTACTAGGAAAGTGCTTCCTGCCCTCTGGGGACCTGCAGTGAAGGAAGACAAGACAGGTGCAGATGCACATATGGAAACGCCAATGGACAGAAGGCATTCAGATAGACTCTAAAAGGATCACAGGGATGGAGGGACCTCTGGGCGAGCCCAGCCTGAAGGAATGAGACCTGCTGATGCCCACAAAAGTAGCCCCCGAGGGAATATGATCAGCACTTACACCATCATGAAAAGTGCTGGCAGAGTGAAAACAGATTTGTTGACAAATCCCAAAGCTCTGAAACCAGGAGACATCTCCTGGTTTGAAGGAGGAAGTCTCAAGACAAATAAAAGGTAATCCTACTTCAAGACGTGAGTGGTCTTAAGAGGTGCTTCAAGAAGGGACCGGACCAAGCACAGCTATTGAGAGGACAAAATGTCCCACTCACCAGCCCTTAGGTTTCCCCATTAAACCCAGGCTCACATGCATAATAGGCTCACGTGAAGATCTCATGGGAGACTCTGCTGTTGATTTAAAAAAAAATAATAAAACAACGTATGAGTTTTATCTCTTTATCTCCTCAGTTCAGAGGGGGAAAAAGGGACACAATCTGTTCTCCCAGTGGGACATCCACCTGATTAGATGTCATAAAACAGAGTAGTCCTTTAGTTAATAATGGCTGGAATACCTCCGACCCACAGTTACTGGAAAGGGAAAAAAAAAAAAAAAAAAAACACACACCTAACTACAGATAAACTCCCTAGGGCTTCAGATCCGTTTTGCAATAAGCTGTGTTATGAAGGAAACCTGGCCCCAAAAGATAGTTTGAATGCAAAATAAAGATAGTTCACATGCTTTGAAGCAGATACAGGGCTCCCGTGGAAGCACCAGAATCATATTTTTGGAGGATCATTATATTTCCTGCCTCAGACTTTATTTGGGTCCCACCGTTCTTTTATACAAGCCCTATTTTTAGTCCTCAGAGGCACCATGTCCTGCCAGGCAGGGGCCTCAGCGGGGCAGGTCTGGGCAGGAGGGGTGTGGGTTGGGTGCCTGGAGAGGCAGGAGAGCTGGGCGGGGAGGAGGCAGGCAAGCTTCCAGCAGCAGGTGCAGTTCAGAGAGCCAGGCAGGCTGGAAGTAGGGCCTGGGGTGGGGTGGGGGGGCGGGTCACAGGGAAAAGATTAGGGAAGCACCATGGGTTTGGGGAATAGGGCTCCAGGGTCCAGGAGGCCAGTGAATTATCAGGAAAGGGCTAGAATATGAACAAAGAAGAGGTGGGCAAGGACTCTGAGTTCTGTCCTATACCCTGTCACAAAAGAACAGGCAGGGGCTTACATGCATGGGTTTGAGAACCTTGAAGACATTTGCTAAGTGAACAGAAGGCCAAATGATGATTTGTCTTTTATGATGATTTCTCAGAGATGAGGTATCTAAAATGGTCCAATTCATAGAATCAAAGAGTGGTCACCAGGCAAGGGGGAAATAGAGGGTTACAACAAACCTGCCTCAAGTGTCAGCTAAGAAGATAAATAAGCTCTAGAGTTCCGCTGTAGAACATCGAACCGATAGTTAACAATACTGTGTTGTACACTTTAAAATTTGCTAAGAGAGTAGATCTCATGTCAAGGGTTCTTGCCTCAATCAAATAAGTTTTTTTAAAAAGCACGGGTTTAGGCTGAAGAGGTACAGGATGCGTTTGATTCAGGCAAGAGCAGATGCGCCAGGCTTGCAATGCCTACAATCAGAGGCCCTTGGAAAAGAAGACAAAAACACCTGTAGTCATTAAAAACTGTTGTAAAAGAAAACCTTAATCTTCAATTAGCATTCATTCATGACCTCTAATCCTAGGAGATTTCACTATTGGTGAAGAGGTAGATAAAAAGCAAAGCACAGGGTCTCATGAGTGAGAATTAGCCAAGAGACATTCTTTATCTGCAGGGCTTTTTAGATAGATTCTTTATCTGGGTGATGGGCCCCATCTTCCTGATGGATCTCCAGACTCCCTTAGGCATTGGATAAAGAGATATCCTGAAATTCTTTTCTGACTCCCAGTCGCTTCCCACCATGTCACACTTGCTTGGCATTTTTCATTCTGTGTGTCTCCAAAAAATAACAATGAAATCATGAGGAAATGCCATGGCACAGAGGAAGTAGCCATATAAAAGAATCCAAGAGATGGATTTGACCCAATCATCCAGTTGTCTTTATTTCCAGGTACAACAGGCCGACCTTTCTTCCCTGTGGAATCCTCTTTTCCTTCCCACATCCCTGTCCTGACCCTTCTGCCCTTTATGCAATCAACGTATCTCTACTTTTGTCTCCCAGTGTCTTCCTCCTCTGGACCCGTGTGCTGTTGAAAGAGGCCTATGGAGAAACGGGGAGGAGCAGAACCTCAGAAGCAAACCCCAGATAATCCCGGTCCCATGTAGGAGAGGCTGGGAGGAACCACATTACTGATGGCGGAAGTAGGAGGTAGGCTGCCATGATGGTCATAGTCTGGGAAACAGATCTCAGAAATCCCCTCCTGGATTGGCCCAGCCCTTTATAAAGGAAGACACAAAAGGAATTAGAGAAGAAGACCATGCCAGCCCACTACAGGAAAAAAGAGAAGTAGAAGGAAGTGAATGGCTGATCCTTGAAGAGCGGACGCCCAAGGCCCAGATGGCAGTGGGTACCACAGCGGTGCAGGGGGCCAGCTAGTCACGCCATCTTCCTCACTGCATTATGATGCACACAGACCAAGCCTGCATCATTCACTTGCCTGTGTACTCATGTCCCTTCTAAGTTCCATGTGCTGTGCTAAGTAATGAAAATCGACAAGACCTTCCCTACTGGCGGGCATGCATCTATTGGGAACATATGTTGGCACGCATCTATGGAGAACACAGCCCTTGGAGGAAGCACTGGGACAAACAGAGGCTGAGACAGGACACAAACTGAATGGAAGGTATGTTCCTGGTCATCAGACTGGCTGAAGGGACAAAACAAATCCTCGTGATATATAGCTTGGTGGAACAACTTAGAGAAAACCTTATTTTTTTTTTTTTTGCAGCACATTCTCCAACAGAAAGAGATTCGTTTTTGTTGAAAAGATGCCAGCCTTCCTAAGCATTAGGATCAGTTGATGTCTCTGACTAAGAAATTCAGAAGAAAGCTAAATGTCTCTGAGAAGAAAGGGAGTAGATATGCTGTGGCCACCTCAGGAAGAGTTTCAGAGAATGGGGGAGGGAGACCCAGAGGCCCGTGACTGAAGAGGAACACTACCAAGAGAAGGCGAAAATCTCGGTCTTTATTTATTGCTGTATTTATTGTTGTATCATGTAGCATTCTCCTTCATCTCCCCATAAGTCACAGTCGGTTTTCTATTACTCACTGATGCTCTGCGGGTTGGGTCTGTCTTGAGGGGATGTGGTAAGGCCTGGAGTCTCGCCTCAAAATGGTCACAGGCAAAGGCAGAGGTTCTCATGGGAGAACTAATCCATATGAATTACACCAAAGGCACATTTTTAGCAATGCATTAGCAAGTTTAGATGTGAAAGGCATGTGCTCAGGAAGTTGAGAGTTAGAGAAATAACCTGAGGATGGGCGGATAATCAAGGCAGTCTTCCTGAAAGAAGTGAATTTTGAACCAAACATCCCTTAGGAGATAGATTCAGGTAGTAAGCATACAAAGGTACTTGTGCAAGTTCACAGAGACCCCAAAACCCATACACTGTTTTCCAACCTCAGCTCAAGACCCAGACATGTGCAGACAGACACACGTGTGTACTCGGCTATGCCAACACCTGCCACAGAGGAAAAATCAGGAATGCACCAGGTCATATATCCATACATACAACCAGATATCACTTAGCATCTCTCAGTCTGTGGAAGTGGCCTTTGCTCTCACTGAGATGTACAAAAAATGTTCATTAATATTAAAACCGCATCCCTGGCAAATTGCAGAAAAGTCAAATTTATAACCTGTTAGACATTTTTAGTGGAAAATGCAAATACGTAGCAGAGGAGATTGAGCACATGCCCCTTGAAACCATTACTTCACAGAGCTACCATGGGTCCAGGTCTTCCAAGGAGAAAAGCTATCCAATCTAAGCAACATCCATGATCATCCCATCAAAGTCAGAACCAAGGCTTTAGAGGACACAAAAAGGCAACTCAGAAAAGAAGAAATATGAATAGCCAATAAAGGATATACATGAAGTCAGCCTCACTGGAAGTTAAAGAAATGCAAATAGAAATGACATGATGCCAGTTTTGCCTTACTCTGCACATTTTCGAAAGAATTTAAAAGCTCAGTATTGGTTCAGATGGTAGTGTGGAGGCAAGGGCTCTCTCCCACCGCATGAGGGGTAACCCTCACAGGAGACCACATCTACTAGAAGCCCTGCACACATGCATACCCCCAATCTGTGAGTCCACTTCTAAGCCCGTCTTAATAGAATACCCAGGTAAGTGCATAGAGACGTGTAGGTAGGGATTTTCATCATATTGGCCTTTAAAATAGAAAAGAAAAATAGAAACTACCTAATATCTAGCACAAGGAGATTATTAAACAAAGTGTGGTATCCATTCAATGAAATACTGTATCGCTATTATAGGAATAATGTAAGGCTTCATGACATAGAAAAATGTTATAATACACAGCAGGATGGTGTAAAGGAGAAGAGCAGATTCCATACGCCATTAAATATGATACTCTTTGTAATAACAAAACTAGTTAATGTATTTGGTGGTTCAACTAAAAAGTGTCTAAAAAGTGCCTGTCTTCAGAGTCAGGCAGTCCAAATACAGAGCCTTTATTCAAACACTTGTTTATACATATATGTAGAGAAAAGTCTGGGAAAGTGTACACCAACACATCAACAGCAACAAATCGGACAGCTCTGGGTGGTGGGATCACTCAAGGTTTTGTTTTTCCTTCTCACTTGTCAGTTTCTCAACATTAATTTATTTTAAATGTATATAAGGAATACTTGTAAACAACATTCAATTTTCTTTAATGAATGCTTTCTCTGATCAGAAGCAGAAGAAAGGTAAAGCAGAGGAGAGGGGTTCTCAAGGGAGAGGGGAAAGCTGAGGACAAAGTAGAGTGACCCTAGTTCTCTATTCCCAGGACCAAGAACCTTATAGAAAGAGAAGATTTTCATTTTCCAAAACAAGGTAGAAAATTTCCAGAACCTACAAGCCCTCTAACTTCCCACGTGTTCTTCCCCGTGTCCTTCAACCCAAAAGGATTCCAGGACACTTCCTTGGGGCTGCTGCTGACACAGACAGGCACACAGTAGCCTTGAACAAAGGGTCTCCTGCAAAACCATCTTGCATATGGACACAAGCATGCAAGTGCCACTGTCCAACAGACAATTCTTGAGTTTTGTCCTGGGCATTGGGTGACCGTGAGGGGTGCAATTTAAATAAGAATAGTCTCTGCCTTCAAGAGGCTCAAAGATTGTTGGGGAGACAAACTGAAAACACACAGAATACAGTTGACCCATGGACAACATTGGTTTGAATTTCACAGGTATGCTAACTATGTGCATTTTCTTGGATAAACACGGTATAAATGTATTTTCTCTTCCTTATGATCTTTTTAATAACCATTTCTTTTCTCTAGTCTACTTTAGTGCAAGAATGCAGTATATAAAACATACATAAAAGCTGTGTTAACCACCTGTTTACGTTATCAGTAAGGCTTCCAGTCAAGAGTAGGCTATTAGTAGTTAAGTTTGGGGAAAGTCAAAAGTTATATGCAGATTTGCAACTGTTAGGTTGGCACCCCTAACCCCCATGTTGTTCAATGGTCAACTGTCTTATAGGGCTAATAGAAGGAGGTTCAGAAATGGTACAGGGACACAAAGGGAGGGCGCCTAATTCCTGTAACATCCTACACTCACCTCTGTAATCAAGCCCATTTCATTCCATAGTTTAACTGTGTGCTTTCTCATTCATCTGTCCAATAGTTGATTAACTCCTTGGGGACTGGTGCTATCTCTCCTGTTCACACTTGTGTCCCAGCATCTGGCACCAAATAGCATGCTTCATCAGCAGCTTTGCCTGAATGAGTATCTCCAAATGGAAATGGCTCCGTTGGCAACTGTCTCCAGGCTGGCCCACCAAGGATCAGGTCAAGGGAGAGGCTACACCTAGAAGAGAGTACCCTACAAATCTCTCTGGCTCAGACAGTGAACTCAATGTACAGATAAGAGGAAGGAAGGAATTCTTAGGTCCAGTGAATGCAAGGGCCAAGACCAAGTTTAAAAACAGCTGATTTGTTCTGGTCAAAATAGATGCGACTGTGGCAGAGATGAGTCATGAAGGGCCTTTTAGTTACACTAAGTTCATATTTTATCTTGCCAGCTATGAGGATTAAAAGAGAGAGAAAGAGAGATGTGGTCAGATTTGGTTATAGGAAAACCACCCTGGTAGCACCATGGGAGGTAGCGCCAGGAAGGAAGAAAAGGGGCAAGTCGGAGGCAAAGAAGCCAGTTAAGCCAGGAGACTCCTGCCGAAAAGCAACCAGGAAATAATGAAGACCTGGATGAAGCAGGTGCTCCACGGATAGCGAGGAAAAACACACCCCGCCGTTATTTTCCTCCAGGCCAGCTTGAAACCATTCTCAGGCATGCAGAACAGTTAAAAACTGACACTTGGGTGTAAAAATGGCAAAGACAATCTTAAGGCCCCAGCCATCCTGCCTGCTCAGCAGCACCAATCCCCCAAGGTTTCACACCCCACTAGCACCTTGAAGCACACCCCGCCCACTCACAGGAACGAAGACATCCAGGCAGCCAGAGAAACACTCAGAAGCAAGCAGCAGAGGAGGGGAAAGTACATTACAGAGCCCAGCATCTGTGTCTAGCAGCTGCCAAGCAACCTCCATGTGTTCCTGCAGCTGTCGGCATGAGAGCCATGGAAGACGGAACAGAAGGACGAAAAGAACGTTCAGCAACAGGCTCTGAGCGCCAGGCAGGTGGGTGGGCTCCGGGGCAATCGAGGCCGATTCACTGGGCGATCCGAGGAGCTGCCGCCTTCACTGGAGAATTGCCAGCCAGAGCCCCCAAGGGAGCTGGATCAGTCCTGTACAGAGCAGGGTGCTGTTCACCTCACCTGAACCAGGTGACCCCGGGAAGCTGAGACTAGACTGGCCTCCTCGGCTTCTTTCATTTGATTTCAAGGCCCCCGTCTCCATCGCTCTGAAGGTACAGTACGATACATATCACTTTGTGCTCAAATCAGTGAATCAACCTGAAGTCTGGGGGGAGAACTGTTTGAAAAGCTCATGCCCTCCTCACTACCAAGTAATCAAAGAGATGATCTCGGGTATCATCATTCAACCAAAATAGGGAATTACTGGTTTTGATACTCACCTGTGGGAGGTCGGAGGAACTGGACCATGGTTATTCAGCCCTGAATTCAAAGCCGTATTAAGTACCTACCAAAAACATATGCTAGGCTTTGTGGCAGCTAACAGAGACATGGCAGGCAAAATAATAATGCCTGGGATGTTTGTCATGCTGTACAACTTACAAAGAAGTTCATCTGTTATTCTTTTTACAACCAGAGCTAATGTTCATTTGTTTGCATGGTACACAGACCCCAGATATTAACAGCCATTGACTATTCTGATTGGCCAGCACCCTTGTGAAGCAGATGTTAAATGCAGCATGTTGAAGACCACCCCTGCCCACAGCAATGCTGTGAGGTCATACTGACATTCTCAAAGTATCTGGCCTGTGACCATCTCTTAGTGAGTGGCAAAGTTGGGATTGGAATCCTCGAGGGGCTTATGATAGAGCTAGAAGAGGAAGACAGAGGGCTACAAAGTCATTCTAGGATGACACGAAAACACATGCCTGATGCTGTGGGCCAGAGAGTAGACCCAGTATTGGGTAAAATTCAAAAAACACGGAAGGATCATCAAGGACTCAAGGCAAGGTTGATGAAGGATGTCATTTTGTGGTAGGCGTCTGATGGCTGGTACAGGCCTTGAAGGGATTTGGATTCAGACTGGGCTTTGGGCATGACTGTCAGGCCATAGAGACAAATTCCCCGGGGTTCAAACAGCTATCCATGTATAAAGTAAGGATGGTAATAGTGGTACCTCCTCAAGGGTTGGTTGGGGAGTTAGGAGATAATCTAGGTAAAGTGCTTAATAATGTTTGTTATTATTATTTCTTTTCCCTTTGTACATGGCAAGTGGTAAATATCCTTTCTGCAGAGACTCTTCATTTCCCACATTCAAGTAACCCGTGGAGGACACCACCTCTGACTGATGATGATCTACAAATAGCTACACAGGGAAGGAATTTATTGAAAAGTATTTCACAGACTCACCAGAAGGCCTAAAGAATCAGGTAAGAAAATGTGTAAGGACCAAAGCAGCCCAAATAGCCAGGACCATGGGCAAAATCATGCTTGAAGACCCACATGGGGAGAATGCCCCTGCCACACATCACAGTGGACATTGCTCTCAACACCTCCACCACCACTGGCTTGAGTATCCCACAGTCTTTTCATCTTCATTCCAGAATTAAAGCCTGGAAGGGGGCATCTGACTGGCAGAGCTAAGGTGCATGCCCACACCTAGCTGCTACGGGGCATCAGGATGTTGGCTCTTGGAAGTTCAACTTTTCTAATGCAGGAAGAGCTCGGCCTCCCAGCAAGACTCATGCCTAAATGTAGTGTCCACACAGGGGAAAGGGGTTCAGATGCTGAGCAGCTTAAAAACAATTGTCCAACATACCATGCTGGACCCACTATGACTAAGTTCCTGCCTGCCCCTCCAGTCCTAAAGCCCAGGGCTTCCTGACTTAGGACATCACAGTCTAGCAATACTGAACCATTCATACCTAATGCACTGTGCTCCTTCAGGCCACCAAGTAGAATTTATTTCATGCTATTTATCCTTTCTCCTCCACTCCTTCCTCTGTTTACCATCTACAGAAAACTTCCAGATGCAAATAACAGTTCTGTCTACTCTGACAAGTTTCCTCTGACCTCCATAGTTTGGATTAGCTGCCCTTCTCTGGGTTCCCATGGCATTCAGTATATACCATCCCCATACCACTTACTACACTGAATTGAAATCCAGGCTGGTGAATGATCTGGCTTAGTTGTTCTCAAGCCTTAGAATCAGAATCATCAGAATCACTTGTTAAAGCACAGATTCCTAAGCCCCATTCCTATAGTTTCTGACTCAGTCCTTCGGGAGTGGGGTCTGAAAATTTGCATTTCTAACAAGTTTCAGGTGATGCTGACATTTTGCTCATGTTACTGGCCTAGGAACCACACACTGAGATCCAGTGATCTGAATCACTCTTTAAATCAAGAGGTCTCAAATAGGGGTGATTTCTATCCCCAGAGGACATTGGGCAATGCCTTGGGACATTTTTTTTGCTGCAGCCAGAATGGGGGTGGGAGGCTACTGATGTCTAATGGGTAGAGACACCACCCCCCAAAAAACTGAATTATCCAGCCCCAAACATCAATAGTTTCATGGTTGAGAAGGCCTGCTGTAGATTGTAAGATCCTTAAGGGCAGACATTAACATTATTGAGCATTATATTCCCGCACCTCACATGTCATATAGTCCACAGTGTTTGCTCACTTGGTGGTTATTCAATTGAATCATCCGAATGGTCTGTGACTATATTTTTTTTAACCCGAAGTTGAAAACAAATCTGAGAAGTACAGGGGAACAGGGGGGTGAATACATTAGATCAGAAGCGGTCATGAAAACACATAAAACCAAACTGTTGGAAGTGAAGTCACAGGAGAATGATCATCCAGACTTCTCATCGCCTGGGTTCACCCCTCAACCCCAAACAAACACCCTTTTTTGCATTACCAAGGGACCAACTTCTGCTTTCCAACAATTTCAGCCCAACCTGTTCATCATGGCTGTTGGTTGTCCTTCAATAACCACTTCCATTCTCTCTTTCCCAGAGGCAGAACCCTGGCACATGGTAACGCGAATAAAGATGGGATTTTCCAACCTCCCTTGTCAGTAGGTGTGACCATGTGAGAAGGGCCTGGCCAATGGGACATGAGTGAAAGTCATGAGTGCAATTTTGAGTCCTGTCTTTTAAGGGAGGCATGTGTCCCTTCTCCCTCCCCTTCCTTACTCGTGCTGTTTTCATTGTGAATGTGGTGGTGAGCCACCTTGGATCAAGAAGAGACAGGCCATACCCTGGGGAGGCAAAGCAAAAAGTTAGCATGAGCCCCAGCCTCTGGAAAATCTCAAGGAGCAAAGCTGCCATATGAACACTGGAGCACCTTCTTCCAGACTCTTTCATGGGAAAGATGTACACCTTGTTTAAGCCATTATTATTTTGAATTTCTGTTATGCAAACAAATTCATACCTTAGCAAATATTACTAATCCAACTTGAAATCCAACCACCTTTCTCATCATCAACATAAATTTCTGGCCCCTGGAAAGCTAGCAAATTATCTGTGTGAGGTGGGACATCAGCGGTTTCTAGGTAGACCTCCCCGCCTCAAACCTTTCTCCACCCACGGTCCTGAAGATTCCTGAAGGCATACTCTCAGAAAAAAACAAGGTTTCAATCCCAGTTAAAATATAAATACTCCTAGAATGAAAATTTGGCTCTACTGGAAACCCATAGGCCAGAGGATAGATGCAGACCAAATACTGCCAAAGCAACCCTACCATGAATGCCTGCTAAATCTTAATACTCTAGTTCCATTTGGGGCTGGCTTCTAGGAGAATGGGGGCTTCCAGCCAGAACCCCTACCAGAACCCGGGCAGAACCTCTGGGGAAGCATCACTTGCAACATCAGGTGAATTCCACAAAGTTCCTGTGTCCTCTCCATGGGAAAGTGGCAAGACAAGGGCGAGCTTCCTTTGGGAGAAGAAAAGCAGTGCTCTTCCTCTGGCTGATAGATAGTATTGCGCCCTCCCTCTTTGTCCTTGACTGAGTAGACACTAATTATTGAACAGTCACTTTCCTTTTCATTTTGGGATCTGCTAAATTTTACCTACGGTCTGTAGTTGACTCAGCATGCCCCTAAGTGAAGGAATCTGCATTTTCTATCAATCTCCATAGCTGTGTTTTAAATGACATTTGGTGACTGAAAGCAAGATATAATTGCCCTATGACAAAGAAGCTAATGATCGAGTCCCTCTAATAGTCTCTATAGCACTGTTAAGTCACAACATTGTCCCTGTACTCTTTTTTTTTTTTAAGATTTTATTTATTTATTTGACAGAAAGAGAGACAGCGAGAGAAGGAGCACAGGCAGGGGGAGTGGGAGAGGGAGAAGCAGGCTTCCTGCCCAGCAGGGAGCCCGAAGTGGGGCTCGATCCCAGGACCCCAGAATCATGACCTGAGCCGAAGGCAGACACTTAATGACTGAGCCACCCAGGCGCCCCAACATTGTCCCTGTACTTTTTATTCATGCAAATGAAGGACAAATCAAATAAAAGCAAACCGTCTGTCAACAGGTTGGTTTAAATACCAGATTTCTTTTTTCTTCCCTTTTAAATAAAGAGCAAACAAGGACAGAAAAGAAACAAGATGGTGCCTTTTGTGTTTGGTTTAATAGTTGGGTTTTGGTTTTTGTTTTGTTTGTTTTTTTTCCTGTCCTTCTCCTGCAATGGGGCCTGAAAGGTCACAAGATAAGCGTTTTTCATTCATATCCCTGAGCTGTAGGTATTTGGAGACAATGAAAAATGTACTTTTTTTTGTTCTCCCTTTTCATTTGGAGGCCTCTTGTCAAGATGCCCAGAATAATGCTTCTGGAGCAGATGGAGAAGGCGCATGAAGCCACACTGGGAAACCACGTTTCCAGAAATGGTGTTTATGTCAGGCCTGTTCTTCAACAACAAGAGCTGCCCAGGGGAGCCTTCTACACCCTCCTCTGTACCCCACACATGTGTCCAACAGGACCTTTAACACTTGGCCATCCCGAGTATTTATTAATTTGGCATCTGCTTCTAGAGACCCCATATTTTTCACCCTGAGGCCAATGAGACTTTTTCACCTGATAAGGCTTTGGCTTGATGTTGGCGTTGGAAAGGATCTTGAGATAGAAACCACATCTGCAGCTTAGACAGATGGGGTCACCCCAAGGAGCAAGACACTTACATTGTAGGTAGCCCCAGAAAGACAGCTATTCAAGAAGAGCACTTGTCAGAGGTCTACAATCCCCTTGAACCAGTATGTAAGGATTTGGTGGGAAAATGCCCAAGACTCCACCGATTCTCCTGCGGTGTCAGAGACCGTTGTCTTAGGATGGGTACTGTGATTGGTTTTATTCAATATACCTCCAGACTAAAGAGATCCGGGGGAAAGAGCCAATATAGCAATAACCAACAGTGTCTTCCCACACCAACCTCTGCATGCCATACCACCACTGTGCCATTATCTTGTTCAGACCTCACACTCAATCTGACATGGGTATGATTAAAAATTAGTCAACCCTGGGGCACCTGGGTGGCTCAGTCGGTTAAGGGTCCAACTCTTGATTTCAGCTGAGGTCATGATCTCAGGGTCATGGGATTGAGCCCCATGTTGGGCTCCATGCTGAGCATGGAGCCTGCTTAAGATTCTCTCTCCATCTCTCTCTGCCCCTCCCCTGCTTGTTCTCTCTCTCTCTCGTTCTCCCTGTTGGGGTCTTTAAAGGGGGCCAATATATAGCACCCCTCTCTACCTGAGATCTGAACAAATTGATAAATAAAACAAGAGTGGCAGATGGAAGCCAAAATGAAATCTGTACCACCAATAAAGGCCAAATGGAAGGACACTGCTTAGCGTGAGCGCCGCACAACTAAGCAGAATTGCCCTCCCAGGCACAGGGCATGTTGACCTGGGCCACACGGCCTGTGCAGTGTAGAGAGGGAAGGCAGGTAGCTCCCAAGAAGGAAAAGGGGAGAGGTGAGTCAAACATGTCCGGTTTCTTTTTCCTAAATGTATCAATCAGATGAGTCACTCCCCTGGAGCGAAAGATGTCAAGCAATGACAGGGTCCAGAATGCCATGCTTCCTATGTGGAAAGAAACATCAGGAGCAGGGAAAAGCCTCCCCTCCCCAATATCACTGCAGAGATGAGGAAACTGACCCAGAGAGAGGTTAAGAGATTTCACTATGACACCCAACTAGTAAAAGGTGATGTCAAGTCTTTGGACTGCCAAGCCCCAAGATGCCATGTCACCTTTGCAACTTGACTCTCAGGTGTGGAAGGACTTCATCTTCACCGCGGTCATCAGCCACTTCCTACCCAGTCCCACCTGGTTTGGCTTCTCCATTTTCACTGAAGTCTCCCAATACTCTTTCTCTAAGGTGATGTTTAAAGCTGACTGATCCCTGCTTTACACCCTCACAGAAAACCCCAATTCTTTACAGCTCAACTTACCTGAGAAGCATGTTCTGGAGGACTTAGCAGATAGTTTGCAGCCCAAACTATCCTCATTCATCTTAGCCCTCCTCAGACATAGCATTACCTCTTCCAAGTTGACATTGAAGAAATTTCAGAACAAAATTCCCTATTACATTTGCTAAATGGAGAGTGTTGAGAATATGGTCCATTTTGTTATTCAGTCTCCTGAAATCAACACACACACACACACACACACACACACACACCCCTCTCTTTTAGCCCTAATAGTTGTGGCTTTTTTCCTAATTAGGATACTCTTTGCTCAAAGTCAATATAGTTAATATCAATCGTGTCCCTAAGGGGTTTTCCCGTTTTGACTTGGTCATCAGGAAACTCAAAACCAAATTTGTAGTTCAATGGCAGTTGAACAGTATAAGATGTGAAAATCTACACATTTACAAATTCTCCCTCTTTTGAGGCTCTCCCCCTTACTACACCCCCACTTTGTATCCTATTTATATTCTCAAGACAGTATTTGTTTTCCATTTTATGATAGACTGGTTACTCTGGCAAGAAATCATAAATCCCATAGGAAAACAGAGACAAATAGAATGCATCCTTTTCTTAATTAAATTTGTGATAAATGGATTTTAAAATTTTATAAAAATATTCAAGAAGCACATATTACCTGGGCTTTTAAATCTTAGAATCAGAACATAAATTTTAATTTTATATAAAAATTTCCAAATATTTAACAAGCTGCCATCTAAAATCAAATGTATACAATTAGAATAGATTTTCTTTCTAAGTTAAGGTTGCCGACTCGTAAATTATCAATTACATTCTATTTTTCAACATAGTGATTTATTTAAACTTATTTTTTTTTATCACTAAGCTAATTAACAACATTAAGAGAAGCATTCAAAGGATGAAGCATTTGACCCAGGTTAATTCTGTTTTATTTCTATAAATAGATTCTAGATTTAAAATCATTAAGTGCTTTATTTGGCCACTTTATATGCCATGTAAAAAATATTGGCAGTTAGTAAATTTTGATAAAAGATCCTCACTAAGCACATCTTCCAAAGGCTCTCTCTGTTGGCATCTGCGGCTCAGTTTAACCTCCTCTATATCCCATTGCCACTTGAGATTGGGAGGGATTTTTTTGGTTCTTGTTTTGGTAGTGTTTTCACTCAGAAATATCAACTGTTGCTGTCATTCTTACCAAAGTAGGTTATCTCATTGTTGGGTCATATAAGCCAAGCTTATTTCTTGCAAAATATTTTTTAATAATCCAAAGTCCAAAAACTAGACCAGTTGTCATCAGTTTGGCCTTTAATACTGGAAGTAAAGGGGACAGAAAATGAGACCATTTTATTTTCTGTTATCTTCTTCATTTTTCTACTTCGATTCACAGAGAGTAAGAAGAAACTGGTGAGGGTTTGGTTTTGTTTTTGCTTTTAATGTCAGATATATGGTGACATATATTTTATTTATTTTTTATTTATTTTTTTTTAATTTTTTACAGAGAGAGAGAGCATGAGCGGGGATGGGGAGATGGGGAGTGAGAATCATAAGCAGGCTCCATGCTGAGTGCAGAGCCCGACATGGGGCTCGATCCCACGACCCTGAGATCATGACTTGAGCCAAAATCAAGAGCTAGACGTTTAACCAACAGAGCCACCCAGGCACCCCTATGGTGACATTTATTTTAAACAGAAATTAAACACTGACTTCTTACATGCATAAAGATTATGACACACTTGATATTCACCATTCATTTCTTCATCAATTCATTCCCCAAGTATTTATTCAGCACCACTCCGTGCAGACATCAGTCTATGAGCAACCAAGGGAAGAGCAAAGCCCTACCACGGAGGAAGAGAGAAAGAGAAGCCAAAACACCTATCCCCTGGGCAGCCAACAGGTGGCTCTAGGAAACACAGCATACGCAGGGCCTAGCATTCAGTAGGTGCCACATAAATGTGGGCCATACTGAACTGGACTCGCAAAAACAATTTCGGATCTCTAATTCAGCAACATGATATTCATCTAATATCAATATATCCACATAAATACAGATCAACCTGAGAAGCTGTGGGCTGAGACTATCTGTGTTACTCAGAAAGCAAGACCATTAGACCCTGCTAATTTAAATTCACCAATTTCATTTCAATTAATTTCCCCCTATGTAGTTGCTTCCTGTTCTCTCCCTAAAATTGAGAAGTACTTTTAGAATGTAGGGTCTGAAGCTAGACTTATCTGGATTTTTTTAAAATTGAGGTATGAGTCATATGCAATAAAATGCAAGATCTTAAGATTTTGATCAGGGGCACATGGGTGGCTCAGTCAGTTAAGAGTCTGATTCTTGATTTTGGCTCAGGTCATGATCTGAGGGTTGTGAGATCGAGCCCCATGTCGGGCTCTGCACTTAGCATGGAGCCTCCTTGAGATTCTTTCCCTCTCCCTCTTCCTCTGCCCCTTCCCCTACTCGTGCACACACACACACACACACACACACACACACTCTCTCTCTCTCTCTCTCTCTCTCTCTCTCAAATAAATAAATAAATCTTCCAAAGAAAAAAGATGTTGAACATTTGGTTCAGTGAGTTTTGCAGCCTTATATACCCATGTAACTACCACTTACAAAAGATATAGACCATTTCCATCACCTCAGTAAGTTTCCTTATGTCCCTTACCAGGCAATCACTTTCTGATTTCTATTACTATAGATTAATTTTTTCTTATATAACTTAATATAAATGGAATCCTAGACCACGTACTTTTTTTATGTCTGGCTTCTTTCACCAAATAGTGTTTTTGAGATGTTGCATTAATCAGTGGTTTGTTCCTTTGTTTTGCTGAATAGTATTCCATTGTCTGGATAAACTACTATTTGTTTATCCATTCTCTTGTCAATAGAAATTTGGGCTGTTTCCAGGTTTTGGCCATTATGACTAAGATTGCTACCATTTTTGTACAAGTCATTTTGTACACATACGTTTTCACTTTTCTTGAGTAAATACTTAGAATGTAGTATTTCTGAGTCATACGGTAGATATATGTTCAATTTTTTAAGAAGCTACCAAATACTTCTCCAAAGTGGTTATGTCATTTTACATTCCTACCAACAAATATATCAAAGGAAGTTCTGGTTGCTCCACATACACACATTTGGTATTGATGGTCTTTTTGGTTTTAGCCATTTTCATGTGTGTCAAATATTAGCTCCCTATGGTTTTAATTTATGTTCCCCTGATGACTAACAGCTTTTCATCTCCTTCTTGCTATTTGTACATGATCTTTGTGAAATGTCTATTCAAGATTTTTGCCCATTCTTTTTGTCTTCTTACTGTTGATTTGTAGGAGTTCTTTATATATTATGACTTGAGATCCTTGTCACAGTTATATTGCAATGTCTTTTCTCAATCTATGGCTTGAATATTCATGTTCTTAATGAAAGAGCAGACTTCACCTGGTGACTTCTCTCAGTTAATTTCTCTGGAGAAGGATTTAGAAGTACAGTCCTTTTGATATCACTAATCATCAACTTTTTCTTTTCATCGTACAAAGAAAAGCATTTCTCTAATTCTTTTTCTATCCACTTTCAGTTCCTTTGCTTATGGCCTTTGCAGAACTTGACATGTCCCTAAAGGCATCTATATATCTCTCACTTGAATTAATTGCTTTGTTCTCTAAATACACATAACATTTTACTTGTCTCTTTCTTTCTAAATTAATAGTTTGCATGTCGTCAACTCAAAGTTTTTCTTGAGCTCCAGACCATCTCTAACAACACATACTTAGAATGTCTACTTGGACATTCGCCTCAATTATGCGGCCCCCAAATGAAATTCTTTATTCCACCTCTTGCAAAGATATTCCCTCTTTGTGCTGCCTGTCATGGTGAGTGGCTCCACCATATGCCAAGTTCTTAAACCAGAAACCCAGGTGTTTTTTTATTACCATATCCACCCACTCCTTCAGCCTAAGCCATTAATCTTATCACCACCCACCCTTCGCCCCAAAGATCTTGAATTTATTCACCTGTCTCCATCCTCCTGCCACAAGCCAGTCTGACCACTGTCATTCCTCATATAAATTCCCATTTTAGTTTTGTCATCTTTCTCCCCACTCTGTAGTCTTTGGGTAGTTTCTAGAATGTGCCAAGATGTCTCTTCTCATATCTTTGCCATTGAAATTCCTTTGCCTATAATGTTCTTCTCTAGGGCTTCCTTGATCTGAAATAGCACCATGTCCCCTACCTTGATACTCTCCATCACCATACCCTCCTTATTTCCTTCTTAAGACTCATGACAAACTGTGGTCACAATTTCCTTGTGTTTTTCCCACTAAGATGTAAGTTCCAAGAGGTAGGCTCCCTGTCTTTCTTGTTCACCAGTACATCTCCAGGATCCAGCAAAGTGCCTGGCATTTGCTAAGGATTGCTGAATGAAGATTTGTTTCTCTCACCAATTCAAATCAAGGCACATTTTTCATTTCCTATTCACCCCAAAACATTTTTTTTCACAAATAGTAGGTATTATAAATGCCTTCTTGGGTGGATTGCATTGACTTCCTTCAATATCTTTTGCAAACTGCATCACCTTTCCCACAGCTTTGTTCTCCTCACTTCATATGCCCTCCAGTCTTTTCCTCCCCTAGCCCATCCATGCCCACAGCCCAACTCCAAATTTGTTATTTCTCTTAACATCCATGCACTGCATATATAGAGCTGCATCTATAAGTTACTAAATAATAAGCAAAAGGAATTTTAGGCAGATTCAGTCAATTTGCTGAAGAGAAACCAGCTGCAGAACAGCTGACTAATCAGCTCCATCAGACAATAGACCAGGTAGAAATTGTGTTCAGACACAAAACCTCGCTGTTTCCTGTACCATCCTCTGCTGGTATCACTCTCCCCTCTCGTGAGGGTGTTTGAGTCTGATCCTCTCAGCCAAGTGGCAGATGGAGAAATTGTTTGCAATTGAGATGAGAATATTTTATCAGACTTCCTACAAATGGGGTCCACTGAATTTTAATCTGCCAGCAAAGCACTGACAAAAAAGGAGGAAAAGTTTCAACAGGACATCCTGTAAGGTCTCCTCAGGAATTAGTGTGTTTTTGGTCAACATTCAGTTGATAGATGATAAACTTCCAAGGGCAACTGAAAGAGCCCTGAAACAGATACTTCCCTGGTCCCTCTAGCCTCCCGGTGAAGGCTGCATGGCAGAAGGGAACCTGGGTCAGGAGCCAGGAAGTCTGTATTCCAGACCTGGTTCTGGCCCTGACTCCTTAGGTCACCGCCTGCTGGTGATGTCACTTTTCAATCTCTCGGTTACTCCATCTGTACAATGGAAAGAACACATCCTATTCCTCCCAAATGGGTTGTGAGGATGCTTGGGAGATTTGTATGCCATCCAGATAGAGGAACCAAAAGTTCTTGTGAAATTAATTATATTTTGTTCTCTTCCCTCTCATACAACTCCACAGTGGGCTCTACAGCACAGCAACAGCTTGGATGTTTATTGAGCAGTTACTATATGTCAGATATGCACTAAACAAATATACACATACAAAAGGTACTTTGTTGCACATTGCATGAATAATCTCCTTTAACTCTTACTAAAACCTGGGGGAGAATGCTAAAAAGGACACAGAAAATATGTGAAAGATCATATCTTATTAATAGATAGATTTCAGCATTGCTTAGAGCCCTAGGAGTAAATGGTTTTGGAAACCAAGGGTCATGGCAATATGCCATGCCTCAGAAAATATCTTCACAGGCACACTGAAACAGAGCCAGGCAGCCATCCCCAAAACTGTATTTGCTACCACCTCTGAGGTGCTCCTCGGCCAGCCCCTTTATGCACAGATACAAATATGCACACAAACACATATACAAGTAATAATGAATCCAAATTTATTGTGCACGGTGTGCCAGAGACTGTGCCAAGCATTTTAAGTATATATTTTTTAAGATTTTTAATTTATTTATTTGACAGAGAGAGAGAGAGAGAGAGAGAGAGAGCACAAGCAAGGGGAGCTGCAGGCAGAGGGAGAGGGAGAAGCAGGCTTCCTGCTAAGCAAGGAGCCTGACACAGGACCCGATCCCAGGACTGTGACATCATGACCTGAGCCGAAGGCAGATGCTTAACCATCTGAGCCACGCAGGTGCCCCGCATTTTATGTGTATTATCTCAACTACACATCACACCAACCATTGGAAGTAGGTACTATTTTTAGTCCCAAGATGATAAAACTGAGATGTGGAAAGTAACCTACCCAAGATCAGAGGTAAGTGACCGAACTAGAATGGGAGCCTAGTATTTCTGAAATCCAGAACTTAACTATTCTATTCACCACTCCATACTACCTCTCAATGCATTGTTTCTCATTTTAATATTTCTTTTTATTATTATTATGTTCGGTTAACCAACATGTAGTACATCATTAGTTTTTGATGTAATAGTCAATATTTCTAAATTAAGCTTTACAACTGGTGTGTACATTTAATGTGGTAGCAGAGGGTTTTTTCTTTTAGTCCTCAAAAAACAAGCAGTTGTTATTTAAGCAGTGGTACCTAAGAACAGAGGACATGGTGTGGGGATGAGAGCATGGTGGAGTGGAAGGGGCACATAACTGGGAGGCAGGAAACCTGCTCTCATCTTGGCTCTGCCAGTACTGGCCATGTGACCAAAGACAAGCCTCGGCCTCCCTGAGCCTCCATCTCCTGTCTTAGGAAACGAGAGAATGGAGTTGAATGATGCTGAAATGTCATGCACGTTCTCCATCTCTGCATGGAATCTACTCCAAGTGAATGTATATGGGGTCATTCTCCAAAAGCCTGGCTTGAGCCCCACTATCTCAGGGAGACGAAAGGAGACACATGCAGGACCTCAGCCCCAAGCACACCGCGCATCCCTCTCAGTCCCAGACCCTCCCTGCAGCTCTCCAACATCACAGGCTGGATCCAAGGCGCCTGTTCCAACATCACTTCTGTTTACTCCACCATCAGGATGGTGTCATTTAGCCGGAGCCATCATTCATAGTCACACCAAATGGCCCACGGAAGAAAAGTTGGTTACACTCGAATAACAGATGACAAGTGACAGGCTCCGCTCCTGATTTTCCATAATAACAGAAGAGACCAGCAACTGCCATGGTGGTCCAACACCCGAACCACCCCCTCCCTTCCAAGCAGACTCGATCTGCTGATCTCCACTCCTCTCTGGGATTAAAGAGTCTCCCTTGTCCCTGGTAAAGCTAGGCATCCTATCTCTCCAGGGACAGTATCAGAAAAGCCACGCGCACACGAGCAGCCCCGCTCATCTGAGCTCTGCTGCTAAATAAGGAAGAGAAGGAGCTGAAGACCAAAAACATGAGCGAAAACATACACCCCTTTATTTTGGCTGAGGAAAGCAAAATAAGAGTTCCCCAGTAAATGACTGGACAGTTGCCTCTTGCCTGTGGGATGATCAGAAGTTTCAGTCACTGAAATTGGGAGTTAGGAGAATTCTCCCAGCCTCCTCTGGGGAGGCCATTCAGTTCTAATAAAAAGTTCTTCTAGGAAGGCCAGGTCCAGTGTGAAGAATTCTACTTTTTTTTAGAAGATTTTATTTATTTATTTAGAGAGAAAGAGAGAGAGGGAGCAGGGGGAGGGGCAGGGGGGAGGGAGAGGGACAAGCACCTGAGGACGCAGAGCCTGACTCAAGACTCAGTCTCGCAACCCTGAGATCACAACTTGAGCCGAAACCAAGAGTCGGACATGCCTAACCGACTGAGCCACCCAGGTGCTCCCAGTTTGAGGTTTTTTAAAGTTGAGACACGTCAAATTGTCATTTGCCCGTTTTTGACCCACACAACTAGAAATATCGTATGGTCCAACTAAATAGTTTGTGCAAGCCGCCGCCCTAGGTGTTGAAAATGCATAAGGAGATGAGACACAGTCTATCTTCAAGGGGTCGCCAGGAGAGAATCCCATAGAGAATGAGCTGTGGATCGGGTGTGTTGGTGCTACGTGAAGGAGATACAGAGGAAAGGGGGCTGGGGGATAGAAATGCAGTGTCTTGAAGTAGGAGTTCACTCCTTTTGCTAGTAGGAGTGCAGATGCAGTGGAATAAGCACTAAGCCCCTTTCTTGCCATCTCAGCATCTGAGGATCAGCCAGCAAACCCAGAGTCTCCAAGCAAGTCTAAGAACAGGGTGCGCTCTGAACCTGCTCACCTTGACTGAGTCTCTTTAGCATTTGTTATTTTTATGGGTCCCTGAATGCTTCCCTTGAATATTAATTTTCTCCAATTCTTTAAGTATATATTAGTTATTACATATTTTTGATTAATATTTGATGGCCGCTTAGACTGCCAAGAGCTCCCATAAATTTCCTCAGTGGATATCTAACGCTAGGTAAGTGTGGGAGACCCCTTGTGTGGAGCAAAGACATCAATCATTTTAAGTCTCTGACTCCACACCTTAATACCCAAAGATATATTGCTAAGAAGCCCATAACAAGTCATTAAAAATGAATGTCTTGTGGCAGTTTTCATGCCTGCAGAATTCAGTGGGGGAGGGAGGGGAAGCTGGGATGTGGCAGAGCCCAGATAGCTCACTAACACCTCGTTGGACATTATTTAAAGATTTTCTATCCCTCACTCCAGGACCAGCTACATAATCTGCAAGGTCTGGTGCAAAATGAAAATGCAGGGCCCCTTGTTCAGAGTTATTAAGCATTTTGAGACAGCAATGATGGTGCATTAAACCAAGCATGGTGCCGTGACGACGCAGGTTACAGAGCCGCAAAGCCCTGCCTCTCTCTGCCCTCCCCGGCACCCGCATCTCCTCTCTGGAACTTAGTCCCCATCTGTAAGTGCTTCCCATAACAACAATAATAACAACAGCATTTACTGAAATACTGTAGAGGCATTCACTAACTTTTATTAACTCATAAGAGCAAGAAAAAGTTCTCATTAACCCCATAAATGCTATTACTATCCCCATTCTACAAAGGAGGAAGGAGATAAAAGTTTATGATGGTTAATCTTATATGTCAACTTGACTGGGCCACAAGGGGGCCAAATATTTGGCTAAATATTATTCCGGGGGTGTCTGTGAAGGTGTTTCTGGAGGAGATTAACATTTGATTGGTAGACTGAACAGACTACCCTCCCTAATGGGGTGGGCCTGGTCCAATCAGTTGAAGTACTTACAGAACAAAAATGCTGACTCTCCCTCGAGGAAGGGGGAATTCCTCTAGCCTCACTGCCTTCAAGCTGGAATATCAGGTTTTCTCCTGCCTTCAGATGCAAACGAAAACATCACTTCTTCCTGGGTCTCCAGCTTGGCAACAGCAGACCTTGGGACTTGTGAACCAATTTCAATTCTTATGTATGTATATGTACACATATGTATGTACTTCACAGATAGAAGAATAGATGGTAGATAGATGGATAGACAGTTTCTTATTGGTCTGTTTCTCTGGAGAACCTCGACTAAGGCAAAGCTCATATAGTTAAGTAACTTGCCCAGTGCCTCAGAGCTGGTGGTAACTGGTAAGGTTGTGATGTGAATACAGTAGATGTATGCCTGCAAATGACCGTGGTGATGTTGAAAAAAATGTGTGAACTTGGCTTGGTTAAGAAGAAAGGACTAAATCCATAAAGCAGGGCCCATAAAAAACTATCATTTGGTCCAGGGCAGAAGAAGCCAAACAGTTCAATGCAGAGAAGACGGTACTGTGAGCTCAGGCTGAGTGCTCAGATCCAAAGAGACCCCGGTACTGGTCCCAAGACTGCTTCTAATAAGATGGCCATGCTAGGCGAGTGAGCCCCTGCTCCTCAGGCTCTGGGGAACCCATCTGGGAAGAGAATGAGCTGGACTTCATGTCCTCCATGAAATCCCTTCCCGTCTAAATACTGAGGTTTTTGCGGTTCAATCCAACGAGCTTCTGGGAGGAAACTGAGATGATAGATACATTCTCTCTTTGGGTTCCTTGAGACGACTTTTGTTTTTTATTCACTATGAAGAAACATACCGGACTAGAGAAATGGTCCCACATCATGCCCACCCATTGCACAGATATATGGATGGGGTGAGGAAGGATGCTCCCAGGTACCAGTGATGCCCAGGAGACATCCTGGACAGGTTTATACACACTCACTCAAACCTTCAGTCCGACATGAGGCTTACACATGTTTTCTTAGCTGTCAGTGTTCTGAAAGTAGGTGGAATGAGATCCAAGGGAGCTTCAAGGAAGCCTTTATCAGAAACCAGAAGTCCCTGTCCTTTCCCACTGTCTTAACCTAGAAGAAGAAGGACAACAAGACTCAGAGGGAGAAGGGCAAAAAGGAAGGCAACTAGGGGTGCCCAGGTGGCTCAGTGGGTTAAGCATCTGCCTTCGGCTCAAGTCATGATCCCGGGGTCCTGGGATGGAGCCCTGCATCGGGCTCCCTGCTCAGTCTGGAGCCTGCTTCTCCCTCTGCCTGCCGCTCCCCCTGCTTGTGCTCTCTCTCTGTGTCAAATAAACAAATAAAATATATATTTTTTTTTTAAAAGAAGGAAGGCAACTAACGCTTTTTTTTTTTTAACCCCCTAATCTCTGCCAATTCCTGAGACAGCCTCTGGTTTATATCATCTCATGACAACCTTGCTAGGCAGGAAACACTCTCCCAATTTTACAGATCCCAGTCTGGGGAGCAAGGAGATGAGGTGACTTGCTTTTTGTCTCAAGCTTCTGAGCAATGAGCAGAGCTCGAAGTCAAACCCAGACCTTTCCACTGCATCACAATGCCTAGAATGACCCGTGCTGAAATATTTCAGTGTCATAAATTGAAACAGAGTCTGGAATTGAGTTGGGCACTTTGAATGTGTCCTGAAGCCATTGGTTTATTTTATCAAATACATTAGTATTTGTTCACTGTTTACCAATCCTCAGATCAAGTCAGGAAATGTAAGGTGAATTAAGCCCCCGTAAAGGGGGTATATAATGGCTATGATCCCAGTGGCCCTCATTTCCCAGGGTCCCAGGTCCAATTGCTCATCAAAGATCCTTGTGGCTGCACAGGGAAACTTCCTGTCCCGCTGCATGTGAGCTAATCCACCTTCTAGTGAGCTCTCAGGAGCATCATCATCTTCGTTTATTGAAATCTCCAGTACAGAACACTCCACCTGCAGCACTTTTGGATCCAGAGTCCCACCCATCTTAGGCTCGATAAACTATAGTATACTTCAGTCCTTCCTGCTGTGATCTCAGGCACCATCCCGCAGAGTCCTGGTCTAGTGGTGGACATGACCCTAGAACGGTGGAAATGCGGCACACAACACACAGCCTAGCAGGCAACAGGAGTGACTGAGATGTTCTGCTCTGCCATCACACACGTGCCACACTTCCCACATGGCCTCACCTCCTCGCCAGAGCCCTGCATCCTTCCGGACCCTTTAACTTTCTCATTTGCTTCCCCATATTTAGTCCGGTGGTAATTAGTTAGACCCATGGTTATAAAACAGGGGCAACTGTATCCCTCGGGGGACGTTTGGCAATATCTAGAGACAGTTTCAGTTGTTACAACTGTGGGGGGTGCTACCGGCATCTAGTGCACAGAAGACAGGGATGCTGCTGAGCGTCCTACAGTGCACAGGACGGCCCCCACGACAAAGAATTATCTAGTCCAAATGTCAGTAGTGCCACGGTTGATAAATCCTGATGTAGACTGGGGATGGCAAGTTTCTGCCACGAGTGCTCCTCTTTCCACTCCCTTTATGTCCTTTGCTGTCACATCTAGTTGATCAGGACAGTCATTCCCTCTGAGCCCAGTTCAGAACTCAGAATCCTCTCGGCACAGGGCTCCAGGGAGCTGCTAATAAGTGTTAGGTGCCAAAATGCCAAATGAGCTCGATTGGCCATCCTTACATGAGACACTTTCTGTGCTGGCCACATTTACCAACTTTGACCATCACCCTTTCAAAGCGAGGATCATGCTTCTAAACTCTATCGTCCCCAACAGCTCCAAGATGAAGAAGGAAGATGGGGAGAGGAAGAGGAAGAAAGGGAGTTCGGGGGAAAGGAGGGAGGGAGGGAGGGAAGGAGGGAGGGAGGGAAGCAAAAAAACCAAAGAGAAAAGAAGGGAAGGAAAAGAATGGTGTAAAAAAAACAGGGATGGAAAGTAGAAGAAATGAAGTTCCAAACGAGACTCCACTGAGATGGACACTTAGAATAACTGAAGCAGCCTCTCTGCGTGAGGAGTTTCATTTTGTGTCCTGTTAAGGTGTTAAGGTCAAAGCCAAAGAAGCCAATACCGTGAACTTCGCTACCATCAAAAGGGTGGCTCCCTGTCAGGAGAACCTCATCGCTGTCTTCTTTGGGTCACCGCGGTCGGCCAGGCTCACCGTAAGAATTCCCACTTCCCCCAGTCCCTCCAACACCCCCCAAGTACAGAGCTGTCTTTCCAAGTTGTGAGGCAGAACTGTCCTTTGGTGTCATTTTTCCCACGGGCCACACAGAGTGTCCCTGAAGAACGAGGATTCAAGTTCTTCCCCAAAAGTCAGTCAGCCCTCATCTTGGTGCAGATTGCAGGTGAAGGCAAGGGCACCCATCCTAGTTAACACCATCATCAGTGGTCAACAATGGTGGTACTGAGCTAAAACGAAATCCTAAACAGTGCTTGACTGCTGACAGGGTCTTGATGGATACCCTCGGAGTGTTTTTAATAGCTTAGATCTTCAGAGGAGATTTGGCAAGCCCTTACCATGTCAGTGTTCATGCCATTAGAATGACACAACCGCATGTCTGTCTGGAAATTTTCCCTGATAAAGGTGGAATGGAGGCAAAATTCTCAGGTCTACAAAGGGCACACCTTAGAAAATAACAAACGTTCCTATTGAGTAAACAAGTAATCAATTTGTTGGAAAAAACTACTCTTTGAAGGCATGTATAATTTTTGGCACTGTGCATCTTGGGATGTTTTTTTCCCCCACAACATTGCCAACGAAAAGCCCAAGCACAGGCTGTGTTTCAGATGCTTCCATGCATCTCTACCAGCAGCACTTGCCCTGTCTAAGGTACAAATCAGCGCGGCTTCCCATGCTCAGCTCCCACAGTGGCCAGACTGGCAAACCCCCTCCACTGATTTAAAAAAAAAAAAAAATTTTTTTTTTTCTTGAACGTATTCCTATTCTCAGAGTCCATCTGTTAAGTCTTTTTATTGGTGGCATATTTGGGACCCCATGCCATGCAAAATTCCACAAAGGAACCTTCTTTGTCCATTGTAAAATCAAGTGATCTCTTCCTCCTCCCTGCAAAAGAGAGCCATTTGGATGAGATCCCAGTCTCTGGAGAGAGAAGATGGAGGTGGCAGGAGAGTCCGCCCTCCACCTCGGATCCTAGCTTAGCTCCTCCTGCCCTTTGGACAAGGTAGACCCGAAGAACGCAAATCATTTAACCTCCATGAGCAACTTCGCAAAGGCGTGCAGATAGATACCTCGCACACGTTGCAAAGGATTTAGCCGAAGTGGGGACCACATGCAAATTCGGCGTTTGGAGAGCCCCGGCGTTTGCTGAGAAAATTCCAGGAGAGAAGTCACTGGACCACCGCGTCCTTTATCACTTTCTGAGTGACTTCTGAGCCACTTCACCTTGCGCTCCTTTAATTTCTAGGCAACCAGGCCTACGAGGGCCTGTGCGGGCCGGCTCTGCTTTCACTACTCCTGGCATCCTTCCTCACCTTTGCCTCCTGTAGAGAAGGGACTGGTTCTCATGTTTTCCCCAGCTCAATAGCTCGGGGCTTTGCTAATCTTGCTGAACACTTCAGTTTTTAGATGGTATATCAATGAGGCATTCAAACAGAGCAGTTTATACACAAAAATTCTGTCTGCTTTGTAAAAGATTATCCTTTTATAAACACTCGGCAGAAAACATAAAAGCAAATAGGGGACAGCACATAGAACAGGAAAGATGTTAGCAGGGAGATTAATACTGAATGGGTCGAAATGAATGGCGCTTACTAAAACGAGCTCCAGATACTTTGGCAGCAGTGAAACATAAATAATGGGAATGACACATCGTTTATTCGGGATAATGAGTTGATCCAAAGTAGAGGCCCAGGACAAGAGATTAAAGATTAAATATCCATCTCCTGATGAATATCAGTAGCCAACTTTAACCTTTTCCTTCCAAAAGTACAATTTTACTTGAACAATTATATGTGCTTGTGCTACAGTACAGAAACTGGATTCTTAAAAAGCAGCAAATACCGCTTGCCTCGTTTTCTTATCCTGGTGGAAAACAAGGTGGCACATTTCAAGAGAGGAAGTGTCTTGGATTTTATTTCTAGGCTCTGAGCCTCTGGACACCGATATAAAGAAAGAATCCACCCCCCCCCCAATATTCTGCACTGGAGACATAGAGCTTAAGGACTCTGCTCACATCTCTTCATTCACTCATTTAACAATAAAGTTTTTCAAAAGAAAAAGGGAAGTGAGACTGGCACAACCCCATATGGATTTCACATTGACCATGAGCCCCACAGAATGATAGAATGGGACGAGCCTCAGAAATCAGTGTGTTCAAACTCCTCACCCCAACTCCGGAGAGGACACTGAGGCTGGCGGCCAGGGTGTGTCCCGGCCGGGGTCCCACAGCCTATTAGAAGTGGAGCTGGGACTAGTACGGAGCCTTCTGGCCTCCAGCCCCCACTCTTCCCACTGCACCCTGCTGCCTCTTTATTCCCTCAAGTTGGAAATAATGACCAAAGCAGCTTGCTGGAAGAGCCAGAACCCCACATGCTAAATTAAAGCCCTGAATTCATGAAAAACTTAGAATATTGGAAGCTCTGAATAAATAAGGGTTGGAAACAAAAAAAGGGGATGGGAAGAGTTGGAGCAGTGGGAGAAAATGCAGAGGAGGAGGCAAAAGGAGCAGACAGCAATCACAGACAGCCGCGATGCCAACCCACAGGCCCTGCCACCCAGGCACGATTCTGGAACAGTCCGAGAGTGGCCCTTTTCTCTCAAAGGGCAAGAAGACACCGAGCAAGGAGAAATCGTGTGGTTTGCCCATTTCTTGGAGCCAAGAAGCTGCCCACTGTTCACCAGCCAAGACCAGGAGAGAGGTTTTGTGGCTGGTAGATACTGGGGGAGTACGGAGAGCAGGAAGATTCAAATGTTGCCATTAAAACAACAACAACAACAACAACAACAGTTAAAAAAACAAATCCCAGGCCACCAACCAGGCGGGAGCAGGAGACCATCACAGGTTAATTCCGAAGCCGCTCACCTACAGAGAGCAAGGTCAGGATTTGGCTGTCGTCCCATGTGATATCAGTTTGGTGGTTTCAGTCTATGCTCCAGGGAACATTTGTCTCAGTGCCAAACCAACATGCATGCACGGTTGGCAAGCTGTCCTCCGGAGGCCAGGGATGAGGAGCTGTGGAAGTGTATCATTTTCACTTTGCAAGTGTTTGCATGCCAATGCCTCGGACATTGCTGCTCTTCGGAGAAAGAAGGGAATTTATGCTTGAGAGCAAGGCTGTGTTCAGCTGCCTTACCCTACATGGGGGTGGTGGAGCGAGCAATTCCAATCTCTATCCTCTCTTCCTGAGTGAGTTCAGCATTTTGTCATAGGTGAAAATAATTGAACTACTTCCTAGATAAGAAAGGTATTACTGGGACCACCTGCCAGATCTTAGCAGGAAAGAAATTTTTGTGATGACCATGTGACTCATTGGTTTCCACTTAGATGAGATCATTAAGACAAAAGGCAAGATGGTCACGAAACATGCAACTGCCATTTTGGAAAAGGAAGGATGTATGAAATAGAACGTTTTTAAAAAGGGCTCTGAAAGGAAGTCCAACATAAATTCAAACATGATTTTAAGCACTGAACATGCTTAGCAAAGGACCCAGGAAAAAAAAAAACAGCACCGCTCAGCTTCCCTAAATTGAGAGAGTACCCCTAGGGTAGCCCACTAGGAAACAGACACATGTTAATGTCTTTACCAAGTGTTAACGAAATAATCCGGTGCACATAGTTATGGAGACAAGGACAGGGTAGCTGGAGGAGGAAGGTGGTAGAAGGACTTTCCAAAAGAAACACCAGGTTTTCGTTGAATCTTTTCACGATGTCCAGCCCTGGTTAAGGTGATGTCTGCAACAAATAGTAACAAACTGAATGTGACACTGTGCTAGAGATGGTGTGACACCATGGGTCAGGCGGATGATGCTACATAGACCATGGACCCGTCCAGGAAGAATTTCCAGTTAAACATGCCCAGTACTTTAAAAATGCAATTCACACTTTCCAGCCATGACCAATATTGCCTTGTGGATGAAGCCTATCAGCAGATCTGACCATGAAAAGACTGCAGCCTCCAAAGTGAGATCACTGCATCTTTATCTCCCGGGAGACAATTTAGTGGTTGTAGAAGCAAAGATGGCTGTGCTCAAATTAATCCCCAGTGGCCCAGTAAGGAGCTGGGCTTGGGAATTTCTCTCAAACTGCCATTTGACAATGTTGATCTTCCAGCAAATAGCTATGGAGGCTCTATAGGAACTCCCTAAATTGGATCTTTTTCTCAGATTATCAAATTCTCAGCAGATTACGTGGTCTTTTTCATAGCTCCCAAGTGACAGGCCTATGTGCTTGTGAGACTATGTTTGTCCTTAGGGCCAAGGCTAGTGATAGCTATGGCCGGGGGGTGGGGGGGCTCTTCATAGGCCAAATTCTGATTTTTCCCCAAATATATTCACTGAAAAAGAGTCAATATTTGTATAGATACGTGGGTACAGTGAAAAAGAAAAAAATTCTCTTTTATAGCTAAAACAAGTAGTGAGTTCTGGAGGACCCAGGCTCCCAGCATGTTTCCCCAATTCCAGGCCTGCCTCTAACACTGGTTTGTAGTACAGACTGACATTAGATGTTTTTACAAATTTACACACGTATGTCAGCACATGCTTTCCAGACTTGGACTTACAACTCCAGGGCACTCAACTCTACACTTGTGTGAGGCCAGCTAAGTTTGATCTCCATCAATTTGTTAGCTCTGTTTATTCTTGATAATTTGGACTGACGTGTGTCACACACTCTAGAAACTCAGTGTCAGCTTGATGGAAAGTAGTAAGAACTGAAGGAGGTAGGATCAAGAACCATAAGGAAGTAAATCACAAATCACCTTTCAGAAAGGCACATTAAGTGAGGGTCTCATTCAGACAGCATTGTTAGCTAAGGGGTCTTACCAGGTTAAGAGGGCAGCAGAGGTCTCCAAAGGGTGATGACTTCCTGCCCTGCCACTGTAAGTACTCTTCCCTCGCTCTACTCTAATCAGTAGCTCTCAGCCTTAGTTATACAGTAGAGTAACCTGGGGAGCATTTAAAAAACACCTGCCCAAGGCTTACCCAGAGATTCTGACCTAGCTGATCTAAAGAGGAGCCCAAGCAATGCATATTTAAAAGTTGCTGAAGAGATTCAAGTGCACTTTAGAGTAGTGGGCTGCCTATCAGCCTCCAAAGATATCAGGTCCTAATCCCTGGAACCCAGAGATGGTACCCTATATGGCAAAAGAGGAGTTTGCGGATGTGATTAAGTTAAGGATCTTGAGATGAGGAGATGATGCTATATTATTCAGGTGGACTCTGAATGCTATGGCGAGTGTCGCTATAAAAGAGAGGCAGAGGGAAAGTGGACACACACATCAGAAGAGGTAATGTCAAGATGGGGCAGAGAGAGAGAGAGAGTTGAAGATCTAGAGTCTTGCAGCATTGAAGACTGGAGTGATGTGGTCACAAGCCCAAGAACGCTGGCAGCCACCAGAAGCTGACAAAGGCAAGGAATGGATTCTCTCTTGGAGCCTCTAGAAGGAATGCTGCCCTGCTGACACCCAGATTTCAGCTCGGTGATACTGATTTGGGACTTCTGGCCTCCAGATCTATGAGAAAATAAGTTCTATTGTTTGAAACCACTAAATTTGCGGGGATCAGTTATGACTGCCACAGCAAACTCATAGAGCCGGGCTTGGCAACCACGGCTCTGATCTCATTGGTCACTAGGAAAGCCATCAAAAAAGCCAAGGTCAGTGCCACCTCTGAGCCATTCACCTGCTTCTTCTCAATCTGGAGCACTTTCCCCTATAATCTTCACTTGGCTGACCCCAAAACCTTTTCCCTGGTCCCTGATCCAATCTACATTAGATCTGCTTGGTATTTCCTTTTAGAATTTTGTTCTCATCCTTCCTAGTGCTTATCACAATTTATCATCAGATATTTATTTGTCTTGTTCTTTATTTAGTGTCTTTCTTCCCCACTAGAATATAAACTCCCTGAGAACAAAGTTTACACCATTTTGTTCACCACTGTGTTTCCAGCGCCTAGCGTGGTAGCAGACACACAGTGAGCGATCAATAAAAACATTAAAGGAAATAATGAACAAATGAATGATAGTCATAATAGGTGGGAATGAATGCCAGATAAACAGCCAAGAGCATCAGATCAGGATCTATCTCTCGGGAGAGAGAATGGCAAGGGCGAGGAAAGAATCTAGGGGACCCACATAAAAAGGCCACAGTCCTGACAGTCCCCCACAATCTGTGGGAGAACTGGAATAACGAGGGAGGTTACGTGCAAAGGCTACAACATGTACACTTGGTTCTTGATTTGAGCAGCCGATCACAGTTCTAGATTGCACTTGCTATGTCATGAGGATCTCGATCCAGTGCCATGTTTGCCTAGTACTGGCTCAAGAACCGGACAGGGAAAAGAAAGCAGGTAAACCACCTTAAGACCTACAGCAAGGCGTAACTGGAAAAACATAGGCACCAACAAATATTCAAGTGAGATAAGACACATCTATCTCATCATCCGCATGAAAATATAGGACACTGGTTGACATCCATCTCTTTCCAGGTATTTTAAGTATGCTCCCACTATCCACCTGTCTCTAAGTTAGGGACTACCTGTTTTATAATATTTGTGTAGTATCTATTTTTTAAAAAATCACTTGAGCAAACCCAGAGTAGTAAGTACAATCCATTGCACTGTTCCTTCCTGACTGTTTGCTCCAACCATAGTAAACACACCCCAGAGGCAAAAGTGATTGACTACTGGATGCTGCTTTCCAGGTCAAGGACCAAGATGGTTCTCCCACCAGAACACTCCAGGCCGCTCCCTCATCTGGTGAAACAGCAATGGCAAGAGAAATGCCACTTTGAAAATCTAGGAATTCCAAGATTTAGGAGAGCAATTAAGCAAAAAAGCAGAACGAAAAGCCCTACGTTCAGCCAAAAAGCTAAAATGATCAGGTAAGGGAACAAGAGGGTTGGTAAAGGAGAAATACCCAGAGGAGGATTTCAGGTAGGTTCTTTGACTGCAAGGAACAAACTCACCCACTCATACCAGGAAAAAGATGACGCTTGAACCCTGCCTTTTGTTTTCCTTTGGTTTTACTCCTCCAGTTTTGACCTCAGGAACACGTTGCTTTTGTATCTGTAAATGTAGACATTTTAATCAAAGGAATACCAACACCAGTGAATTTTCATAGAGAAGCTATTTTCTAGAGCAAACCCTACTGGTTCTGGGTATCTCTGGTTTTATCAACTTCATCCCGGTGTATCTAAAGGGAGGGGGTTTTATATTTATCCTGCTTGGAGTTTGCCGAGCCTCTTGAATCTATATGTTTATGTGTTTTGCCGGTTTTTGGAAAATACTTGACAATTATCTCTTCAAATATTTCTTCCTCCCTGTCGCTCTCTTACCCTCCTGGGACTCCAATTTATATGTGTGCTAAAACATTTCACTATGTCCCATCTATCTCTTCTGTTCAGTATTTTAATTTTTTTCCCCCGTGATTCAGTTTAGCTATTTTCTTTGGGTCTGACTTGGAGTATACTAATCTTGTCTTCTGCTGCATCTGGTGAGCTATTAGATTCATCCAATGAAGTCTTAATGTCAGACATAATATTTTTTAGGTTATAGAACATCTGATTGATTCCTTTATATAGAGTCAAACTCTCAGTTGGTCCTCTCCCATCTTTTCACCTCTTCTGTGCATCTTTTCCTCTATTTTCTTTAGCATATTTATACCAGCTATTTTGAAGTCTTTGAGTCAGATAAACGTCTGCCTTCAGCTCAGGTCATGCTGAAGGGTCCAGGGATTGAGCCCTGCTTAGGGCTCCCTTCTCACTGGGAAGTCTGCTTCTTCCTCTGCCCTTCCCCCTGCTCGTGCTCTCTCTCTCTCTCTCTCTCTCTTTCACAAAAATAAATAAAATCTTTAAATAAATAAAGTCTTTGAACGAACTCCAATATCTGGATCATCTATGGGTTTACTTCTATTCCTTGCTTTTCTCTTCATTGTTAGTCCTGTTTTTCTGCTTCTTCACCTGCCTCATAATATTTTACTGTACAGGTAACATCATGTGTAAAGAGTCTGAGAGACTGGTCTTTGTACATTCCTCTGAAAGGCAGATGGGGAGAGGAACTGATCACCTCAGTTTAATGTGGAATTGAGCTGACTTGGAGCCAGATTGAAGCTTCAGTTAGAAAAAGCCCACCTCGGTTTTCAAATATCTCAAGGACAACTGTGTGTTCGCTGTAGGCCCTTCCATCACGGGGGCGGGTTTCAAAGCACTTGACGGCAGTAAGACACTGCCCCTGTTTTCCCAGCCCAGCCTCCCAGACTCTTGAGCCACCCCAGCACTCAGCAAATGTCCCCTGAGAAAACTGGCTAAGACATTTAGAGTCCTTCTAGATCCTAGCTTGTCAGCTTCCTCAGCAGGTTTGTCTTTGCCCTGCAGAGTCCCTCTGTCTAGGCCAGGCCTGACTGACCCTCAGCCTGTGACGATACGTACAGTTGTCCCCAGGAAAGAAAACGGCTAGTAATCTCAGCTAACCCGGGAAGGGAACTTCCCTCTGGAATTTTAATGTATCTGATACTTTTTGCATCTTAGTTCTCCAGTGTCTTTAAAAATATAGTTTTGCAATTTCTTCCATTTTTTTTCTAGCTGTTACAGCAGGAGCCAAGAGCCTGCCACAACATACTACTCAGAAGCAGAAGTTCCCATTAGCCCAAATTAATTCCATAAATAATTTTCTATATAGAATAGGCAAGCTTTACCAGTATTTTCCACTTCATTCTTACTTACTGACATGATTTTCATCTAGTTCAATTTTTTTCCACATACACTTAACAACCAAGATTTGATTTATTCATCTGTATTTCTGACCATATGAAATTACATCACTCATAGCATCAGCTGTTGTGAGTTTTCACCTGCAGCCATAACTTCTACTGTGTAATTTTACTTTCAAGATTTGCAGATCTAAATTTAGTCAAGAACACTCCATTTTTTCAGGCAAACTTTAGACTCTAATATATTCTACTAAGTACAGGTGTAGATACTGTAATTTTTACTTTGTATTGATTATTTTTACCAGGAATATCCATCAAAAACTCAATAAAAGACAGATGATTTGACTTAGGTCTTATTTAATCTCTGAGAAAATCCATGTGCAGTTCTCCTTAGATTGTACAGAATTTTTTCAGCATCCTGAATTGGTCTATTGCATCTCTAACAAATGTCCCCTACAAGTCTCTAATGCTATATAGTCAGAGTGCCCCATGTTGGCAGTTCAAAGAGCAAAATGATGATATTGAAGTGGTAGGCTTGTCATGGCGAGATCAACGTGCCTTGCATCATGATTGGAACACGAAGACCCTGGGAACTAAAGCAGCTCCAAAGGCTGGGAGTTGACTCTGTCTCAACTAGTTTTGTCCATACTTGTCTCTCTGCCTCTGCTCTTGCCTCCTCTTTACAAAAGCTCCCTGCGGGGGGCCTGGCTGGCTCAGTCTGCAGAGCATGTGACTTTTGATCTCGGGGTCATGAGTTCAAGCCCCACAATGGGCATGCAGCCTACTTGAAAATTGTAAGGGGCACCTGGGTGGTTCAGTCAGTTAAGCATCTGCCTTTGGCTCAGGTCATGATCTCAGGGTCCTGGGATGGAGCCCCACGGCGGCGGGCTCCCTGCTCAGCAGGGAATCTGCTTCTCCCTCTGCCCCTCCCCCCTTGTTCTTTCTCTCTCAAATAAATTTTCAAAATCTTAAAAAAAAAACTTCCTGTGGATTCATCATGATTGTTTTACTCCCTCCTAACCTCAGATCTCCCAGAATCCCTCCCTTATGGCCATCCTGGTCCCTCTCTCTGTATCATCCCCTTCCAGCTTTAATCCCTTCCCCTTTTCCAATATGATGTCTGGGTTCAAAATCTTGAGGAAAGGAAGGTGACTAGCCCAATGTAGTCTGAAGGCCATGAGAACCCAAGTTCATGGAATCTTGCTCAGGAATCGCTTTAATTCAGTATTTTTCAGTGTGATCTGCAGATCACCTTCAGGTCCGACAATCACCCTTCCACATTCCATGGCCCTGTGTCTTTCCCCTGAGTAACAGTTCCCTCGGCCAGGGCTCCCTGCAGGCCTTGCCTACCCTCTACTACGGTGAATTAAGCATCCTGGTAGCGAAAAAGCTCCAGTGTCAGATTAGTCTGGGTTCGAAACCCAGTTTCATTGCCTATAAACTGATCCGAAGTGAGTTCCCCAATTCTGAGTCGTACTTTTCTCATCAGTAAAAGGAGAGTGTTCTATCAGCTTTACAGAAAGAAATGAAAGAATACATCTAAGGAACCCCAGTATAGAAAAAGTACTCACAAATATTAGTTCCTTTCCTTCTGAGGACAAGTCTGTGGGGCCACTTTCATCACAGAGAGGGCAGCATCGTCATAGTGTGTGGCCAGAACCAAGCAAAACACATGAGACGGACCCAGGAAATAAAGGAATGGATTTGCCAGCAAGAGACAATGATTTTTTCCCCCCTTTGCCAAGCCTGAATTTCCCAGAGATACTGCATTTCTTTGGATAACTCAGCAACCACGCAGTCCAGATAAAGTCTCTCAGGCAGGCAACATGTTTACAGTCAAAAAGCTCACTTCCACTTCAAGTTTCCAATCCCCTGCTGCTACTTTCTGCAAACTTAATTAATTAGTTGCTGCTAACATTTGTTCAACCTCATGCAGCAATGGGAGACGGAAGGAAACGGGCTCCCATAAATTAAAAACATTTCAAAATATTGTCTTCTCCCAAGAAAACAGTTTTTTTAAATTAACACTCCATTTGGATAACTTTAAGGTTTCAAAAGAAAACAAACAAGGGAGTTCCAATTCATATTGATTGCCTTTAACTATTTCCCTACCATCGATCTCCACTCCACTCTAACTATCCTAAGCATTATCGTCCCTGTAACAGATTCACAACTGCTCCTATACCTATCTCCTTTGTAATGCTTAGGTAATTATATCACATACGGTCCTGGTGTGAAAATGCCTGCCACACACTCCATCAGTCAGCAGATTAAGAGATGCCTAAACCCTAAGTGATAATGTTGTCTTAGAAAATTAAAATCCCAAGTGCCGTATTGAAGGCAATGATGTGTAACAAGAAGGTACAGTAAATTTTTACTTTTCTTATTGATTTGGTTGTTTCACCACCAAGACATAATTACACTGGCTAAGACTAAATAATAGGGTAAGTGGCTAGGAAATGGCACTGTAAGCAAATATCAACTTATCCCAACTGATTAATCCAAGGGATTCAGAGTGGGGCATTCTGATCCGTTAGCCGGGTTATCAGCTACCAGTCGAGTATTTGTAATCAGGGTGGGGAAGGTCCTCCAATGACCAATGAGCATGAGATAGCATCCCAATTACAGATCATCCACTACCTGTCATGATTTTTGTACAATGCATCCTTAGGTAAAAAAGATCAATGATATTTGCTTTGTCTACTGTGCATGATTGGTGAGGCATTCTACAGCTCCACAAAAACATCAGTTGCTGTCGTTGTTTTACTGTTGTTATGAATAACACAGTAGAAAGAGTTTCGAACCTGGAATTATGACCTGAGTCCTAATCAGAGCTCTGCTCATAAAATGATCAAGTCACCACAGGGTGGTGAACAGTGACATAGGATGAACGGTGACAACTGGAAGACCCAATATTTGGGGATGCTTCCATACATTCTGTGACATGGTCAGAATGCCCATGACTATGTGCAATTTTCACCAGTGTCTTCTTAGTTTACTTTGGTGTAATCTTCATCTTTTCCTATGTGCTGATGATACTTATAAGATTCAAAAATATGTCACACAATTTGAAAATTACTGGTGAAATCATGCAAGTGGACAAGAACAAAAGGGGAAACTTAAGAATGCAGAAACTAAGCCCTGGATCACTAAATCAGTACATTTAACTTCCAAGAAATGGGAGGTTATGATTTTTGAGACATTCCTATCAACAGTGAGGTTGACTGCAGGCACAAGAAAACAAATGAAAGCTGCCATACAATAGAAAAAAATTTGATTTAATTTTGTACGAATAACACCAATAGTTAGGTAGGTAAAAAATACCTCCAGGGTGCCTGCGTAGCTCAGTCTTTGGGCGTCTACCTTTGGCTCAGGTCATGATCCCAGGGTCCTGGGATCGAGCCCCGCATCGGGCTCCCTGCTCGGCAGAGAGCCTGCTTCTCCCTCTCCCACTCCCCCTGCTTGTGTTCCCTCTCTCGCTGTGTCTCTGTCAAATAAATAAAAAAAAAAAAAATACCTCCATTTGTATGTAACCACAATAGGCATGGTAATTAGCATCATATTTAACATATCAGATTATTTTTATTGTAATTTTTAATCGTTTTTGCTCAGTTTAAACAATGTGTATGTATGAACGCTCAAATAGAGAGAGATAGATATAGCAAATCTCTCTCTTAATACCTATCTATCTATCTATGTAACAGACATACCTCAGAGATATTGCAGATTCGGTTCCAGACCACTGCAATAAAGCAAATATCACAATAAAACCAGGTCAAATTAATTTTTTTGTTTTCCCAGTGCATATAAAAGTTAGGATTTGCACTACATTCTAGTCTATTAAGTGTATAATAGTGTTATGTCTAAAAAAACTCCAATGTACATCCCTTGAAAAATGCTTTATTGCTCAACAATACTGTTATGTGTGCTATAGCAAGTTGTAATCTTGCTGATGGTGGGCGGTCCTGCCTCAGTGTTGATGGCTGCTGACAGCTGGCTGCTACAGGTCTGGGTGGCTATGGCAGTTTCTTCAAACAAGACAGCAGTGGAGCCTGCTGCACTGGCCGACCCTGCCTTTCATGAATGATTTCTCCGTCGCATGTGATGCTGCTTGACAGCATTTTACCCACAGTAGAATCTCTTTCAAAATTGGAGTCAATCCTCTCCAACCTTGCTGCTGCTTTATCGACTGAGTTTAGGCAATATTCTAAATCCTTGGCTGTCATTTTAACAATCTTCACAGCATCTTCACCAAGAGTAGATTCCATCAAGAAACCATTCTCTTTGCTCCTCCATGAAAAGCAACGCCGCATCCACTAAAGGTTGATCACGAGAAAGGCAGCAATTCAGTCCCATCTTCAGGCTCCACTTCTGATTCTAGTTCTCTGGCTATTTCCACCCCGTCTGCAGTCCCTTCCTCCACTGAGGACTTGAACCCCTCAAAGTCATCCATGATGGTTGGAATCAACTTCTTCCAAATTTCTGTTCATGTTGATATTTTTACCTCTTCCCCTGAATTATGGATGTTCTTAATGGCATCTAGAATGGTGAATCCTTTCCAGAACTTTTTCATCTGTATATGTATATGTGTGTGTGTGTGTGTATATATATATATATATATATTTCTGACATTTAGTATTTTTAAATTTTTTATCGGAGTATAGTTGACACACGTTACATGGATTGCAGGTGTACAACACAGTGATTCAACTTCTCCATACGTTATGCTGTGCTCCCCACAAGTGTAATGTACTAGAGCAGTATCATCGTCTGTGTTCCCTATACCATGCTTTGTACTCCCATGATTATTTATTCCACAACTGGAGGCCCATATCTTCTACTCCCCTTCACCCATCACCTCACACCTGTCAGAATGGCTAAAATCAAAAAGACAAAAAATAACAAGTGTTGGCGAGGATGTGAGGAAAAAGGACCCTCATGCCCTGTTGGTGGGAAAGTAAATTGGTGCAGCCACTGACTGTGGAAAACAGTATGGAAGATTCCTCTAAAACTTAAAAGTAGAAATACCATATGATCCAATAATTACAGAAGGGTTTCAATTTACTTTGCCCAGATCCATCAGAGGAATCACTATTTATGGAAGATCGAGCCTTACAAAATGTATTTCTTTAATAATAAGACTTGAAAGTCCAAATAACTCCTTGATCCATGGGCTGCAGCATGGATATTGTGTTAGCAGGCACAAAAACAACATTGATCTCATTGTCCATCTCCATCATAGCTCTTGGGTGAGCAGGTGCGTTGTCAATGAGCAGTAATATTTTAAAAGGAATCTTTTTTTCTGAGCAGTGAGTCTCAACAATGAGCTTAAAATATTCAGTTTACCTTGTTGTAAACAGATATACTGTCATCCAGGAGTTGTTGTTTTATTTCCAGAGCACGGGCAGAGTTGGTTTAGCATCATTCTTTAAGGGCCCTGGGAGTTTTAGAATGGTAAATAAGCACTGGCTTTAAGAGAAAGTCACCGACTGCATTAGCTCCTAACAAGAGGGTCAGCCCGTCCTTTGACGCTGTGAAACCAGGCACTGACTTCTCCTCTCTAGTTATGAAAGCCCTAGATAGCATCTTCTTCCAGGATAAGGCTGTTTCATCTACACTGAAAAGCTGTTGTTTAGTGTAGCCTCCTTCAGGAATTCTCCTAGCTAGATCTTCTGGATGACTTGCCGCAGCTTCTCCATCAGCACTTGCCACTTCACCTTGCACCGTTATGTTACGGAGACGGCTCCTCTCCTTAAACCTCATGAACCAACCTCTGCTGGCTTCAGACTTTTCTTCTGCAGCTTCCTCACCTCTCTCGGCCTGCACAGAACTGAAGAGAGTTGGGGCCTGGACAGGGCTTTGGCTTAGGGGAATGTTGTAGCTGGGTTGATCTTCATTCCAGACCACTAGAACTTTCTCCATATCAGCAACAAGGATGTTTTCCCTTTCTTCTCATTCATGAGTTCACTGGAGCAGCACTTTGAATTTCCTTCAAGAACTTGTCCTTCATGTTCACAACTGGGCTAACTAGCTCAAGAACCCTAGCTTTTGGCTTGTCTTAGCTTTGGACATGCCTTCCTCTGAGCTTAATCATTTCTAGCTTTTGATTTAAGATGAGAGACATCTCCCTTTCACTTAAGCGCTTAGAGGCCATTGTAGGGTTATTAATTGGCCTAATTCCAACATTGTTGTGTCCCAGGGAATAGGGAGGCCTGAGGGAAAGAGAGAGAGATGGGGAACAGCCAATTGGTGGAGCATTCAGAAGACACACACATTTATCAGTTAAGTTCACTGTCTTACATGGGCATGTTTCCTGGTGTCCCAAAATACTTAACAATAGTAACATCAAAGATCACGGATCACAAATCACCATCTCAAATACAATAATAATGCACAATCTTGACTATTGCAGGAATTGCCAAAATGTGACACAGAGACAGGAAGTGAACAAGTGTTGTTGGAAAAATGATGCTGATAGACCTGCTTGGCACAGCGTTGTTACAAACCTTCAATTCGTAAAAAAAATGCAATATCTGTGAAGCACAACAAAATGAAATATGCCTGTGTGTGTATGCATATATACACATGCACATATATAATAGATATTGATATATATTTTTATTATTTTTTATTGTATTTTGTATTATTCAAATACAGATAAAGATATAGACATATAATCTCTGTCTCTCTCCATTCATGTGTGTGTATGTGTGTATCCAAACAAGAATTTATATAGATAGAGACCGAATGAAAGAGACAGACAGACAAAGACAGAGCACAGAAAATTAGTTGCCTGCAAGTTGTCAATCGCCCTTCTGTTCATTAAAATAACCCAGATTTTGTTGGAGAAAGCAGTATGTCCACCTAAAAAAAAAAAAAAAAAATTTGCAGCATTCCTTGCAAACAAGAATGGCTATATATCTAACTGCTGACCAGCAAAATGTAAGCAGTGCTGTGGCAGGCAGCATCCAGGGAAGCGCATTAAAAGTAGGCCTGACCAGGTTGGAAAGCCCATTTGCTCCTTGCTTTTCCCTTCTGCCTGCCTGCAGCATCGACGCTTTACTTGAAAAGGATCAGCCAGCTTGTGATTCTGAGGTGACAAATCCATGCTAAGGATGGCTTAAGTGAAAAAGTAGGAGGAGGCTGGGGTTCTGCTTTTTTCAAGATTTGCCAAGTCAGCTTAGGATTACCTGCCTTCATACTTCTCATATATGAGCAAAGTCAAACTCCTAATTTTTTTAAAGCCACTGTTTCGGAGCTTCTGTTCTCAGCAGTACAACATAATTCCTAACTGATGCAGGAGGAACAGCGATCCTTACCCTCGAGGCCTTTATAGTTTTACTGACAAAACAAGACAGGTATTCATGTTTGACCTGATTAAACAAGAACATAGACACGTACACGATCACGTCCCTTACAAAGAGTGCATGCTGTAAATGCTACAGGGGGTTGACAAAGAGAAAGAAGAGTGTGCCCTGGAGTTCTTGAAAAACATCTTCACGTGGAAAGGACCTGAGCTGGCCCTGATGCAGAGAGATGTGATAATTCGACATTTGGGGAATGGGTCCCAGGCACGAAGAATAGCAAGAACTGAAACACAAAGACCAAAAAGCAAGTGTAGTTTGCTAACTAGCTGGACCGGGAGGGGAGGTGCAGACTGAGGAGTAGCTGAAGATGAATTTGAATAAGTAGGATGTGGCTAGATGACAGCAGCCTTGGAAATCAGGCTGGGGAGTTCGGGTTTACAGGCAGTATGTAGCTCTCCGTCATCCGTTCTTCACGTCTTCTCCTGGCCCCTTGGCCAGTTACTACTCCCACGTTTATACTGGCCTATAGGATGGTTCTACTGGACATCCCAATTGATCCCAGAGATAACCTGTCTAAAAATAGCAGTCATCATTTTCCTTCATCAAGAGATCAGTGGTGTTATCAATTATCCAGCACTCTAGGGTAGAAATTGTGGGGTTTTCTTTAACTATATAGTCAGTCAATATCCAATGCCGCCTTGTTCCATCCTTCCCTCCTTCAAAATGTCTCTTGAGTTGATTTCTCTCTATCCATTTCCACCATCACTACCTGGAGTTTTCTTGTAACCCTCTCTCACAAGAGTCCCCTAACAAATCTCCCTCCTGACAGCCTGTCCCTGGTATAGTCATCCTATAAATAACTGCCAGAAAAATCTTCCTACATTACTATTCAAATCACATTACCCCACCCCCATCTCTTACTTCAAAACCTAAATTCCCCTGCCGAGCTTTCAAATACTTTCATAGTATGTCTACCGAACTGATCTACCTTATTTCTCACCACACAGGAACCAGGAACCAGTGCTGGAGTCCTCTGCACCTGCTCAAAGGACCTACTCATTCATTCCTAGCCCCCACTCACTTAAAATGTCCAGTTTTCCTATTTGGTTATCTAAACACTATTCATTCTTAAGATTCAGCAAACTAACCTCTTCCTCAAAGGTTATTCAATCAACACGGATCTCTTTTCTGGACTCCCACCCGCTTTACAGTTTATATCACAAAATGTGTTATTTCTAAGTGTTCATGTATTTCAGGTTTATCAGCCAGATAGATTGTAAAAGAAGGTAAGATCTGTGGAAAGTTGCCATCAACTCTTAGGGTGGAGGGACCTTGGTAACGGATCCTCAGTGTTCCCCCTACAGAAGTCTTCAGTCTCTGCCAGAGCAAATCCAATTCTACACTCTTTGAAAGAATAGACCTTCAACAAATATCTATTCAATTAATGATTTATGAAACTTTTTTGATACTGTGTTAGGCCAATAAAAACCAGTTAATCATTTGATGATAATTACCGATTAAGGTTTGCAATGATGACACCACGAACGTATGCTTTGTGGAGATTAATCATTCTTGTTGTCCATATCCATGAATGTTGACTCTGCCATGAGAGTTTTAGATCTATTAAGCCAATATAGTTTACATTAATTTAAAAAACTAAAATAAGTTCCATTGTTATGTAGAATTTATTCTGGTTTAATGACCGCTGATTATAGTTTGGTTAGTCCCCATTCATAGACAAATTTACCTTGAATTGCTGGACAATTAAATATACCATTGTTCAAAAGGCAGTAATTATTTCTAGCTGAAAATTGAGAGGTATGGAACTGAACCAGCCATCCAAAATTCCTAATGAATTCTGAAAACCCGTACCATCCTTTTTCATTTACCAGATCCACTTGGTATTATTGTAGTTTTCCCTTTTGATTCAAAGGAAACAATTCCACTAGTAGACACAAAGAGAGTACCTATTTAAAGGTGAATTTGAGCAAAGAGAATTATATCCGTAAAGAAGCAATTCATTATCTTCTTATAAATAATTGACACCTTTGCTAATTTCTCAAAAACAGGAAAACTGAACACTCAATCAATAAATATATATCCTTAAAACTGTATTGTTACTAAATCAACTACATTACTTTGTTTTAACAGGTCATATGATACATCAGAAAAAAATTCTAGATAATGTGTTTTTAAAATTTTCCTTTTATCTTGACATCACTAAATGGGAGTATTCACCATTAAGTTCTTTAATGACAATATCCTTTCTCTTACAAACGGCTTTGAAGTCTTCTACCGCCTATTGCAAGTATGTGGATACTTCCCCAGCAAGGGTGGGCAGGAAGCCAATACAAGCCACCAGGTGCCAATATTACACCTGACAAATTAAGCCACACGACTGGAAAAGGGTGGGTCCATCCTCCTGTTAGAGGTTCATTTCCTCTCATTTTCCCATGAACAGGAAGTCATTGGAATGGGGAAAAAAGCTTTCCTTAAAGACCCAGATGGCCAAAGGTCTGAACTTGTTAACTCCTTGCTAACAAACAACTTGGAAGCAAGTTCAAACTGATTACAAGACTTTATTTACATTGACTTGTTCAACACTGCTGATGGTCTGGGTTCCAGGGTGTTGTGGTTTAGTTAACACTCTGGGTGTTCCTGGGGCAGATGGGGAGTGTCCTTGGATGTCATATAGAATAATCACAGTTGACGGAGGAAGCAGTTCTATCTCAGCCCTTGCACAAAACCCAAAAACCTGCAGATTGAAGGGGTCCTGACAAGATCCTACCACAGCCATGGGTTAGGGCCAGAGCTCTCTTTCAGCGACCCAATTCAACAGGATTGATTTGAAGAATGTAATCAGAGCTGACTGAAATTCCATAAAATGCTGCACTATATTAATATAATACTCAATTCAATTATACCCCTGAACTAATGACTTGTAACTGTCTCCTAAAGATCAGTTATTCAGCTTGATGAGTGTTAAATAAGGCATAATAAAAGGAACGTTTTCCAGCCGAAAAGTAATCCAAAGATTACAGATGTATACTTATACTCATTTTAGTGCTATTCCAAGAGATAGCTACTATACAAGATAATGTGCATTTGTAATGCATAAATAATTAATTACTAACAAATTCTACTTGCGTTTGTTTTTTTAAAAAGTATTATGAAAGTGACGTAATATAATGTAGAGTGTTCCACAACTTGCATCTTTCACCTAGCAACGTATTCCTGACATCTGTCCTTAACAGTCTATATGGTATATTCATTCATTTTAACTGATGTATCAAATCAGTTCCCTTAGTTTTTTGCCAATCTGATAGGTAAAAAAAAAATGGCAGCTCATGTCCTTTTATCGTACATTCTTTTTTACAACTAATGAAGTTGAACATATTTTTCAGCCATTTGCAATTTCTCCTGAGAACTGCTTATTTTATATCTTTTGCCATTTTCAAGTACGTTATTTTTCTCATTAACTTGGGAGCGCTCTTTAAATAATGGACAGTAACACCCTCTATTCTGTCATGTATGATTCAAGTATTTTGTCCCAATCTGTCATTTCTCTTTTAACTTTATGATGTTTTTTGATAAAGTCAACTCTGTCAGGTTTTCCTTAATGGCTCCTAGACTTCCCATCTTGTTTACAAAGAATTTCTAACCCAAGATGATTTTTTAAAAAAGGTTCATTCATATTTTCTTCCAACACTTATATAGATTTGATTTTTATGTTCAGAGCTTTATTCCATCTGGAATTTACTTTTGTGGATAGTAGGAGTCCAGATGGAGAGCCAGTTGTCCCAACGCCATTTACTGAGCAGTCCGCTCTTCAGCCACTGATTCAAAATGCCTCCATATTATCTGTTAAATTCTCCTATATTCCTAGGTTTGTTTCTGGACTGTAATCTTATTATTTGATTTCCCTATCACCACACTTGTGCATTGACTGTATCACAATTGTATACTGCTTACAATGAATAGTTCCTTTTGACCACCACTACGAGGGCAAGTCCTCACTCATTTAAATTTTTTGTTTGTTTGTTTTTTGTGGCTATAGTCATGTGTTGCTCCTCCAGATGAACTTTAGAATAGACTGCTCAAGTTCCATTACTGGGATTGCATTGCAATTTATATAAAAAAACTTGAATGAAATTTTACCATCTTAAATGCATCTGATTTAAAGCACAACGTTTCATAAGATAAAATACTTTACAATGCTTTTAAAAGTTAAACTAGCATAATGAGTAGGATATTTTTGTCATTATTCTTGTTATATCAAGACTTTCAGGGGATAAATGGAAATACTTTCTTTTGACTGGCTGCTTGTTTTTTTAAAAAGTATTATAACCAAACAGTAGCTAGTCTGTGCTAGGATAAGATAGTATATGTTATGAGCACAGAGAAATAATATGTGGCATGGCCCCTGTCCCTGGAAATGTACAACCTAGTTAACCAGATAAGACATATATCCATATACATATAAGGCATATTGATTGGCACAACATACATATTGATATAAGTTCGCTTATATTAAGAATCAAATGAATTACTACAGAAAATAAGATTACCAACAGTTCAAAGGCAGGAGAGTCACAGTAGGGAAAGCCTAGAGGCTCACTCTCTCTCTCATCTTATGGAAGAGAACATTAAGGCCCACTCAAGCTAAATCATTGAGCTAAGTAGCAACGGAAAACATAAGGTTTGCTGATTCCCCTTCCAGTGACCTTCCCACTGCATCAAGCTTTTACACATTTCTTTTGTTGACCATTTTAGAATGAACTAGAAATCCATATCAGTGAAGCAGCAGAGTCTTTTTAGAAAACTCACATTGATAACTGTGTCAATACTCACAAACTAGTTTCCCCGAGTCAGTTAAAAAGGAAAAGGTTGCATTCATACAACTCTATTACAGGGATGTCTTTTGATGTATATGACATCAAATAACAGATATTAATGATGTTTCACTTTTCAACCAGTGGTTTTGACATTAGAACACATAGCCTGTGACTAGGTAATAAAACGCAAGGAATTTTTTTTTTTTGCCCCTTTAGGCACAATTCATCCCCTTGTCATATTTTAAAGCCCTCAGGTAACAAACCCTAAGACCCACAGGAATCTTTACACCTGTAGAGAAGAGATTTCTAAAACTCAACATCAAATCCACTTTGTGATTTTTCCCTTGAGTTTGTTTCTGTCAATGTTAGGCAGGTAACACATTTCAGCTTTTAAGCCGTGAAGTGATCTTTTTTTTAGAAAAAAAAAATTGCATTCACAGCTTTAATCTTATATTTCCATGCGTATTGAGTTAAATGTTGTAAAACTATCAATTCTGTCAAAACCTAGCAAAGAGAAAACAGGACACCATGCAATCTTAATGTCCAAACTGACTAGTGATTATCAGAAATTAAATGTGCAGGAATTCCAAATCTTTTTTGATCTGAGATGTCTAGATAACTTTTGTTTTTCCATAATTGTATGAGGTTTCTACATAGTATTTAAGAATCAATTATATTGCAATTGATGTAATTAACTCTAATAATCCATTAAAAGTCAGTAGGAGGGCTATTCAAGTCAATAGAAAAGAAGGAGTGTATTATGAAGGTGTTATTAACCTATACAGAATTTTACTAGACGTTTTCTTTTCTTACATAATAAATACACAGTGGTTAGGAAGGCTGTCATTATAATTTAATGTGAACAATAGCCCATCACTTCTTTTCCTATGCAACCCTTAACTAATTCCATGTACCATGCACAAGTAAAATGAAACCTTTTCTAATCAGGGTACAGTCATATCAATCATCTATTACTCCATGATTAAAGAAGAGGTCCTTACCCAGCTAAGTGGGAGAGAATTGGGTGCTTAGCAGAAGTTTCAGACCCACCTTTTCTTTTAGTTGACAAGTCTCCATTTCTGAAGGCTGTCTTCACGGTATAACTAATCAAAGAGTAAACAGCCATCCAGAAAGTTTTGTTCAGAATACTCTAGCAACCATTAAATCGTCACTGAAGCATGGCTATCTCCTATCTAGAACTTTGGAGCATTCGGAAACTTTTGAATTAAGTGAGATGAGACACACTCACCTTCATGGCACTCTGCATATCCATACCACTTCCTCATCGTCTTGCTTGGCCCTAGTAGTGAACCTCACAGATACTTAAGACGGCCAACCTCAGTAGAGCTGGCCTCATCATCCCGGGGACTCCAGGTCACAGAGCAAGGCCAAGGGCCTCAACCTGCTTCCCACCCCTTCTCTATCCCTGGTTAAATGAAGTCAGGAGAATATAGTCTAACCACAGGTCAACAACCAGACTGTCCTTCTCTGGAACAACCTGCATCTCTCACTAGGACCCAGTTCTGCTTTTCCAATCTAACACTGCCCAAAAATGTTACACTGTAACATCTGCATGGAAGGATACTTCCTCATTATTCTTAGCCACTGCCCCTACTCTAGGCTTCATTAGGAATACAGGCAGTGTTGGCTTCTCCTGTCTTCACATACATATCGCCATAGCTGTCCCCAGCTATGTGGACAGCAAGCATTATCAGGAGTAACACCTTTCACACCAAGAACGGCAATACCCACAAAGGTCTAGAGCCACAGTGGTTGTGGGCGAAAGAGCATGGTATCTGGAATCACAAGACTGGGGATGAAGCCAGGTTTTGCCAGGAACTGGAGATGTGATCCAAAGACTATCACTCCTCTGTCTCCTCATCTGTAAAGTGAATGGAAACGGGATCCCCACCATAGGGCTGTTATTTTAAATTAGCCCCATTGCATGAGGATTAAATGAGACCAACATGGGAAAAAAAAGCCTTGTGAATCAGAAAACATCACACAAATCTGAGACTGTGCTTATGGCATTGTTCAGTCACCAAGAGCTCTCGAAGCGATGGAGGAAAGGGATAAAACAATAATCCTCAAACTTTGGTGCACACGAGCTTCATCTCGAGATGTATTTCAAAGTACGCATGCCTGTTTCCCTGGTGATTCAGATTTGAACTATAGGCCGAGAGGCACCAGAATAGGCAGTTGGCTGCAAATGGCTTCCCATTCATTCATCAGATATTTTAAGCACTAGGAAGTCTTGGAGGATACAAATAATGACAATTTAGACCTTAATGTGGAGCGACAGCAGATCTACATGTAGAAAGAAGACAACCATCCAGAAATAGATAAAATAGAAGGCTCTGTGTGTCACAGTAGAAAAGACAGCAAGTAGGTGACACCTCTTTGAGTTTCTCCCTCAAGCCCTGACATACATAAATCTGTATTCCCTGGAAGGAAATTCTGGTTCGCTCTGACTCCTCAAGTAAGCACGGCTGGGGCCCTGTGTCCCCTCCTGCATGAAACTTACTTCCAGGACCCAGAGTCAACGTGAGTCATTGGGTCTCGGCCAGAAACCAAGGAGAGAGTGTGGGTCCCATCCCCTCTTCTGGAAAAGCCAGGCCTCACAGTGGAGTGGCATCGCTGACTCAAAGGGTTCATCTCAGAGTTGGAACAAAGAACCCTTTTCACTCTGGAGAGTTCCTGATTTATGTGGTCCAGGCAAAGATGGAAGAAATCCACCAGAGGCATGGGCAGCCACAGTGACTAGAATGAGACTTCCCCCTCTGAAGGTTTCACTTTGAATCTCCTCCCTAAGGCCAGTCCCAGAGAGAGAATTTGGACACAGCAAAGCAGTGGCTTCAAAGTCACAGCAACTTTCCACATGCCTGGGAGGAGATGGAGAATGTCACCTTCCTTTTTTCTGAAACTCCCATCGTCACTTTGTATAGGTCGCAAGAACACAGAGCAAAGAGGCCTGGTCCCGGAGTCAGGAGACCGGGGTTGTCGTCCTGCCCCTGTCAGTGACGAGCTAGGGAACAATCTCCCTTTTCTTTGGCCACATCCTTTTCCAAAGAGAAAAAATCAGGATCCTGACACCTACGTGAGCTACTTCACAGGGCGAACGTGGGGGCTAGATGAAAAACTTCTTTGAAAAGTAAAAAGTGCCACTGAACTGTAAGACATTAATATTAAAGCCCCCAAGGGAAATTGAATGACCCAATTTGGTTATGAATGTTGTCCCCCCCCATTCACTCAAGTTCTGTCTGCTGCTCTGCTTTGAATGTCTGATAAGTCGCCACCAGTGGTTGCTTTGCAGATACAGACTTGCAAGACTCGGTCGCAGGTGCCACTGAATGCCCTCCGACTCTCGCAGGTGCGCTCCCCCTCTCTCCAGGCCTCCAGAAGCTAGAAATGCTCCTGCTTGGCACAGTGCTCACCCACCCCGCTACACAGACCCGGAGGTACCCAAGAACATCTGACCCCTGTCGCATTCATGTGACACCTTTGTTCAGTGCTACATTCACTTGAGAGGGGAAAAAAATACCTCAACCAGGAAATAAATCTTTTACTGCTATTTCATCCTCCCCTCACGTGGCGCTGGAATATCACTTTAAAGAACATTCTTGTGGCCTTTCCAGTTCTTTTCCTTTAGGTCTGCAAACAGGAGTAACCAACACGTCCAAGGGGAAACTACTCCCCAGCAGAGCAGTTCTTCAAAGGGGACTTCTTCGGGCAGGAAAAGGGAATGTCTGATACCATAGCTGAATAAACAGACTCATCAAGCCCAGTGCCAGATTGGAAAACCAGGCCCTGTGAGCATGCAGCCCGCCCTCCGTGTACCTCAGACGCGCTCGGCCTCGGGCTCTCTCATCCCTGTCCTCGGTCCTTCTGGCTCTCTCTTCTTTTTCCCTCTTCCATTCTGTCATCTTCTTCAACAAATGCCGTAATATTCTTGGGTTTCTAAGTATTGTTTGTATTATTATTCATTGACCGATCTCATGGGCTCTGCAGGTTCCAAAGCCCATTTTTGAATCACAGACCTTTCCAGCACCTCTACTCCTGCAGCTCACATTACCTCAGTGTACCTCTATTCCCACATTCACCAACACACCTCAGAAAGTAGCTCCTCTTAAAGGCAGAGCAGACAATTCACATGCAATGTTGTAAGCCCCGGATGGATGGCTGACAAAATCCTAGAGCTTGATGGGCCCTCCGAAGGTCATTATTTTCAGGGGGAAAAAAAAAAAAACCCGACAGATTTATAGACTCAGAAAGAGAATTGTCTACTCTGGGCTTTGAAAGAGTCCAGAAACTACCAACCCATTTACAACTCAGCTCCGCGTCTCAGTCTACAGAAGTACTTCCAAATGTTTAAGCTAAATTTATACCATAATTAGTTTTTCCATGTGAATAGCTGGTCATGAGTGAAATTCCAAACCATAGGTCATACAGGGCTTAGGTTTAGAAATTGGAATTTGTCTTTTCCATACTGGAAAATTATGGGTTTTTTCTTTTTAAACAATTATAGTCATAAACTTATGGTTATTCAGATAATCTGGACACTAACTAGTTTTAACTACCTGTATATTCATACATACTCACACGGACAGAGACAATTCTGGGTGGATTTCATGCAACACATTATCAAATCAATTAGGACTTCTTCAGCCATCCAAAAATTAAGCAGTCTCTCACACTGATTGGTTTGTTCTTCATGTTTAAACTCTATCTTAAACATTTCCTTGAGAAAGTAATTCTTGGATGATAAATATACTGGGGGAAAGTTTATAAAATTCTCCAGGCCCTAATTTTAAAATCAGAGGTCAACTCTTTACTTAGCTTCTATCCATAACTGGCTTCTGGCTCATTCCTTATCACAACTTGTGACTGTCCCATATAAAATGCCTCTCTAATTGGCTTTACAAACTTCAAGTTTGCACAAAAGCAACAACAAAAAAGAGTCAAAATAAAGAGAAATGGCCCAGTCAATACCTGGTCAGTAAGGACCTCTGAGACCCAAAGCATTATTCTTTTTTTTTTTCCCCAATAGTAAGCTCCTAACCTCAACCATTCAGTTCCTTCCCACTGTCGCATCAACATTTATGCATTGGAAGTTATCTTCTAAAAGACTAGCTGAGCCCCACACTATATGTTTGGCCAGTCTGAATACTTGTAATTACTGTGGAGTCATCACAAAACAATCCAATGGTCCTTGCCGTCATTAATCACCACCAACAGAAAAGTCCAGAGTAGCCATGAATTGGCAAACTTATTTTAGTATTTGCCAAGAGCTATGTGGTGTCTACTTGAGGAGAAGGAGAAAAAAAATTCTAATTACTCTGATGCTACCTGACAAGCAACACCTGGGTATTTAGAAATAATCTCATCAACAAATAGATTTTTCATATGATTTTTGCATAGACACCACATTCAACGTCCTATCAAACTAAGAGCAATAAAAGTCAGTGACTATTTTTAACCAGTAGGAGTCCAAAATGTGCCTTCTGTCCATTTGACACACATAGATTATGTTCTCGGTTGCGCAATCATTGGCGCAAACATCCCCTTAGACAGGCTGAAGGGACAAGGTGGGAGACATTCGTTTCAGTTACCTTTGCCCGGGCTTTATTTGTTCTGCAGATAATAAACTTTGGACTTCTTTACCCAACCAGTCATCTTGCACAAACAGTAAACTCTCTCAAAACTTTCTGTTCCCATGAGACCCTTGAGAAAACAAAATAGGAAAAAAAAAAAAAAAGCATGATGAAAATCTACTTTCTTTGGTCAACATCCTAAAATTGAGCAATTTCTTGACATCTTAAAAGGGACTGTCTGGCGTCAGGTTGAGAGTTAGTAAACTCCCTATTGATCAAATAACTGAAATCAGTAATAAGTGCAGTCAGGATTCTGAGGTTGCAAATTTGTTCTGTAACTATTTCTTGTTCTTCCATGCAGCATCATGAAAAACTTACCCACATTTACCCTGTGTAAGCAGTACTTGCTAAACTTCTAGATCACACAGTTCTAGCAGCAAAAATATTTGAGGTATATACAATTTGTGTGTTTTCCCTTATAAATGACATGTGTATTACTGTACTGTGTGCATCAAAAATATATACACCCTGGGGCACCTGGCAGGCTCAGTTGATAGGACATGCAACTCTTGATCTCAAGGTCATGAGTTCAAGCCCCACGTTGGGCCTTGAGCTTACTTAAAGATATATATATATCTCCCAAAAAAATCTTTACCTAAGATGAAATTTTAAAATAAAATAAACCCAGAAGATTTAATACCTTCCTTCTGCACCTCAAGAGATCATTTGGGATTCTCCATGAGGTATCAATATTCTACTTCTGAACACACTGCTTTAAGAATGCAGTGACCTATCACTGTCCCAAACTCAATCACCACCTTGCCCTTATCAAAACCTGTTCTTAAAAAAAGGATCTGCCATTGGTCATTACCATCTTATGGGAATGAGGACCCATCATTATATTAATGCTTCTAGCAGGATTTGCATTTTAAGCATATGCCTAGTTAGGAGAAGAAAGCTTTATTTCAGGTTAATGTAATATCAGGAATGTCAAAATAATTTATGATATTTGAAGTATAGAAAACATTTCCTGGTGGCCCCCAAATCGAACAAGTTGGGATGCCCCTTACCTAGCAGATAGGCTGTGGCAGCACCAGACTTTATATATAAAAACAGTTTAGGGACCACAAATTGGTTAGGAAAGGGAAGAGTGGGGATGACACATGCTAGGAGATTTTTCTTGAGGCCAAGCCCAAGCTTCTACTTAAATTGTACGTCATTTAGGGAGTCAGAGCAGGGAGCTAGCTAGACATTAGAGAGAAAGAGTGTAAGTCCTCCAGGTCATGCTCATGGCCCCCTCAGGACCAATTTAAAAAAACCTCGATAAACTCCCACAAGGCTGACATGGAACAATCAAAGCCTTGGTAGCCTCACGTTGAAGAGGAAAACTTCCATAATTTAAGAAAAAAATCACTTTTGCCACAATCAATCAATCACGGGTACTGACGTAGCTGAAGTACTTATGTTTACATGAATTCACGAAAAGAATTTTCCCAGAGAAAAGATGAGCAATCGTTTAGGTTATGTTCATCTTTGTGAATATGTAGTTGAGGTGCTTTAAAAATCAGAATAATCCACTAAACATGTGTATTGATCCAATTCATCAGGTAATTACAAAATAGGCTGCTTGATTTTAACAAAAGGAAAGTGGGGCATGGAGCACGCAGACTAGCATGCCGGGAAATGTCTCCTGTGTGTGTATGGATACATATACAACACATATGTGTGTGCAGATAGATGTACATATTTGCGTGTATAGGGAAGCTCCTGCCATTCAGTTTAACAACTGATAAAAAGGTGGGCAAGTCAGGTGCCCATGAAGAGTTATAAAGTGGTATATCTATCAGCAGACACAAACAGCAACATAACCCAAAACACTTCAAATAAGTATGCACTGGCCAAATGAAGAGAAGGGTATAATTAAAATTTATTCTGAATTTCCAGAGAAGGAGGGACAGGCATTTCATACAGATAAATAAATTGGCATGAGAAATGGAAAGAAGTTTAACTTAGCAAATGATACCCAAGGGACACAAGATTCACTAGTGTGAGAAAAGTATCCATACTCATGAAGTATGAATTACAAAGTTAAAGTTAATGGAGGAGTCTTGTCATATGACAACTAAGCCAAAATTCAGTTTTGCCTGAAACACCTATGTAATTAAGGCAAAGTATGTGTTATTTTTATTGTTGCTGTTTTACTCAAAATATCCCCTATAATGTCTTTCATGCTATGTGAGATAACAGATGCACAGACATAGGAAAGCACAATATGATACCAGTTTCATGGCAGGGAACTTGACAAGCGCGTGCAGGAATTCTGCCTGCTCTGGGACCTTTTCAGGCTATGACCTTTGTTTCTAAAATGTCAAGGGATCTCTTGTGTCATCACGAGCCCCCTCCCCCAGCCCCTCGGAGCTGTTACCACGAAATGGACGTGAACTATGCCAAAAACGATAAGACCTGGGGATTGCTGAACACCACCAATTCTTCTGTCAACATTCCTGTCCTGAAATCTCCTTTTACTTGACAAACCTAGATCACCTTCCTTTAATGACACGAGAGAGAAGAAAACTGAGGCAAATAGTCACTTATCTCTCTCCAAAAGGTAATTTTCAAGAGAGAAATGGAAAGATACCACCTGTCTAGTTTCTCCTGCACTTTCTGGGTTCCACATGTTGCGTTGTAATTGTCACAAGTCGCTCCACCTGTTCATGATCAAACTGCCAAAAGGAATGGAAGCTCACTGGGAGCAAAATCTGACTTTTCAGTGTCTTCTATACTCCCTATCACAAGTTTCAAAAGTTAGTTTCAGCCTCCATGCACAGCAGGAACTCAACGTATTAAGCAACAGACAATATCCTAGTTTTGCTCAGATGTTTCAAAGAATGCATGAATCAATCAGCTCATCAAATGGATCACCAAGCTCTGGATCAGATAATCACAAATTTCATTCACTTTGATTATTGAGGAAGTCAAAATGAAAGACCCCAAATTATCCTATTACTGCTTACCAGTTTAATAGCCACATACACTGGGTATTGAGATTTACCGTTCAGCAGTGGATTGTGGAAACTGTCAAGTCAAACTGAAGTTAAGACGGATTTTAATCTCCACAAGGGCAGAGACTGTGCCTGTTTAGTCCAACACATTTCCCCAGTACCTATCACAGTGCCTGCCACATGGTAGGTACTTTCAGTAGCTTGTCATTAAGATAACCGCCATCATTTCTTTTCTTCTTCAAATGCACAAACCATTCCCCTCCTGTGAGATGGACTCTATTTCTCCAACTCCTGGAATCTGGGTTGGCTGGTGACTGCTTTGACAAACAGAACACAGAAGAAGTGACCTGCGTGACTTCTAAGGCTAGGTCTTAAGAGGCTTTGCCACTTGTACGTGGGTTTTAGAAGACTTGTGCTGGAGGAAGCTGGTCACAAGGTCAGAAGGCTGATTACCAAGAGACCAGCAGGCTCTGGGGAAGCCCAAGGTAACTATGCGGAGAGAAAAAGATTCCTGACTAGCCCCATGCCAGACATATGAATCAGGAAACCTTTAGCTGTCTCCAGCATCAACCACCATCAGACTGCAACCATATGAGGGACACCAAGTAAGAACTGTGCAGCAGAACCCATTGACCTTAAGAACCAAGAGTGATAATAATAAATCGTTGCATTAAGTCACTAGGTTTTGGAGTAGTTTATTACACAGCAACAGATAACTGGAATAGTGTTCAATGCTTACTGAATAATTTATAAAAGCAGCCACTTAGAATAAAGGGTTCCCAAATGAACCCAATGAAATCCATTAAATAAATTATTAAGGTGATGTCAACAATGGTGAAGACTATCAGAAAATTGGACAACTCTGTGGATAATTAAGGCCAAGAGGAAATCTGCTACAGAGTAGAGAAAGTAATTTTTTTCTGAGAGTGGAATTTTCCAGATTCACTAACCATCTTGACTGCATTCATTAGATGATTGCTCAATGCTCTACTTCCCTTTACACAAAATAAACTCATGATTGTGTTCCATCCATGATTCTAGGTGCAAAGTAGGAGAAAATATATTTACCAAGAAGGAACATGGGTAACCAAGGGAAATAGATTTTGTGGAGCCTGGTTTTTCTGTGAAGACGCTAATTCTTCTCTCTATTCTTTTAATTTTGTAAAATAGACTTTGGTCCAGGTACACTGTGTAAAACAACTAAATATAGCCAGAGATCAGGGTGGGTGGGAATGGAAAAGAGAGGCTAAATACTGGGCACTAGCAGCTGATACATCATCACATCCCCCATAATTGTGTTATTATGCACACAATACTTCAGCTGGATACGGTCACCACTTTATAATGATAAAAAGATTAATTAGTGACATGATCCATATCTTTCATTTCTTTGATGGTTGTAAATAAGTCTGAGTCATTCTACTATTATTTTTACCATAGGCACAATAGTCTTACCCTTTTTTGATGAGGAAAATAAATATCAAGAGGATGTCTTTAATCTTCCACAGGGTTTTAACTTTGTGCCTTTCCAGATGAGACCACACCAGGGTCTGGCCCTCCCTTTCCTGACTATCCTTTTCTTATGGCTGAACAGGTCCTTTCTAACACCCAAGTCTACCCGCCCCTCATCACTTACACAATACTCCCCACCCTGCCCTAATGTGAACTCATAAACCCCACATTCCCAAAGATATTCCAGCTCTGCCAAAGCACAAAAGCCATGTTCAGAGCCAAATGAATAAAATATAGAAATACTTTGACTAACTCTACCCAACCAACTTGATAATGTGTACACACACACACACACACACACACACACACACACATTTGTTTTAAACTGCATTAAGATATGCATTATTGGCAGTCTCTATGGATTCAATAACCCAGATCATTATCAAATTCTCCTCTTTTTGGCTGTGTGGACAATCCAGAGCTCAAGCTTAAGGTCACTTTTTGAGCAAACAGCTCTACACGTGGTCACTCTGAGCAGACTAGGAAGGAAAATTGCTTAAGCTGGGGAAGAAACTAGGGCAGCCATTAGAGAGAATCATCAGATTCCATGAACAGGACCCTTGAAATCTAACTTAAATACATGGAGACAACTTTCTTATTTGCTATATTGATTCCGTTGTCATTCCATCCAAATCAATTCACAACAGTTTTTTTGTCTGGTATAGTCTGGCATTGGGGAATAAAGAATTGATTAAGATCTGCCCTCAAGAATCAAGAGAAACTGGGGTATGGAAGGATGACCACTTGGATTTCCTCTGGGAAGGACAAGGAGCATTTGTACCTGACATTTTTTTGTTGAAACTCAATAAGCACCATCTTTGTCCTTCTAAGCTCCTCTCTGTCCCATAAGGGCTGCAAGCCTGACAACTACATTCCCAGGCTCCTTTGTCAGTAGGGTTCTTGGTCCTACTTGCCACTGAGAGATGCTCTTGCAATCATTAGAAGGTGAATGGAAAAAAGCCATTTTTCTCTATCAGTAGCTACAAGCAGGTGTGTGGGCATTGGCAGAAAGCAGACATGGGGCTACCAGTCACGCTCCTAGGCCTCACCCCCATCGGTGCTGCAGGCAGCTGAGATCATCGGTGGCAACCTGATGTCCTGCTGATGCTTTCACTTCAGATCTCCTGAAAGTTAGCGACAACATCCTTGACCTTCATTCCTGGTTCCCAGTGATTCTGGTTTTGTATTCCTCTACCTCCTTACACTGAATTCCTCCCTGATGAAATACTTTGAGTACAGTCAGAATGTGATGGGTATGTTTCAGTAATAAACACCCCCAAACCCTGGATAGTATAACCAAACACAGGTCATTTGTTGGTCAGGTTATAAGGGGAGTGGTTTCTATCTTGTTAGTTATACCATCTGGAACACACACCCTTCAAGAGCCCAGTGGAAGTGGATGAGAAAGAAACAGAAAACATACAAGCACTCTTAACTCCCTGGATGAAGGTAGCACAGTGCTTTTGTTTATACTCTGTTACAAAGAATTGGTCCTATGGCCTCAATTAAATTGCAAGGGAGAGGACATTATGATCTTCCCAAGGGCCCAGGGAAGAGAAATCATTTGGTGAACATATTCCATTGCATTTGCCACAAGAGGCTTCTATTTTTCTGACTAAACTGGCTTGTAATAGTTTGTACCAGATACGGTGTCCCATAACAAAACCCTAAAATGTGTGCCATTGACTCTGTGGTCAAGTTGTTAGAAGCAGATATGTTAGTCTGCATGGCTGGAGATCCATATCATGCAGTGGAAAAATACTTGGCAAAACTGCTGCTTTTAGTAACTTGAAAGTCAGACCACATGACTCTTGAGCTTGTAGGTGAAAAATAGCATGTGTTGGTTGTTATTGGCTGCTTTGGACAACATAATAGAAGAATAAGAGGATATCAGGAAATAATGAACTGTTTTTTTGTGTTTTCTTTTTTTTTTCTTTTTAGCATAGGTAAAAAAAAAAAAGTAACTGCTTCTAGAGCTCCCTTCTGGTATCAATTTCTAGATTAGTCAAGGTAAGTAATGTTTGCTGGTAAAACAAACAATCCCCAAAAGCTCAGGAGCTAAACATATGAACATTTATTTCTCACTCACAAAAAACCTAATGTGGATATTCCTGATTGGGCAGCTGATCTGGGCTGCTCTTCTCCAAACAGTGATTCAGGAATCCACATTCTTTCCATGTAATGGCTCTACGTCTTCTATATGGATTGACATCAAGGCATTATCTAGCCAGAAGATGGGCAGACAGAGAGAGAACAGAGAAGCTACCTGCAGTCTTAACTGAGTCCCAAAGTGACACACATCTCTTAACTTCAGCTCATATTCCGCTGATAGGAACCAGTCCCATGGTCCCATATCACAGCAAGAGAGACTGGGAAATGTCATCTCCTGCTGAGCATTTGCATTCCAGAAACACCTCCATAAGGCAGAAGGGGAGGATGCATCTTCACTAGCCAGCTAGCCACCTCTGGCAGCGCACTGTCAAGTTCCTTTCCTTTTTTGCTGTTGTATCTTCTCTTTCCCCACCTTCATAATACAGCTCTGGGCTCTCTCCAACTCCTCCTCCGTTTCCCTTTTGACAAGTACTTTCTCTCTTGTCTTTTGTTTGCTCTTCCTTTCCCCTTTTACTTTACTGTTAAAGATAATGAATCTGTAGCATTCTACTCTCTGAGAAATTTCTAAGCATGAGGTCAGGAGAAAGAGATGGGACTGTCATCTGGTCCGAATTGAGAAAAGGAAGTCATCGCTGGGCCTCTTCTCCCGACTCAAGTTCCAACTTATTCCCACTGTGGGAAGTGGCAGGGCAGCAGAAAGGGGCGGTCAGAAAGATCTAACAGAGCAAACAAAATTATCTGCAAGGTTGGTGATGCTTTTCCTACTTCCTTGTTCTATGTTGCTTAGGGTTTTTTTTTTTTCAGGGTCCATGCTAGCTTTGGGGCGAAAATTTCAGGTGCTCATTTTTTTTCTCTTTATTCAGTTATTGATAGAGACTACTCTTCATTGCTGGATGAAAACGATGAATGTGATCCACCCGGTTTTCAGCTGTTCGATAACATGATTAGAGATGGGTTTCTTTCACTCACGGATGCAACTTTTATCCATTTTTGGTTAGAAGAAAAAAATAAGCATTTTTTAAAATGTGAAATTTAAATATTTATGATGTACAAATGCCAGATTCCTCCATGAGAGGCGACCAGCCCTGGTCACTCGTGCTCCCTCACAGCCTACCTGACCCTACACTTGACTTTGGCGGGGGGGGAGCTTAGGACAGAAAACTAAGGCCGAAGTTCCTTATCTCAATAGTCCTGTGCTTTGGAATCATCTCCAATGTAATGAGTGGGGATTGGCCTGCTGAGAAATTTGAGTTTTCTAACTTTAATTGGAATCCATGTTGAGCAAGACCTGACTCTCTCAATTCTGTGTCATTATTTGGCAAAGAGTCCCTGTAAAGCCATGGCCTCACAGCATCTTTCTATTTCTGTGTGTGCTCGCTTTTCTCGTGAGGAAGCTGACATGGAGCTAAAGCCCTAGAGCCCTGACAAGCTCCTCGAGGCACTTTTGAGTATAAGAGCGCTATATTTGGGGCAGCAAAAATAATAACAATGCCAACATGCTTTACATCCTTGCCAGATATTGTGCAAGCACTCTGACATTTAATCTTCTCAAAAATGTTACAGAGCAGGTATGATTATTATCATCCCTATTTTATAGATGAAGAAACTGAGGGTTGGAGAAATGAAGTCGCTCTTGAGGAGCTATAGCTATTGATTGTTTCTTCAGGAACTTCAACTTGATTCTGTTTGACTGCAAAGCCGACAGCTGAACCACTCTATTACCAGTCTATTTCCATATAAAGAACCCAAAGGGTTGGCATAATGACATTGGGAGGAGAGCAGGTCGATCCTCAGAAAATAAGGGGAACAAATGCAAATTTCCACAGAAATGAATCATAACAATAATAACTACCAACATTTCTTGAACACTTGCTGGATGCCAAGCACTGTTCTAAATCCTTTACATGGATTAACTAACTCATGGAATCTTCACAACAATCCTAAGAGAGGAGTATTACTTATTCCTATCATCCTAATTTTATTTTATTACTATTCTTCTTCTTTTTTTTTTTTTTTTTTGCTGAAACCGAAGTACAGAGGAATTAAGTTTCAGGATCACACAACCAGCAATTAGCAAGATGTAGAGGACTTGAAATAAGAGCGTCACAAACCTATTTGTCCACCATGGAGATAAGAATGGGCAAACTGGAAAGATAGCTTTGGAAAGTTCTTCAGCATAGCTCACCTTCTGTGACTTGTTCACACAGTTTGAATCATCCTTTAGGCAACGTGGATCCGAAGCTCTGGTGCAACCTCTTTCCTCCATCCGAATGTAGGAAGTTTTGGATGATGGCTGTGTGTCCTCAGAGCATCCCTCATCCCTCCCTCACCAGACCAGGAGGGTTCCAGTGCCAAGGAGCTCTTCTGTCCTATTGAAAGCAAAGAATGGTTGCCTCTGAAATAAGTACAAAGAGCAAGCAAATTTAGTCAGTTTATGCAAAACACAAAATGGCATCTGCCATCTGGAAAAATACACCAAAGCCGTGAGCCGTCAAGCTCCTTTCAAGACTTTGGCATGTAAAATCAACATTTTTTTTTTAATGTCTGAAAGGTCCATGTGAATTCCCAGTTTCAATTAATATAATTCTCTCTTCCCCATTCCTGCCACTGGCCGGCTGCTCTCCCAGCACACACACTCCCCCCAGTTAACATATACATACATACGTACATATTTTCTCCCTTCTCAGAGGTACAGAGATCATTGGGAGTGTGGCCTTGACAACACAGGGCTTTCAAAGAGAAGATTAAAAAAAAAAATCATTCATAATTACCTTCATTTTTTACATGTAAAGTGATTTAAACAAATACATTTGCTTTGGTATTGCATACATCTATATATCTGGAAGCTAGTTTTTCGTTGACATTCCAGAAGCCCCAAAACTGTGGGCTGATGCTGCTGCTGTCCTTACGATCACAAACTCAGGCTACTGCCTCCACCTGCACTCCCTCCAAGGCCTTTCAGCCAGCTGAGAACAAGGAGGGCTGCGCTCAGGCTTTGCCTTGGTTTCAGGCAGGGCGGGCGAGCAGCGCATCCAGGCAGGAATGTGTCCATCACACAGGCGTGGATAGAAGATGCTGGCGGCGCCTACGTAAGAGTTATGGCTAAACGGGCAGGAGCTGAGACCTGGAAAATCACCGGTGAGGTGCAAGGGGGAAGCTGATCATACCACATGGACAGAGAAGGGACGGAATTATGGCTGAAGATGAAGTTAAATATGGGTTTGGATTCAAGGAGGCTGGAGCATGGTCAGAAACAGCGAGTAAGACAAGATCACGGACCAGCGCCTATGTACCAGTAACAAGATGCAGGAGGTGATTGCCACGGGCCAGCTACTTCACGCGCATGAGATCACTGTCACAATAGCTCTCGGAGGGAAGTACTTTACATATGAGAAAACTGGGATCCAGAGAGGTTAGGTCACACTGCTGGTGGCAGTGTCTACGTTTAAAGCTGGGTGGTCCAATTTCAGAGTCCATCCTATAACCACCATGTTTTACATAAAGCCTAGCCTATATGTACAGCCTGAACAAAAAAGATACATATCATGGGACTATGAATTTTCTCCTGGTAGTCAAATAACAGGCAACTTTTACTTAATGTATTGCTTTGTATTTCCCTATTCTTTACTTTAAGATCAAAATATTTCAAAGATTCCTGGGAAGAGAAGCTAAAACGTGCTTCATGTGAGGGAAAGCATCTAAAATTTGGTTAATGAAGAAAACTTGTGTTCTCGGGAACAGAGGAGCCTTTGAGGCCGGAAGCTGGCATGAGGGTCTGAGTGGCAGCCAGGACTGGTCCCAGTGCTGTTCAGATCAGATTTCATTGCTGTCTGTGACTGGGACACACCTCTTATCGGCAACCATTCAGCTCTTCCCAGACCAATGCCGTTCCAAGGCTGAGGATGATTCCGAAGGTTGGTCGGTGGGGGGGGGGGGGGGGGGGGGGGGGGGGGGGGGGGGGTGGCAGGGATGATGAGCTGGGAGCAGTTCGCCTCGCCAGGGCTGAGCTGATCAGAGCATCAGATCCTGCACTTCTTTGCTTAGCACCATCTGATCATGTGTGTTTGATCCCTGGCTGCTTCATTCGGTCATCCCCACCCCCACTCAGAAGGGCCTGGTGACAGGTTAGTTTTCAGTTGCAACAAAATTAGGGAGACACCGTGAAGTTTCCTAAAAGTTGGTGTGTTATGCATAACCTGCTTTAACGGAAAGAGGCGTAGCTGGGAGTCTGCCAGACCTCAGTGAAAACCCTAGCTCGGCTATTTATCAGCTGTGTGACCATGGACAATTTATTTAATCACTTCAGTCCTCAGTTTCCTCATCTGTAAAATGAAGATGCTAGTTAGAAGGATTAGATTGGCTCAGTACATAAGAAAAATAATTATTATTATTTATTATTATAGTATACTATTAATAATATTACTATATATTCCTAGTAGTACATACTATTAATAATGATAATTATTATTATTAATTATGCTATGATACTATACTATTGTATTTTTACTATTGTCAGCGACAGTGATAACATCAGATTCCATCACGGTAGAAGACCTATTCCTGCCACTTCTGGGAAGTTGCCAAGTTGCTACAGAAATGATGTGACAACGGACTCCAATATATTATTGAAATGACATTCTCCAGCTCCAGGGGCTGAGGAGCTTGTTGCTGCCACAGAACTCCCTTTAGGCCAGTCTTTTGAGTGTCACTTACACCAGTTTGGAAGTAATCTGCTTGCTCGCCCTTCCAGCAAAGGATGTCATGATCAGCTAATGGAAAGTGACAAGAAGGGATATAATGAATGAGAGGGAGCTAAAGTTTGGGATAAAAAAAAAGAGCCTTGTTCTTTTGGGGAATGCACAATGCTAAGCATACCATGTTAAATCGTGCGTGTCAAATAATGGACTAATTAAGAATCTTCATCCAGTTTTTTTCACATCTCATTTTTGTTGTCCTTTCGTAGATGTATTTTCAAATTAGCTCTTAGCTCTTTAAATAAGTACCAAGGGGAAGGAATAAAAAAAAAAAATAAAACACAGAACAAAACTTGCCCATCAGAGAAGCAAAAGATCAATATGAAAGGAAATGCACCAGGAATGGAGATGAGAGCTTTGCAGGATATGTTGGGAAGTTTTATCATCATAGGAGCAACTTCTTGAATAATGGAATTTAATAACATATAATAAACTATGATCTAGGAGAACTCTGATTCAATCCCACTAATTGTTTGAACCAGTGAAATGGAGGCAAAGTTTATCATGCCAACATGCTGCGAGTACCACTGAACACCGCAGGGGACAGACAACTGTTCCCAGCTGCCTACCTCCTCACACCCAGAGGGCACATGGTCGCTGCCCTCCAAACACCAGGCTAAATCCCCAACTTTCAATGGCAACCCTAGTTCTAGGACTTTAAAGTCACAGAAATGTAATTTTTGCAATCAACAAACTATTGTATTAAGCTGAGAACAGAGGGGTAACTAGATACAAAGCCTCCAATTAGATTATAAAAAATAATAACCAATATGCTTTCACGCTAATGCCAAAAAGTACAAAAACCTACAATAAATCTAATTGAGCACATGATCACAAGCACTGTTTTTCTACCTACATAGTTCTGCTATATTAAGGTATACTCCGAAGAGAGAAACACATTTTTTTTCATTGTTATTGAAAAGGGTGTGCTTTTTTCTTTTTAATTTGGATCATTTTACCAATGTCAAAAAATGGGAAGGCGTAATGAAGAAAAATGATTTTCTCTGTCATTACTCATTGATTATGTTTAAGCATTTAAAATGAAGGAAGGAATTGCAGCGATTATCTGGATAATTCAGATCTCCCCCAAAAGATTAGAGGTCTCTAATAAAAACATATTGTTTTTGCCTGAATTATTCAGATAATAGCCTTAGTTTTCATTTTATGAGTGTGGACCAGGCTATTGATGAAAGATTTTGTTTTAGGTTTTTCTGACAATTCAGAGTATGATTTCTTTGTACCTAAACGTCAATGTACCTCAAAAATACAATCTAAAATCTATAGAACATTTTGCAAAGCAGCTATTTAAATTACTAAATTTAAACAACAACAAATGTGAAACATAGGTATTCCCTTCCTTTTCCCAAAGAGGTCCATGAAATCTTGGTGACTTTTGGGGGCAAAAGGGGAAGTGAAATACCTCTGTAAACTGATAGTCTAAAAACAGGAAAATTAGTCTTGTGCCACGGCTGTGAGCAGCTAATAAAGAAAACATCGTTAGAAGAGATTAAGGTTCAAATCAAGGTCAGAAAAGAGACTGGTTGAGGAAAACTGCCATGTCCCATTGCGTAGCAGTTTAAGTGAGACAGTTTCCCCCTGAATCAGTCTTAGGTTGAAAAATTACACTGTTGGGGTTAATAAAGAGGCTGGGCATTTGTTTGAACTGAGACTTCAATTAAAATGTTATTTGGGGCAGCCAGAGCTAATGTCTTGCTTAGAGGTAAACTGAACTGCCTTTTAAGAGGTTGGAAAAAAAAAAAAAGAAGAAGAAGCAGAAGAAGAAAAAAGACCACCTAATCTGTCAAAGACCCTGAATAACTGGCAGGAAGAATTGTGTTTGCTGGACCTGTGCCCAACTCAGCAGTGAGCATTCTTAAGGGTTTTGTGACATCATCTGGGGCAGCTGAGGTTTTCGGAGTTTGTGATTGTTGTGCTGGGTGAGGAATCTACTGTTCAGCTGAGCCTTCTTTGAGACAAAGAAAAAAATCTGGGTGGTGTAATATGCCAAGGTTTGGGCTTGGTTTTTTGTTTTTGTTTTTTGTTTTTTAATGCCACAAAAGAGGTCGGACCAAGAATTCCGGGTCTTAGTCTCATGATTCTAGCCCAGAAACAAAAATTGATGAATACAGTTAATTGAATTTCTCAGTCCATACCAATTTGCCCACAGTTAAACAAAACCACCAAAGTTTGCTTTCATTTCACTTCTTTAGGGTAAATGAAAATCCACCCTGAATAAGCTCCTTCTCCTCTACATTCACTCCTATATTCCACAGAGATTCATTAAACATGTTTACTCTGGCCAGCATCAGGCATACCTTGGTCAACAAAGCAGACACGTTTTCCAGCCTTTATGAGGCTTATAGCTTGAGGGAAGGGAGAGCAGTCAATACAGAGAAAGATAAGTAAATATATAATTACAAACTGGCCATATTAAAGGAAACAGGGTGAAGCTGGAAATATAGTCCGTTTCTCCCCAATCTCTCTCTATTTTTTTTTTTTAACCCAAACCCCTGAGCAGCAACTATGGGAAGACCTCTGATTAGTGCATGGGGTGGTTGGGGGAGCTGGTTAATGGCAGATATAAATTGTGTGGTTTTCTTTTGGGGAGTCTGGGATCTGGTTGTGGAGATAAACAGTGTGATACACAGAAAGAAAGGGGTGGGACAGACAAAACAGCAGGGATTAGAGCCAAAATGAACTTAGAGGATGGACTTTGATTGGTTTTTTTTTCTGTCCAAAGAGTGGTGCGAACAAAGCAATGGACTCCATAAAAGTGCAGAACCAGAGAGGGCCCCTGGGGCAGGGAAAGACACAGTTCATGGGAGAAGTGGGGCCAGGTGACCACACAATAGAAAAGGTGTAGTAGGGTCCACAGAAGATAATGGGAACCATTCCGATTGTGCATTTCCTTCCTGCTGTGCAAAAAAAAAAAAAATTTTTTTTAACTGAGACTAGAGAACGGACCCAATTTGTCTGACTCTCAATTCACACAGAGCCCCAAGGTCCAGTTCTCTCCAAACTGAAGAAGAAAATTGTGAGAGCATAAATTCCCCTCTTGCCCCATCCCACCCAAATTCAAGCAAAATAAAGCTAATAGAATATGTTTGGTCTTCAGAATATTCTTTTAGACCAGGTTGGTTGAAAGAAAAGTGGCAGACCGTGCCTTAAGCCTGAGCCCCACAGCGGCATCGTGCAAAATGGGACGACAACGCTTTGAAAGATAAATGCCAAAAATGAGATCATTTCAACGGGAACAAGGGAACCAGCAAGCTGAGAAGTAACACAACATCATGAGTGCCACGTCTGTCCAAGTTGTGGCAAAATCTGCCAAGCCCAGATTGACTTCATTAGTCACTTAGACGCACAAAGATCACAGAAAAAAAAAAATTCTCCTCCTCCTCGCTGAGAAATAGTTGATCATTGGCATAAATAGCAACTGATTAGAATATCAATTCTTCAAAGCCTAAATATTTCATTCACCAACCAGTTGCTATTTTGCCTGTGGCAATTAAGAAAGAAAATGTACAATGCTGCCACACAAAAGGTGTGATTATAGTCAACTTGACCAGGGTGTTGGGTTTGACGTGGATTCCTACCGAATGCGGGGTGAACATGCAGGCTACACTGTCCCAGGTACGGCCAGGGAAATTGGGAAGAAGAAAGCATAGCTCTACTAGCCTTATTCAACCCTTCTCTCCTCCGGGTCTACTTGAACCAACGTGATTTTCATGCAGCAAATATTTGTCAGGTACTTTCTAGACGCCAGGCATTGTGTTGGGCTTTGGGAATTCTGCACTGAACAAGACAACCACAAACTTGCCCTCTTATTCTTCCCAACTTACCTTCAGCCCTCTCTGTCCCCTTACCCAGCTTAACCATTTTCCAGAGTCTTTATCATGGCCTGACGTTATATCCCATGTATAGTTGCTTCTCGCTCACTGCCTCACTTACACGCCCCCGGGGCAGAGACTCTGTCTTCCTGTGCGGTGTTCCCAACATCTAGGCCACATCAAGGGCTCACAGAACATTTGTTGGATGAATAAAGCTTACGTTCCAATCATTTATTTCAATTATGGTGAGCAGAATAAAAGAAAACTCTAGGCGATACGAGCCTGTATCATTCGAGTGTCTAACCTAGGAAATGAGGGAGGCCATTCCTGAGCAAATGACTTTGAAGTGGGCCCCTAAAGCGGGGAGTCCGTCTGGAGGAGGGGCTGGGGAGACTTTATGCGCACGCGCATGGGCGGCAGCATGTATAAGGGCGCCGGTGGCACTGAATAGCAGGAGTAAGGCCAGGGAGGCGGAGACGTGGGGAGATGGGCAGTTCCAGGAGATGAGGCAGGAGCCCAGGACAGGAGCCAGATTATGCAAAGTCTTGTCAGGCGCATTCAGGATTTTGGACTTTATCCTAAGAGCAATGGGAAGAGTTTTAGGCAGTGACATGATCACAATTCCCAACTCATGAATCTCTTTAATAAGCACAAAAGCAGGCATTTAAATCTGAGCACTCTGAAACTGACTGGGCGTTCAGAAACGACTGGAACGTTTCAGCATGCGGAGAAGAGGGAAGCATGAAGACCTAGTCGTGTTTATTGGGTGTATACCAGAGGTGCCACATTATAACAGGCCACAGCGAACAGATGGGAGCCTTGGTTTTGGTTTTTTTGTTTGTTTGTTGCTGTTTTTAAGAGACTGCAATCTAGCTACAGAAAGGCAATGAGCACCTGCGGAAAACTTGAAGGAAACTGAGAAATCGTACATGAACAAGTCTGCCAGGCTCTTGCCTGTGTTGAGGCCACCACGGCCACATCAGGCCCTTCCTGGTCTGGCAGGACAAACGTTGGCTCCTCTTCCTCCGCCAGGCCTCCCCTGGCGCTCTGAACCCCATGTCTGGCTCACCAAGCACAGAAGCAGCGTGTCTCCTCTGTGAGGTGCACAAGCTGCCTGTCATCCCATCCCTCACTCCACCATCACGGTGTCTCCTGACACACGGGTGGTGTCTCACACAGGACCCGGCACCAGGACATGACACCTGGTCGGTGCCCAATAAGTATTTGTTGGATTCCTATTAGAGTGTGCTGCGATGTCGCTTTCTTACACCTCTGCAGCAAACATTTATGGAGTGCCTGCTTTGTGCCCAGTGTTGAGGCCTTTTCACGCATTCTCATTTCATCTCCACAACAATCTCATAAGGCAAGTATTATTACACCCAGTTGGCAGACAAGGAAACCGAGGCTCAAAGAAGTACAGTGACTTGCTTAAGATTTCTCTCACAATGCAACAGGGACACGTGCTTCTGTTCCTCTCTTAAGCCCATGGTCTGATTAATTGACTAGGCTTATGCTCACCTTCTCCCTGAAGGCTTCCTTGATACTCCCAGATTCCCTGAAGCTAAGTCTCAGGACTCCTAAAGTATTTTGTGTCAACATGTATTCATAACTATCCGACCTAATGTCTTCCTAACCACCCTCTGACTGCCTCAGATGGGTCTTATTTATCATTATCATCAATGCTAAGCACGGTGTCTGGCACATGATACGGTGGTAAATTAATATTTGTTCAAGACTAAATGGATGGATGAATAAACCCAAAGGCGATCTAACATAAATTCTAAATTCACCCTTTAAGAAGCTCATTAAGAAGATACATTATACACAAATCCTAACAGATGAATTGAAGAATGAGCGTTCATGTTAACAAAAATTCACCACCACCTACCCTCTCCCCTGCTTTCACCCACTACAAGGTTCCTTTACATACTGGTTTCTCTGGTAAATTGAAAGTCTGGTTTATTTTCAAAATCAGAGATACTAATATTGTACCATGACATAAAGAGAAAAAAGGGAATCATGAAGACATTTATATGACTACACATGAGTCATGGGTCCACGCACAAGCTGAGAGGACATGTAGTTGAGGAGCAAGCAAAAAAGGGAATTATTCACAGCCACCTGATTTTCTCTCAGAAGTATCGAAAAAGCTGTATTCCATTTAAAAAGGAAGGAAGATGAGAGATATGGCTTTTTAAACTTGGAATATACCCCATAGAAATACTTCACGTACAAAAGCTGAAATATTCCAAACCAACCACAACTCAGAAGCTGGAATCTCCCCAACAAGATTACTATACTAGAAACAACATGTTTATTGGCTCATAAAAGACATGTCACCTAACAATTCATAATAGGGGGTCTGAGGGAAATAACTCACCCATTGTGAAGTCAATGTTCAAATCAATATCCCCTGGGGAGAAAAATATTGCTCATTGATGGACATTGATTTTTCTTTTTCTTAAGAAATTCTCGAGGGGTAAAGAACATTTTTTTTTCATAGTGAATGTAACTAAACATGCCAATGTCAAAGTCTACGTCTCCCTATCCTCATTAATATGATACTCAAAAATTATTACTGTAATTATAAATGCCTTTCCACCTATTGAAAAATAGACTCCAGTTTCATTCTTTAAAATCTCAACTTAATATCCAAGCAACATGACCACACAGACAACTTGATGTATGTCCTCTGCTTTACTTAATAGCACTCTTATAGGCGAGATAATACTTTTCCATATTTTAAAACAATCAAAAGTTAACATAAAACCCAAGAAAACTGGGTCCTAGATTTGTTTACCTACAAATTTAATGACTAGTTTTAGAAAAAAAATTCTGTTTTTCTTCTTCCCCCAAATGATCATAGCAACATTGAATCTAGTCATTTACCAACCGCCTTCATGCGAGCAAGAAGTTTTAATGGGCAAACAGAAAAAGAAGGCTGGGTCTAATTGGTTTTATATTTAACATGTTGCTTCAAGCTGGTGAATCTCATAGACTTATTTATAAGGCTGTAGTTTGATTACATTTTTTAATTCATAGATTGCCTTCTTAGACCAAATGTGTGACCAAAAGAAAGCTTGCCTTCTACCCTTTTGAAACTCAAAAGTTGCATAAGAAAGGACAGATGGATGGTTTGGGGAAAAAAGAAATGTCATTCAAATAATGTTTGTTGAAAAGGGTGTCACAGATCATTGGCAGAATTTCCACTCATTGGCAACTCCCCCAAACAGCCAAGGATTAATTGAGCACCCAGACTACTGAGCTCTATTTGGAGAGGAGAATGATGTGTTGGTGATCACAGAGGCTGAGCTGTGGAACCAACAGAAGTGTAAATGGATGAACCATCTTGGACATGCAGGAATAATACCACTGATACCTTAATAGCCAAACATTCAATTTTTGTTATTTTTCTCCTGGGGTGGAGATGGATTCATATCAAACCACATTCTTATACCCCATTTCCCCCGTGTCTAAAAGAACATATTTCTCAAATGGTTTGAACAGACAAAATTAGGGGAAAAGTTCATGGACTGGCATCCAGTCATGACCTACAGCTTGACCTTAGGAAAAATCCAAACCACACTTAATATGCTGATTTTTCTCATCCACTAGTATAACTACAAGCATATCATAACACACTAGATGCTATACAGAACAAAGCAAAGCAAAAATGAAAAAATGAAATTAAAAACCATTGAAGACCTAACCCCTCTTCCTAAAAAAATTTGCTTCTGTTGGAAGTAAAAAGAACTTGATCTACGAGAAAGACCAAAATCAATATTTATTAGTCTTTTAGTCTTCTACTTATTTAAAACTCGAAAATTATTTTCGTGCTTTGGTAGGGCTATGTGGTTGCTTATCACTTCGGAGGCATTTCTGCTTTTATCACAAATGGAAGAGACGTTGACATTGAGAAAGTAAGAATAGGAATATCTACAGACACTGGGAATAAACTTCAAAAATGAGCAAACTACTATGATGAGCAAAGCAGGAAAGAAAACCTATGGTCCTCTAGGAAAACTGACGTAGTAAGGAGCAGAACACATCTGGGATTTGATTCAAACTGACCTGAAACCAGAATAGATCTCCAAACTGTTTTATACACAACACAGACACACACGCTGAGATTTCTAAAAGTGAAATCTGCAGAAATTATCCAAAAGAGTGAGCCTAAGAAAAGATTTCTCTGGCAGGTCCAGACACAAATCTACCCCTCTTAATGGTGATCCAAGAGAGGGGTCTATCAAAAGGTTCCGCCTAACCCTCCCACTAAAGCAGGGTTCTGAAGGTGTCAGCAGGATTTGGTTGACTGGACCATTAATGGAGCTTCGGTTAATTATTGACTGATTAAGGATTTACCTTATCTTTCCATCAGGAGCTGGCTCAAGACTTAACGGTGAGCAATTTAGAGCCAGCGCGAACTTACCCACGTGTTTTTGTGTGTTTGTTGTTTTCTGTTTCCTTCTTCTTCTTTTTTTTTTTTTTTTTAATTCTCCTTTGGGTCACTTTAGCTTGTTTTTCCCCATAAATCATACTCAGGTCAGAATGGCCAGTCCTTACAGTGCTTGGGCGTCTTCGAAAGGACTGGAAACGAGAGATCCTGGTTTTAAGTCCAGGGACAAAGGCCCTGAGAACTGCTGCCTTTTGCAAGACTTTGCTTACTGGTGCAGGTTTCCCCATGAAGCCCCTGGGAGAAAAGCAAGGCTTTTTTGTCTCTGAAAATGCTGGTGATGCTCTGCTCCTGGATGAGGATCAGCCCCCCACCCTGCAAGGCGGCCTGTCCTCTCTGCTGAAGGCCTCTTGGCAAAGCCAGGGAATCAGCACAGGCGGCTCAGGCCCAGCTGCCCCAGATAAGAGGTGGCCCGTGTTAATGTACAGGCTTCCTCTGCACCTCAGCGGGGCCTTCCTTTTCCAAACAGTCTCCCTTTAATGTTGGCGAATGTTGTTTTTCCATTGACTCAACATCTCGCCTCTGGTGGTAAGCCAGTGGGGAAAGTTGGAGGGGGGGGGGTAGGAGGAAGGTGGGAGAGAAAGCCATGCCAAAGCAAGAGAGAGAGGGACGGTCAGCCACATTTCCAAACACGCTAGACACCTGCTTTGGAGAGACAGTGACGGAGCCTAAAATTCTTGCTTCCTCTTGATTGAGATCAGCCTTTTGACACCCCCTCCCTATGACACTGCCCCCTCCCCCCAGCAAGAGTTACTTCAATGTGAAAACCCATGTGAGGGATTCATAACTTTTCTCTATGAATCCTACAGTCTCATCTGTTGGATTCCATCTCTCGAAAAAGAGCTTTACTGGGGGCCTTGAAGAGGGAAAAGAAATTCTAAGAAAGAGATGAAGGAGAAGATGGAAAGCGAGCAGGTGAGGGGAAGGAAGTTAGAAAACAGCAGAGAAAGGGAAAGTGAGAAAAAAAAATCGGAAGCCTGGAAATGAAAGGCAAACGGGAGAGGATACGAAGTTAAAACAAGAAAGAAATAAAGGTGCAAGGGAAGAGGGGAAGGACAGTTGAAAAATAAAATCTGAAATGAGAGTGTTTCCCCAGAAGCTTGGGTCTTCTAGCCACAGGATGGACCAACCCGGGTTGGGGATGGAGGGCAGTACCCTCCGGGGCTTCTCTGGGCCACTCAAGGTCAAAGTGCATCTTCAAAACCAAATCTTGATTAGAGCCAGCTAAATGTTTTGACTTGAAGGAGACACGAAGGATTAAAAAGCAAAATAGAGCAGCATGAGTAAGAAAGAAACAGGAAAAGAAAGAAAATAAAAAAAAAAAAGAACCCTCACGGGAGACACAAAGGGAATGATAGAAAACACTTCTGAATCAGCTAGTCATCTACTAACAAGCTGCAAAGATTTCCAATGACAAGTTGTCACATTAGTTTAGTGAAACTGAAGCAGTACTTATCCCCTTTCCTGTGCTTAATCTCTCCCTGCGTGCCACAAAAACATGCTACCACGTTTAATAGGATTAGTTTCGTTCACTTTTTCCCCCCACCCCTTTTATTTTTTACAATTCTATTTTCAGCAATACAGGGATCCTTGAATTCATGGACTTCCTGCAGTGCACAGCAAAACCTGGCACGCATGGTTTTTACCCTTTTAAAGACTCTATTTGAATCTGAAGAATGTAATTTGACTATTTTGTACCTTTTCTCCACCAATGAATTACTTGCTCCTCATGGAAATCTCCATAGCTTAGAGGGTGGGGGAGGGGTGTTGATGGTAAAAGGGTCGAGACAGAACCGGGGCTAGGAAAAAGCCCGCAAAGCCCAGTCTTGCAGAGGTTATATGCCCTAGGAGAAACCCTTCTAGCTCTGACCGCATGCAAACATGGGTGCCAATTCAGACTGCAAATTACTGGCTTTGTGGCCATGAGCAAGTGGTGAAAACTTCCCCAGCCTCAGTCTATTCATCCATACAGTGGGGATAATTCTTATCAGGGCTACTGAGAGAACGACACTTAATATATTTTATTTCTTCCCTTCTAAGTTTCACTTTTTTCTCCTACTATATTATGTTCCTGAAATCAGTGTGTCTTACAATCCATTGGACATTTAAGGATGTCATGTTTTATTTTTCTCTCAAAGGCCATCTTTAAATTGATAGTGTGTCTTATCATCCATGGAATTTTAGAATTAAAAACTGGCAGCACTGGGTGTAAAGCATCTGGCATAGTTATAACATTGGAAGTGCTCAATAAATGCTGAATTATCTATCATGGCTTATTACTACATCTGTTTGCCTCCTTCTGAATTCTCACTGAAAGACCACCGGGATATTGAGAGGAGGAGGTGTGGACACTTTTGCCCTTCGTCCAGATTCTTCTAGGCTTGTGCTTCTAATTGAAGTCTCACAAACCCAACTAACTCAAACACAGAACTATCCACCCGTGTTGACTAAGACCCCAAACCCTCTAGTTCACTCTGCTCCCTCAACAGGGTCACCAACTGCCATTCTTAGCCATGTGTCACGAGCATCAGTTATCTGTTGAAGGGTGTTGTTCCATTTCCTTGGAGTCCACTTTGGGTTATGAACCCCCTCCTGCCCTCTGCCTGCTCCCCGCAGGTGCTACCACCAGCTTAGCATGGAGGTGATGAAGGGGTGAGGGTCCTTTACCTGTGAGGGAAAAGGAGAAGGCCCAGGGGAACCAGCGGCGAGGAGAGCAACACTGGGCCTCAAGTAGGGATGGAGGCACAGGAGGGGAGGTCCTGCTGGGGGCCAAGGGCTGTGCCTGCAGAGGGAGAGGGAAGCAGGGAGCAGGGTGCCTCCACTGTGCACCTGCCAGCCCCCACAGTCTCAGGGGGAGACCCCGGGGTGCCTCCCAGCAGGCTCCCAGGCCTTCCTGTCAAGCCTGGAGAAGCGTGGGAGCCCATGGCTTCCTAAGTCTCAGCGGGCTAGTGAGGGCCTGAGGAAGTCAAGACCCTGTACCCTTCATCCTGGCTTGAGCAAAGGTCATATGTAGCCTCCAGACCTTTTCTGCTGCCTCCCCTTCGGCCCTCCAGACACACTTCCATGCACCAGTCAGCCCCAGTGAGCCGCCTCACCGGGAACTGGTGCTCCTTGCCTCCTTCCAGTCACAGGCACCCCCCCACTGCACTCTCCCCCTAACTCCGCTCCCTCGAACCCCAGGACCTCTCCAACTTGCACTCTGCAAGGCATACACCTACACTCTCTCCTTACCCCCACCCACTCCCCTCCCACACTCACCAACAGACACTCTCCCCTACCCATCCCTGGCCCCTCCAAACACTGCCCTCCACCCCGCTTCTGCCCCCTGCCCCCCACCCCCCCAATCGCCCCACCAGGATCTCAAGTATAGGCCAAAGTGCTCCTCCTACCCTGGGAGTGAGAAGTCAGTGTCACCTGTCTCCCTGCAGCTTGGCCGCAAATGTGTGTTTCTCTGTGGTTGTCTTGAGATTCTTTGTTTTGTCCCCTAGAGTCATAGCCACTTCCCCCAGGTCCAGAGAGCAGGAATCTTCCACACTTGCCCAAAGATATCCACAAACCCTAGGAACGTAGGCATCTAGGGGTGATGCTTGAGCTCCCTGTCATCCAGGGAGTGCCGCCTCCTCCCAACCCCTGCGTTCATTCACTAGGGACTGGTAGGGACTGGGCCCACAGATGCCCCAAGCTGGCCATCTGTCCCTTATCCTGGCCCAGGAAACACCTGATTACTTATCTCAAGCTTTTGGAAGGTACCAGCAAATACCTTTTTGGGGATGTATAATTAACTACTCACGGCCATCTCCAGTTCTAAAACTGTCAGCCTTCTTGATGTTTCTCTATTCATTCAGCCCATTCCCTTTCTCTGGCTTTCTTCCCCTCACACCACTGCAGACTCACAGCTGGGGATGGACCTTCCTTCCTGCCTTTCTTTGCCTTCTCGAAGCTCTCTTTGCCTGGGCCCCCTTTTAATGATGTTGGGGTGTGCTTGTGGCCATTGGTTTGAAAAGAATCTCAGGAAGAGTTGTAGTTTACTTTACAGAGATTTGGGGGAGTTGTTCATTCAGACATGTAAAAACATACCATAGATGATACACATTTGCCTTAGTTTTACCTAGGATTGTTGACCTCTTTTTCTTTCTTGTTGTTCTCTTCTTGAATAGAACTTTTTGTCTCGTGGTTTCATTGGTCTGATGGGCAGCTTCTGTAGGAAAGGTCTGCCATCCATAAAGCATGGAAGGTGAGAGGACCAAAAAAAGAAAGAAAGGAAAAAAGCAGACTTCAGATCAGTAAATGATTCCTGTCTGCCAGGATGGACAGGTCTAGGTCCAAGAGCATAGAGCCTAGCTTCCAAACATGCACTAATTCTACTGTTTATTCCCTAAAAAGTGAAAGGTGTGCATATAAAGGGCCCAAAGTAGCTGCTATGCATATGCTAAAATGTACACGTGTACATATCAAATGACCATCCAGTTAGCGTCATCAAAATATTTGCGGGCAGGAGTTCTGTATAAAAGGAGTACAGATCAGTGTGAGTGTGCAGAGCACACACTTGTAGACAAAATAGGTTCACTGAACACCAATCATGTGCTGAACAAATTTTACTCTCTACAACTCTGTAAGTTGGATATTATCCCCACTTAACAGATGAAAAGAACTGAGGCTCAGATAGATTAAGTAACACACCTAAGGTCACAGAGTCAGTAACTGAGCAGTAATTGGAAACACAGCATGACCCCCAGATGCCCAGGTCCTCCCACTGATTGCCTAGCTGGGATGGGCCCAGAAATCTTTGTTTTTGAAAAGCTCCCTTGGTGATTCTTGATTACTTGCCACTCTTAGAAACCACTGCTCCACATCAAACCATCCCGCTATCCCTGTCACCAGCCTTGCCTCTGAGCAGCCTTCTCCACGTTGGATAAAACCTTTAAAACATATTTAAATAGCAATTTCGAAAAACTCTGCAGCATATGGATTTTCCTTTTGATCTCAAAATGATGACAAACAGACACTTAGATACTTCATAAAAGAAATATCACTAGAAAAATTATAGAAATCTGGCTTTCAACTTTGTCTTGCTCTAATTTAAACAAAATGCAACTTTCCAGAGTTACTCTCTCTTCCCCACCCCCCACCCCCATAAATCCAAACTGGGAGCTTCCTTCTTTTTTCCTCGGTGCCCGGCCTACACCTATTTATCTCTAGCCCGCTCCTGAATAAAAGCCTAATAAGATGGACAGGAAGGGTAACTTAAGTCCTATCACTCCCAATCACCAAAACCCTCCAAAAATCGAGCACCTCCTGGGAATTCACACCCTGGCTGGAGTCGAAAGACCAAAGAAAGGAGAAGCTGGAGTAACGGCCAAATGTCCTTAGATTAGTTGACAAAAGAAAGGGGGTGGGCAGGAGGGGAGGTTTCCACCCCCTTCAAACGCCCCCGCCCCTCCTTGGGTCCTCCGGGAGGCCCCCCTGGCCCAGGTGGAGCGCGTCCCCGGGTGCGGGCGCGCCGCCGCCGGAACGGTCCCCGCAGCAACAGGCGGACCGCGGGCGGCGGGCGGGGAGGGAGGTTGGGCCTCGGGGCCCCTCGGGCCGGGCGGCTCGGATGGCCCCTGCCCCGCGCAGCGCGGGGAGCAGGTGGCTGCCCTCTGCGCCCGGCGTGCGCCCAGCGCGGGCCAGCCGAGCAGGGCTCCGGCCCCGGCGGCGGCCCCGGAGGAGGCGAGGGCCTCGGGGCCCCGGCGGGGGGACCGGGACCCCCCGGGGGCCCGCGCGGGCCGGAGGGGCGTGCCCTGTGCTCGGAGCGCCGGGCCCCCGCCGCAGCATCTCGCGCTCGCGGTCTCCGGGCCGAGAGGCCGCGACACCTAGCGCGGGGCCGCGGCGAGGAAGGAAGGGCCGGGAGGGAGGAGGAGACCGGGAGGAAGCCGCCGGCCAGGCAGCCCCGCTCCTGCCGGGTGCCAGGAGAGGCGACTCCCAGCCTTCCCTCCCAACCCGAAACTTTTCCAACCCACGCAGGCGTATTCCTCACGGGTTTCGGCGGCCGGAGTCGCCGTCAGGGAGAGGCTCGGCAAACACACGCGTCCCCCGACACGCGGGCGGAGGTACACAAGGCACACCGGGAGGGACCGCGAGGGAGGTGGCTGGGGCCGCGAAGGCAGCAGGCGGCCGCACAGCCGAAAGGGACTCCCCGCGTGCGAGAAGCAGTGCTTGAAACCCTACAGAAGCTCGGGAGAGTAACGGTGCCCCGAGGCTTTGCGTAACTTTGCCCACTGCGCCCCCGCGTGCAGAGGCGTCCCCTCGCATTCACACCCTCACCCCACCCCGCTCCCCCTCTGCTGCGGCCCCGAGCCTGCCTTTGTATTTCAGGAACTGGGAAAGACCTGCTAATCTGAGCCAAAGAAGGAGGGATGTAAATTGCGAACATTCCACTCCCTGGTACCCCCCCCCCCAGATCCCGAGGGAGAGCGTCGGGTTCTCCCCGAAAGCGTTCCCTCCGCTTCCCTCTGCCCTTGGGTCTCCAGCTTCTTTACTGCTGTGGACTGAAGACGGTAAAGCACAAGCCGATCAATGCGAAGATTTCTCTGAAAGCACGACCTCTCCAAATCCTAGCCCCTAAAGAGCCGGGCGGGGTTGGAGAAAGGCACGTTATTTCGGGGGAGGGGGGCCAACAGCACCTCTCGGGAGGCGCGCGCGCGGCCTGGCGGACGCCTTGCCCGGCTCAGCGCGGCCGGGCGGAGTGGCTGGATTATGTAAGTAACAGCCCTCCATGTGCTCACCACCATCTGTTAATATCTTGATATTGGAAAGTTCGGTGCCTGAGGCAAAGCCAGGGTTGGCGGCGCAAAGCTCCCAGCCTACTCTTTTCTACTCCGGGGCAGGGAATGTACCTCCCTTCGATTGTTTTCGCCCACTTCCCTAAAATCAAGTTAGTAGTGTGCCCCTTCCCTCGCTGCCAACCAACCCCGCAGGTGTGTTTTTGTGGACGCAGGGTGATTTTCTTGGAGGTCACTTTATTGTAATGAATCCTTTCGATGAATTTGTATTTTTATGGCAGTTCTAGTTTCCTTTAGGCATTGCGGTGGACCCTTATTTGGGATGGAAGCTTTATTACTTAAAAAAAAAAATTACTTTTTCCGCCGGCACTCGGGCCCCAAATTCTTGTAAGGGTTATATTTCAACTTCTTTGGAGCGCTTGGCCTCTGTTTACTTTGAAAGCTGTTGGTTAAACAAACATCACTCGGGAGGCTTCGAAGCAGTGGCGTTCCCAGGAGAGAAACGCCGCAGCTGCTCCTTGCTACTGATCTTGTGGCATTTCACTTTTCCCCCCGTTCAGAACAGACCCAGGTTGGGCCTGGTGTCACACTGGGCACAGGGGATGGGGGGTGGGGGATGAGAGAATGGCGGTCAGCCTGCCTCTAGACAGCCGGAAGCAGGCCGGCCTGCACCCTGGAGTTGGTTTTTCTCTCTTTCTCTTCCTCTCTTCAGGGTGGTGGTGGTGGAGAGTGGATGGTTTTGTGTGTGTTTGTGTGTCCAGGCAGGGATCTTCGGTATCTCTCTCCCGAAATCCACGCCCACGTTGGCCTCTCTGCTGGATCTGGTTGAAATTCCCAGAATTGGTTTGTTTAGGATCTGACGATGGTTCTTTGTAAGGTTTTAAATTTCTTATATGCAATCTTCCCTCCTACCTTCATCTGAAGGCTTTAAGAAAGAACGGTGGAGGAGGGCCCTAATACACCGAGGAAATGTCAAGGCAAAGTGTGTTTAACCCAGAACCAGATGCATAAGTGATAACTGCAAGAGTTTGACTAAGAACTCACAGCAGATCCCCCTTCCCATAAATAAGTAAATGCAGTCTGCATGGATTGAGGTTTGTTGGAAGACCGGTCAGAACTTGTGTTAACTTTTAAGTTATTGGGGTTGTGTTGCCAATGGGCGGAGGAAGGGGTTGACCCTAGGCTTGGCCGCTGGTTTCAGAGATGGAGCCAGTATCTAGGCGACTTCTCGGCTCCGACCTGACTGATCGCTTCTCCCCTATCAGAAAACAAACCGGGAGTCGCCGGAGATAGGGGGCTCGGGCCTCACGCCTTGCTCTAGGACGGCCCAAGACCTGGGAGAGCGCCGCAGCTTGGCCAAGAGAGGTTGCCAGGAGCCCGGCCTCTACGTCGCCCTGACAGTAAGGGACAGGACAGGGCTCCGCGTACGTAGCTCACGGAGCTGGGCTACGGACCGAGCTCGCTTGCCCAGCGTTGCGCGCGCTCCTATTTCAACCAGCCGCTCTTGCGCCCTAATGCGGGCTGCGAACTGCCGCGGCAGAGCGTGGCGAGCCGCGAGCCTCCGCGGCGTTGGCTGGGGGGTGGGGGCGCTTCCTTGCCTGCCAAGCGGGTTACCCCGACTTCCATTCAGGCCTGCCTTCCCCCGGGAGTGACAGAGGGCTTACTGGGGTTCGCAGGGAACTTTTCCTGCGGCCAGTTCCCGGGCGTAGTGTGCAAAACGTGCATCCGAGCGCTAGGTGCAATTGACATAACTTGTGGGCTAAAGTTCAAGCCATTTCCTTCCAGATTCTGAATCTTTTCTCTCTCTCGGCTCCCTTTCTTCCCCTTTCTCCCCCTCCTCCTTCCCTGCCCTCCTTCCTTTTAAATGTCAAACTGAGCAGATGGTTTTAAGGTGTGGAGGGCATATATCCTTTACTCCCACCAGTTTATTTGTGGGCTGGCGCTAACATAGGTACAAACTGGGATACTTAAAGAAAATAATAGGACGGAAAAGAAGAAAGGAAGTAGCCTTGATCCATTCACAGAACCCACATTTCCGCGCTCAATACACCCGCTTACCTCGAAAGGACTCAACCAATAGAAGCATTATTCCTGCATCTAATGGTCATGTTGATAGATTATTTCTGTTCCCAGCCTAAATTGTTACATCCCGATTATAACACTTGATACAATAGCCTATCATTGGAAGTGTGAGCGGTGTGTTTGTGTGCTCTGTGTGGTTTCTGTAACGGTGTGGAGGGAGTGTCTGGGGGCAGCGGAAAGGGAGGAATGAAGGCTGGGGATGCTCAAGCAAGTCTCTTTTCTTATCCCTGACACCCACCCTCGCCAGCTTGATTTTTTCTTCTTCTTTTCAATGTTTGAATCCTGTGCCAAAAGTTTCCTACAGGGTATAGTCTCAGGCATGTTATCATCTCTATTCTTATTCAAAGAAAAGACTTCTTCACAGTTTGATGAATTTGAGGCTGAAATTGTAAATGTCCCAGGGAAAGGTGTATGTTGTGTGCGTGTGTGTGTGTGTGTGTGTGTGTTGCAGAAGATGGTGGTAGTTGTTGGCCAGTGTACTTGTAACACACCTCATAAACACTCTGTTGTCCCAACCAACATCATTCAACCTTTGATCTGCCTGAATTCGAGGAACATACGAAAAATACTTGTCCCCATCCTACCTAAAAACTGAGTGTCTAATCGACTAGGTATGAATGTTTCTGCTTCGCAGCCCTTGTAAGTCCTGGCTTTTATAGGATCTTTAGGTCATAAACGCGGTTGCTTTATTAAAAGCCGTTTACCGTGCCCGGTGAAAGACATGTTCTGGCTACGGCTAGAAATGCCCTTTAGCATTTGTAACTTGCAAACCCCCAAGGAGCTCTTTAAGAGCCACATTAGCTAAAGAAATCTTGCTGGTTATTTTTCATCCAAGAAATGGCAAACCAAAGTGAATTTTCTATAGCTTTACGTTGAAACCTGAAATTTAAGCATTTGAAATTTCTTGCCTAATAAACTTTAAAGTTTGTTACCCAGGCGTCAAAATTGTGTACTCCTATATGAAACCTCTCTCTTTGGTCATTCTGGGGTGGGTGAGTTAGTGAGGGGTAATTGCCAGGTAACGTTTGCAACATTTCCCCACCCCCCCCCAAAAAAAAGGCTGCTTGTACCTACAATCCAAATAACCAAGGGCAAATACTCTTCTTCCTAATAATTTTGACGGAAGATTAACTGGAACTCCGCCAATACTGGTCTGCTACCAGATGCAGCGGAGCCCAAGTGAAACCTCTGGCACCCATTATTTTAATCCCAAACCTACCTGTATTTTATTGCCCACCTCGCCTCTAAAAGGAAACAAGGGTGACATGTATTCTTGATACTATCTATGATCATTTAAAAGGTGGAACGATTTGAGCTACCCCACTCCCTCCTCCTATACCACCCCACCCCCTAAAACCGCACTTTTTCTCCAGTATACTTTTCCGTGCCTTCCTCCACCCAAGTCCGCTCCACGCTCGGCCACTCGGGGAACTGGATCAGCTGTATCTGGGAAAGGAACGGGGGGGTTGGACCTGCGTCCTGGACGAGCTAGTGTGAGCCCAGCGCCGCTCGCGCCGTCGCCCGCTTTGCACAGTGCCCGCAGATGGCTCGCTCCGGCCCCGGCGCGGCGATCCCGTCGCCCCGAAGCGGTGGCAGGGCGGGGGCGGGGGTGGGGGCCGGGGATGGAGGCGGGGGAGGGGGAGCGCGGGGCCCCTCTCCCCTCCTCTCTTCCCAGCCCCTCACCCCCACCCCTTTTATATTTTTTTTTTCCTCCCAAGTTCTCTTGCCTCGCTATCCCCCCTTGAATCCGAAGGCGCCTCGCGATTGGGTGCTGGGGCCGGGTACGTCAGTCAGACTGTGACGTGCAGTCTTCCTGTTTCCTTCAGCTGTGTCTTAAAGTAAATCTTGTTGTGGAGCGGAGCCCTCAGCTGAGGGAGCGCTCTGAAATAATACACCATTGCAGCCGGGGAAGCGCAGCGGCGCAAAAGAGCTCTCGCCGGGCCGCCCGCTCCCTCTCCGCTCGGCTCCTCTCCGCCGCTCCTCTCTTCTTCGCTCTTTTCTCTCCTCTCTTCTCTCCGCTCCTCCTTGCTCTCCTCTGCCTCCTCTTCTTCCCTCTCCTCTCCTCTCCTCTCCTCTCTCCTCTCCTCTCCCCTCCCACCCTTCCCTCCGTCCCCTCTCCCTCGCCCGCTCGCCCCGCTCGCTCGCTCGCTCGCGCACACTCACCGGCCCGGGTCCAATTATCACATTCATCAACCGCAAGACACCGCCGCGTGTGTGCGCGCGCGTGTTCTCCTCTCCCTGCCGGCAAAACCACGCTCGGTCCCACTGCCCTCTGCACCCGCGTAAGTACCCTCTCCCCCTCGCCAGTCCCCTCCCCTTTTCCAGAATCACTTGTCCTGGCTTGTTCTTGAATGAGAAGAAAAGAGACGAGACTCCCATTACTCATACCCATGTAAACATTTTTTTTTTCCAGGAGAAAATGGTGTTATTTAAATGAATCATAATAAAATAGCCTCTAAACAGTTTCTAAGCAGGAGCCTCCGTGGAACTCAGCGCTCCGCTCCTCCCAGTTCCTAAGAGTAAGTGATCCGCTTGGTTTTTATTTCTTTCTCTTTCCTGCTGGTGGCTGCGGTGGTGGTGGCGATGGGGGGGGGGCGGTGCTGATACTGCTGGACTTGTCGCTGATCTTGTCACCTTTTGTGTACTGTTTCTGGGCTCTGCGGAGGCGTTTGCTTCCTTTCCTTCTTTCTCCTACCCTCTCTTCTCGGGAGAGGGGACCGCGAGGGGGACCGGGTCGCTTTTTGTTCGCCTGGATCCCCGCTTTCCGCCAAGCCTCATCCTTCCCGTCTTCCCCGGTTAAAACTCCGGCGCTCGTCCCCTCGTCCTTTCTCTTTGTCTTTATTATAGCTGCCTTTCTTCCAGGCTCTTCCAATTTGCTTGTCATTTGCATACCTTTCACTTCTCCTTTTTAACCCGGGCAGAGGGCTGGGGAGTAGGGAGGAGGGCAGAGGGAGGAGGAGGGCGCTCTGTTACTTTCCTCGCAAAACGCTGTCGACGGCGCAATGTTGAAATCGGGGTTGGAGCGGTGGAGAGATGGTCCCGGGAAACCAGCGCGGCGCCCCTCTCCTGAGCTCCGAGGACCCAGGGCTAGGTCAAGTTGAGTTGGGTAAGGCGGCGGCGGGAGCCTCAGGAGGTGGGGTGGTGGAGGGATGGGGCCCGAGCGCAGCAGGGGGACCGAGTGGTCGCGGGGCGGGGTGGCGGTAGGGGATGTTCTTGGGCTGCGGATCTGCGAGGCGAAGACTCTCACGGTCCTCGCTGGCAGTCCTGTGCTGTCGGAGCTGCTTGGATCTGCTCTTGCCTGGGTGGTACCTGCAGTTCTGCCCCAGTTCGGAGGACTGGGGAGGGACGAGAACAGAGGTGAGGGTAATTGTCACTGGGAAGAATGGTGAGGAGGGCGGGAAGAGCTGCTATCTTGGCCGAACAGACTAGGAGGGGGCGAGGAGGGGGGCGTTGGCGGGGAGACATCACCCGAAGTCCAGTTTAGCAAGTTGTTGGTTCTTCTGGCGGGCTAGCCACTTATCCTGCTAAAACTGAACGTCGGTGGAAAGTGTGGATTGGAGTTGGGGGGGGGCGTGGAATGGCGGGAGGGAGGTAAAGGGGGAGTAGCTTTCGAGAGAGACTCACACGTCTCCCGCCACTTCTCAGCTTTTTTTCGGGAAGTTGAGAGCCCTCCAGGCTGGCAGAGAAGGAGGAGGAGGAGGAGGGGTTGGGGATAGTCTTAAATAGCCCAAGGAGGCAGGCTGGAGTGTGAAACTGCTGTTCTTGGCAATCCAGAACCCTACTCCGCCTGGGGGAAGGCTGGGAACTCACCTGCTTGTTTTTATTTTTCCAAGAAGGTCTGTGTTGTCTCCTTGAGCTTATAAAAACAGTGCAAGCACAGGGTGGCCTTCTCTCAAAGTCAAGGCTATAAGTGTCTTGTTCTGTCTCTCTCTCTCTCTCTCTCCCTCTACCCCCCTTCCCCCACCCCCTCCCTCCCACCCTCCTTCCCTCCCACCTATAACCTCCCTTACAAAAAAAATAATTTCCTTTCCTAAACTAGGTAGGCAGAGATCTATTAGTAGAGTGCTGTGCATGGGCAGGGCCTGACAGGTGTGTTGTGTCAAGAAAGACAGGTGCAAATTTCCTCTGTGTCTGTGTGTGTCTGTACAGTTCCAGACCACAATGCATGCTCCAGGCTTGCAGAGGTTTATGAATTTATGGGTGCCCTGGTTAATAGGATTGTCCTGGCTAATGGGACCTGGGCTGTTGTTATGTTTTGAGCCCTGCCATGTGAGTTCTTTGCTTGGGGGGTGGGGGGCGAGTTGGTCTGTGTTTGTTTATTTTTCTTAAGGATGTTGGCAGGCTGCTGCTGAGGCTGTGTCTCCGACTTCTGTCTGCCAGGCGGCTGAAAGTACCCTCACTTCAGGCAGCAGGTGGAGGGAGATTGACTTTCTCTTTGCTTCCCTTTCTAGTTTATGCCTATCTCCCAGGTCTGTGGTGCCCCGAAGGGGGGTGGGTGAGAGCTGTCTTTTGTGTGCATGTGTGTTTTGGGCAGCCATGGGTGGTGTGTGTAACCGCCAGGAATACCAAAGTCATTTGAAAGTGTTACTGTTGTTAAAGCTTATCTTTCTAGCGTGCTTTCTCCCTGCCCAGAAAGAATAGGTATGTGCATAAACTCTTTCAAGTCATATGTTAAATACTCTCATAAAGTAGAATGAGCCTGTCATTGTACCAGACATGTGCCAGATGTCCTAGTTATTACTTTGATGGAGAAGGAAAATCTCAAGTACGTGAGAGGTAACTGTGCTTTTCTATTTGAAGCAAGATGCAGGCAGTCGGCTCTGTGAAGAGTTTCTTGCAAGAACTTCAGAGCATTTTCAGAATAAAATGGGCTGTGTGTGGTGAGGAGGGAAAAGAGGAGCACTGGGGTTAACCTGTCCATATGCTACAACATGGACCTGTCTATATAATGGTAAAATAGGGGAAGGTAAGGACTGTGGCTTGATGTAGAGGGGAGATACTGAGAATTCAGTGTAAGCACTATAGCTGGATTATTCAAACTTGACCCTTTAAGTGTTTCTTTAAGCAGGCTACTTCTTGTGTTACATAGAAATAGGATAGATGGGGAATGGTTTTGTTGGTTGGTTTTGCTGTTTGGGTTATGATCATTGTTTCATGAAAATGAGAAAGTATGTGTATTTACTCTTTAGCCTTAACACATCAAAGTCCCTCCCCCAATACTCTCCTTGGATGCTTTGGAAGTTCTTTCATGTCATCTATGGATATGTCCATTTGCTTTATTTTTAATAGGGGTTATCTGCGCTTGGAACTTACTGATATTTTTATGTGTCCATTATGCAGAATTCTGTTTAGTTAATCACCACCTTGTGGGGAGAAAAGTCATGCATACGTAACATGCATCTTTGTTCTCACTTTATTCATTTCCTAGCATGGTTCCCCTATAAGTAGCACTTGCAATCTTAAAGCCTAAGCTAGCTGCCAGGGTTGCTCTTTATTTGTTCAAAGTGCAAATAGGCCTTTTTTTCAATGAATTTCTTATATCATTTCAGGGATTGTCTTGCATTTTCATCTGGTAATATAAGGAATTTTTAGGTTTAGGATTAACACAGAAATTATAAAATGTTACTGGTTTTATAATATGAAGATGGATTGTGCGTGACATGTTATTATTATTGGATTCTAATTAAGTACCTGTATAAGCTGGAAAGGACATATACATAAGGAATTTCTCAAACCTTATTGCCTAGTGTACTCTAAAGCTTCAAAGGACATTTAGAGTATTTTAGTGTTCTACAAAAAGAAAAAAAGCGTAAGTGTTTTTTCTTGAGATCATTTATTTACTAATTTGGCAAATTATTGCTTTTTAAATAAGTGCAAATGAATATTTTTGGCGTGTTTCAGAAAATATTCTGTGCTCATTTTGCAGGTGAAAAATGTATGGAATTTTTGATAGGATGGAGGAATTTTCAGTGAAATGGTTGTGATTTGAGAACTCTATTATAGGAATAGGAATATTATAATGAGATTATTATATTAGGAATATTATAGGAACTCTAATATAGGATAGGAAATTTTGAAGCCTGATGTAAGATTTGACAATACAATCTTGGTTAACTGAAGTATTAACTTGTGTCAGGTGGGTTCTTCAAACTAAACATAAAATGCTTTCTTAACCTTACAATAAGCAGAAACACCTCTGAAGGAAAAGTTGCTAATTAGCAGAAATGAACTCTTGAATACAGTGAAGAGGACAGCTTAGTGATTTGGTGGGGTTGAGGGAGAGTACCTCAATCAAGTCATCTGATTCCCCCCCACCTTGAATTACTGATTTTCAGATGGATTTAAAATGTTTTTTGTTAGTGATATTCCACTTGAAATTTCATAACCAGGTTGACCCAAGTAGATTAGTGGCCCATTCAGAGGTTGTTTTCTGTAAGAAGTAAAGTGTAGGCTTGAGCAATTTCTTCAAATAATTTTACCAACAAAGACAGATAATCTAAGTAATCCAAACAGGAAACCATGCCAACCTTACACTCCCCTGTCTCATAAAAGATTTGTCTGAACTACTTGGATAATTACCATAATGAACACTTCTTTGTCCAGAATCTGCACTCCAGATAGATATGGTAAAAGTTGTGCTCCCCTCCCCCAAATAACTTCTTTATTAAAGTAGAGCACTTAACCACTTTCTACTTCACACACTGCAGTGTTCCTTTGAAATTCTTCACTGGAAATTCTTTTCTAACATGAAGCCACCAGGTTCCTTAGGATTCTCCATGTTATATTATCTGACATTCTTCAGATAATTCAGATTTTAATGAATCTTTTGAAGTTGTTAAAATCTGACTTGGTTATACCTGGATGTGTGTTCTTATCTTTTTCTGGGAGGAATCTGCTATGTCAAGATATTCATTGTATAGGAATTATTAAAGCATTTGTGTAGTAACATACCAAATGTGTGGCAAAATATTTAATAATAAAAATATTCTATATGGGTTTTCATACCAATTAAAGACGTGTTTACAGGAATAGAATATGTGTATCCAAACAATAATCCATTTGGGTTCAAATTCTATATCAGTTCTCTTTTTCTGCAGACTTGCTGATATTAATGTTTACAAATGCTGATCAAAAGGTTTCATATTGCCTGGTTAAACTCAAAATTAATGTTAAGATTAAAATATAAGAGTCAATAATAGTTGTAGTTGAAACATTGTGGCTTAGTACAGATGTTGAGAAATAAAGGAATTTCTAAAAATCTTAATGGACAGGATGATATCAGTGATAAAGTCAGTGCATAACATTCTCTAAATTCTGAACTGGGAAATCCATGGGAGCACCTTTAAAAGTGTTTTCAAGTGATTTAATTTCTATTAGAATCATTGAACAATGCATTTTCTTATGTGGTAAGTATGTTCACATGTAGATCTTGTTTATGAATCAGGATGCTGATGAAGTATTACGTCAACCAGTTATAATTACTTAATCTCCTCTATTGCCTTCATGGGTTATGGTCCCAGTGTGTACTACTGCTATACCTTTAGTTCTAAGTTTTAGGTCTTAGCTCTATAGAGAGATCTATTTATTTGTGCCTATTAATATAATGCCTTGTCTTAGTGGAATATATAATTTTTCCTATTTTTCCGATTTGTGCCGTCCTATTTGTTACGTCTCAGCTGGACATTTTACAAGACCTGAAAGTATTTAAATTCTCTTAGCCCAAAACAGAAAGCAAATCATTATCTAATATAAAAATGATGGCTGGTTAAGAGAGGATTGCAAAAATCAGTTTGGTTTGGTGATTTTGAAGGAAGTTACAGGATATTTTGTTCTTGAAAGACCCAACAGGCATGTTTAATTAACACTTACTCTCCACTGAAGATGAGAGTATCATGTCTTTCCACCCCTCTTCCTGGCTTGGGCATGAGGCAGGGATGCAGCTGTTGATACCTAGGCTAGCTGAGAGGAAATGCAGTTGATGCAGAGGTAAATGGCAGTTGGGAAAGGAAGGATGCCTGGGGATGACCTTGTGCTCATCTCTTCCACCAGCCTGTCATTTCTGAGCCTCTGTTGCAGAGATGCTCTTCCCCCAGCAAGGATGGGTAGGAGGAAAATCCAGATTGGGTGTTAAGATGAACAGAGGAAGAAAAAGACTGCAGAAAGTTTGTTCAACATTTTGATTGGAGACTCATGTGCTTTTCAGGTGATATTAAAGAGAAAAGGATTTGCACACAAAAAGAAAAGAGGTAAAATTTTTAAATAATGGCAATGAACTCTATTTTTGGAAAGCTGATAGACATACACAAAAGTCCTCCTTGCAAAGACCTACCCCCAATGTGCAAGTCTTTCTGGGCTTTGAAATAATTCATCCCTTTTCTTGTTTGTCTTGGTCTTTTTCTTTTTCTCACCTGATTACTACACCCGATTTATCAGATCTCGTGTGCCAGTGAAATATTTGTCATTGCATTTTTGTATTCCTGGATGCAGTTTTATTATTGATGTGTGAGGGTTCAAAATCATTCTGAAACCGATTTTGAACCCGGTATTGAAGTTCTTAAGATCTGTTTCCATTCTGACTTCAGGAAATTTTATCCTGGGGCATACAAAAAGTATTTTATTTTTAAGCATACAAAAAATATAAAGAAGCATCATATTGCTTGCATGATACTCTAAAACAGGCTTTAAAAAAAAAATGTTGTCTCTTCATATAGAGACCAGGAACAAGGAATGCAGGATGAAATCATTGTTGCTTAAAAAAAAAAAATTTTTTTTTAAAAACCCACACATTGTCATCTAAGCATTGAGCATTTTCTTGATTTTTACAGGTTATTTCATGCTGAAATTATGCCTATTTGCATGGATAGTCATTCTTTAAAACTAGCCACAGATGCAGTCCTAGGGAGCACGTAGATGTTTTTACAGGTGAACCGAAAGAGATGGGAGCTGTTCCAAACACTCTGCACGCTGCCTTTGGCAATAGACCCTGTTATTGTGAAGATGTGCTCTGTTAAGCAAACGTGAAGTTTAATATTAGATAAACCCTGTGTGAAAAAAATATTTTCATTTTCTTCATAAAATGTTAATTGTAAGCAAAAAGATACATCTTATATTTACACAAAATTTGGGGTTAGCCTCACTAGGTAGTAAATCACAAAATATGTCAAGTGCCTTTTATAAAATGTAAGGAAGGATATTCTCTTTTTATATTGTGTCCTCAAGAAACAATGGAAGTTCATATGCAGAGAAGATATTTCTCTTTCCTCATATATTTTGCTTGATGCCGTTTTCTCCTTTATTTATCTTTTTTTCTTTAATTTGGCATAAGAAATACAATTCACAAATGGTGTATGTTAAAGTTTCCTTAGGCATTTGAAGTATTATTCTGGCAGATTGGGACAGAAGAAAACTGATACTGAAGATGTATTTACCCTTGCCTAACTCAATTTATTGTTCCACATATTGATTTCTAAAATGTGACAATTCCTTCTTTTGTAGCAACTTTGCAGTAATTTAAGTAATCAAAAGGACATCATGAAAATGTATCAATATTCTCACACTTGTGTTAAAATATAGCAACAGATACCATTTTTGAATGTGATTTTACTAATAAAAATGCATATCTATGCGAAATAAGCAGACTTGTAAAATGAGTATTTGTGCATTTATTTCAATGTTAAATTGACCATTTATATTGGAAAGATGCTGATGGGGTGTTCTCCTTCCCATTTCGCATACGACAAAAATATTTTAAAATTCAGTAATAAAGGGGGCGTGTTAAGTATTTGCATTTATTTTCAAGTCTTTTTCCTTTAATAGCATTAAAACCACAATAATTTTAATTCAGAAATGGAATTTTTTGCCCAAATTTCACACAGCCTCAAAATTGAACCTTATTTCTTAAGTATAGACCACTTTCATCTTCTTTTGTAATATGAATCTCAATGCCCAAAATTTAATCAATTGGTTGTCAGAGGCTGTGTTCTTATAATCTACTGTTTCTTCTGAAGATAAACAGTATCATTTTAGGCATTTGTGAAAGAGAATCATATTACTGGTGCTTAAGCAGTTTTTGCTTTTTTTTTTTTTTAATCTTAATCCATCTTAAACCAGTGGAGCAGAAATATTTAAAAATGTTTCATTTCAAGCAGAGTGCATAATAAATTGCAATAATTGTAATGTGCCATAAATCCCAGAGCCTATGCATTTTGCATTTGATTCAGGATTGAGGTCAGGAAATTTGGAGAAATTTAAAGAAAATGATTCATCAGTCCTTTTGTTCTGTTGGCCAGGGTCCCGGGATTCTTGAGCTGTGCCCAGCTGACGAGCTTTTGAAGATGGCACAATAACTGTCCAGTGATGCCTGACCATGACAGCACAGCCCTCTTAAGCCGGCAAACCAAGAGGAGAAGAGTTGACATTGGAGTGAAAAGGACGGTAGGGACAGCATCTGCATTTTTTGCTAAGGCGAGAGCAACGTTTTTTAGTGCCATGAATCCCCAAGGTTCTGAGCAGGATGTTGAGTATTCAGTGGTGCAGCATGCAGATGGGGAAAAGTCAAATGTACTCCGCAAGCTGCTGAAGAGGGCGAACTCGTACGAAGATGCCATGATGCCTTTTCCAGGAGCAACCATAATTTCCCAGCTGTTGAAAAATAACATGAACAAAAATGGTGGCACGGAGCCCAGTTTCCAAGCCAGCGGTCTCTCTAGTACAGGCTCCGAAGTACATCAGGAGGATATATGCAGCAACTCTTCAAGAGACAGCCCCCCAGAGTGTCTTTCCCCTTTTGGCAGGCCTACTATGAGCCAGTTTGATATGGATCGCTTATGTGATGAGCACCTGAGAGCGAAGCGCGCCCGGGTTGAGAATATCATTCGGGGTATGAGCCATTCCCCCAGTGTGGCATTAAGGGGCAATGAAAATGAAAGAGAGATGGCTCCGCAGTCTGTGAGTCCCCGAGAAAGTTACAGGGAAAACAAACGCAAGCAGAAGCTGCCCCAGCAGCAGCAACAGAGTTTCCAGCAGCTGGTTTCCGCCCGCAAAGAACAGAAGCGAGAGGAGCGCCGACAGCTGAAGCAGCAGCTGGAGGACATGCAGAAACAGCTGCGCCAGCTGCAGGAGAAGTTCTACCAAATCTACGACAGCACCGATTCTGAAAATGATGAAGATGGGAACCTGTCTGAAGACAGCATGCGCTCGGAGATCCTGGACGCCAGGGCCCAGGACTCCGTGGGGCGGTCAGATAACGAGATGTGCGAGCTAGACCCGGGACAGTTCATTGACCGAGCCCGAGCCCTGATCAGGGAGCAGGAGCTGGTGGAAAACAAGCCCAAACGAGAAGGCAGCAACAAAGAAAGAGATCATGGTCCGAACTCCTTACAACCGGAAGGCAAACATTTGGCCGAGACCCTGAAGCAGGAACTGAACACGGCCATGTCGCAAGTTGTGGACACTGTGGTCAAAGTCTTTTCAGCCAAACCCTCCCGCCAGGTTCCTCAGGTCTTCCCGCCTCTCCAGATCCCCCAGGCCAGATTCGCCGTCAACGGGGAGAACCACAATTTCCACACCGCCAACCAGCGCCTGCAGTGCTTTGGCGACGTCATCATTCCGAACCCCCTGGACACCTTTGGCAACGTGCAGATGCCCAGTTCCACAGACCAGACAGAAGCACTGCCCCTGGTGGTCCGCAAAAACTCCTCCGACCAGGCCACCTCCGGCCCCCCCGCCGGTGGCCACCACCAGCCCCTGCACCAGTCACCTCTCTCCGCCACCGCGGGCTTCACCACGTCCACCTTCCGCCATCCCTTTCCCCTTCCCCTGATGGCCTACCCATTTCAGAGTCCATTAGGTGCTCCCTCCGGCTCCTTCTCGGGAAAAGACAGAGCCTCTCCTGAATCCTTAGACTTAACTAGGGAGACCACGAGTCTGAGGACCAAGATGTCATCCCACCACCTGAGCCACCATCCTTGTTCACCAGCACACCCACCCAGCACCGCAGAAGGGCTCTCCCTGTCGCTCATCAAGTCCGAGTGTGGCGATCTTCAAGACATGTCCGAAATCTCACCTTATTCGGGAAGTGCAATATCCTTTTCTTTTCCCCTCGAGGAAAACAAAACAAAACAAAACAACAAAAAAAGGCTTCCCCAAAGGTCAGGTTTCCACAATAGATAGAAGGACATAGAGTAATATCTTCTAAGGAATGCAATCTTTCCTATTATTCAGAGTAATAGGCTTTTATCAGCACACGTGCTGCGCTCCTGATTGCACAAAAGCTTCACAGGAAACCCACATCTTTGCAACTTTCACAAGTTGTTAATTGCCTCAGAGAGCTGGTATTTAATATGTGCTTTTCCAGCAGTGCTTTTTCTGCTATTCTTCCTGTATTCTCTCTCTCTCTCTCTCTCTCTTTTTTCTTTTAGGAGTAGAGTCAGAGATGGACCAAAAAAAAAAAAAAAAACCAACTCATTATAATAATGAATTCTATCAGATTGTTTTTAAGGTGTAAAGTTTTATGATGGAGTCAGGAGAAAAGTCAGTTTTGAGATTCCCTAAGATTCCATAAGAAGAATTCTCCCTTTAACCCATCTGCAGGGCTCCTGGGCCGTGTAAGGAAGACCTGATTAAATCTTAGGAAGAGCACTTTACTGGTGGGAGGCTTCAGTGGGAGAAAAATGGTCATGGGGGCGGGGCGGGGGGAGGTCAGATTCTCTCTTTGATCTTTAAGTGAGACGTGGTTTGTCGCTGGTGGTGTTTCTTTAAGGAAATATACAGGTACTGATGTATTCAGACGGCATTGGTCTCTCTCTCTCTCTCTCTCTCTCTCTCTCTCTCTCTCTCTCTCTCGTTCACCCAAGGTCTATTCCTTGGGCCTGGTGCAGCTGCCTCTATGCATGATTAACCTCTGTTCAGCCATACACAGAAATCTTTTGTCCTAACATACACAAAGCAAATTATTTTGGAAAGCAAGAGAGCACAATTAAATATAAAACTCAGCTGTATTCGACTTAAAAATGGCTCTTTTTATGACTCTTATATTTTGAACCTGACTTTTAGGTGGAGATGCCAGTTATATTTTTTATTAGACCTGTCCTGAACTCCAGCTATTTTTCACTGACTTTTCTTTTTTCCTCTGTAATTTGGTCCTTTCAGTCAATTTTTTAAAAATCTTGTGGCTGTTGGTGTTTTGGGGTAGTCGAATAGTAGCATTTGGGGGCAGGTAGAGGCGTGTTTCTTTTAGAATCAATTGCCAGATGGACATAAAATTTAGCAATTAAGTTGGCTGTTGCGAAATTGAGGATTTTGAGCAATTGTCCTGATGACTAGAGATTGGCATTTTAGTATCTAAGCCCACTCCAGAGGCTGCCACGTAAGTGCAAAGTCCCAGCTATGGTGGAAATACATTTTTCTATGTAGGGAAGGCTGTTCTTCTAACCAGCTCTCAGGACAGTAGTGAAGATTTCTGATAAGGTGAGCCACAAGTATGAGACCCACTTGGGGCACTTAAACACAGTCTCTTTCCGCAGTGAGGAAGAAGAGAATAATGTCATGAGAGGAAGGAAGATAAAGATGTTGAGGACTTAGGTATATAAACAGAAATTGAGTCTTGGTTTGGTTGCTGATTTAACTTCTACCTTTCAAAGACCTAAAATGTAATCTACCAACCATGAATCGAAGCTTCGCCAATCACCATGCCTTGCACATTATAAACAGGCAATAAACATTGGTCAAAATGATTGCCATATAGTGTTGCTGATGAGAAAGGCCAAGCGAGAAGATGCAGTACCTGGAATGGTTTTCTGTCCTTGGGAGGAAGAGCATCATCTGAGGTTCACACAAGCCTGAGGTCCAGGGCTAGACCCTATTGCTAGACCCTATCTTACTTCATTTTGAAGGCAGTAGTCAAGATGGTGGGGTGTTTCTCTCCCTTCCTCTCTCTCTCTCTCTCTCTCTCACAGACACATACACAGACACACACTCAGAGGAAAGGGACATACCTACGTTGAGAAATATTTGAAACCAGGTTTCACCAAAGTCCCATAAGTGCACACTAAACTCTTTAACCAGTTTATGGGTTTTGGGTTTTTTTTTTTTTTTTTTTTAATTAGGCTTTTCATTGTAACCAGATCATTAGGCCTGTGCGGTTTTTTTTTTTTTTTTAAGTAAGTTGGGTTTTCTAGGAACAAAATCTTTTAGATTGCTTTAAGTGTTGGCTACATTCATTGTCTCACGCTCTCTAAATCCCCTGAGGAATTTAGAGGATTTGAATTGAAAGAAGTTCCTTTTATTTCTATACATATCAAAGGCTTTAAGGAGAATATAGTTTCTTCTTCAGCTGAATAACTTCCGTCTCCTACCAGTATGAGTCTGTTGAACTGGGATGGCTTGGAAACACCTGTGTTCATATGAAATGTTGCTTACACCTGGAGTTGTTTCTTTCATGGAGCTAAATAATTTTGGCCTCTTGTTGCAGTTAATGTTTACATTTTCCACCTTTTGGCCTTCTATGCTCTGTTTCTTTCCCCTCGATCATGCCGTACTTTTAACCATTTATCCCACTGATAGATTCTTTCTCAGGAAGAAGACAGGCAAGCAACCCTTTCTATAATCCCCACGATTCTGAAGCCAACGAGGATCTGAGTGTTTTGGGGGAGACTGGGTCCACTTGTCTCCTGTCTCCATCCTTGTATGGCAATGAGTTCTTCCCTTGATTTACCCAATGGAGTGTAGGCAAAATTCTCAAAGCTTTTCGTTTAAAGAATTCTCTGGGAATCCTAGAGAGTGGTGTCTACTTCAGTTTTAGGTATATAAGGCCATCTTAGAACCGGTAGCACAGTTATTCCTAGAAAAAAATTCAATAGACATGAGTAGAAATGGGATGAAATGACACCTCTATGATTGTCATTATTATGTTTTTATTTGTAGTCATGGCTTTTCAAATAGTAATGAATAATTTAGTTCTTAAGGAAGGATTCTTCCCACTTCAAAGGGCATCATCTGCTTCTTTGAACAAAGTAGCCAAGATAAGAACTATTAAGAACACCAGCTTATCAGATAAATCCATTCTAAGTTCAGCACATGAAGCATATGTAATCTATATAAACGGGATACCTCGTTATCCTTTCTAATCGAAAGGAAGTAGTGAATGTGTGCCTGTTGAACTCAATGTCAGTGCACCTGTTCCAGGAGCTCACGTCTTGGATATTGAAAAAAAAAATGTGTTCGGTGTCTTTGCAAATGAATCTATTTAATCAAATATTAAGTTTTATTCAAATTCCAAAAGAAAGAGCCAGCCAAATGTTTTTCTTCATGATGTTCCTTGTCATTCATCCTCTTTGCATCTCAAGAAAAATAGCCTTGTGTAGGCCTCAGACATTTGCATGCACCCAGCTGAAGCTCCAGAGTAGTCTTATGAGCTGAGAATAGTCTTATGAGCTGTTAAGATGTGCAGGTGAAGAAACTGAGCCTGTTTCCTGTGACAGACAGCGTCCCCAACCTGACTGTTGGGGAGAATGTTTACAACACTTCAAATTTAGGAAAGGAAAATTGTTTGGTAATTTGAAACTAAAATCCAACTGGAAAACATGGATTAAAAATGAATTTCTAATATGTGAAATAATCCATGGACATTTTTAGAAGGTTTGTGGGGCCACAGTCATTCTATTAGCTGTATTAGCTACGGGGAAAACATTTATATGAAAGACCGAGAGACTCTGGGTTCCGACCCCCCCCAAAAATTATTCAGTAAATTCTTTTTATTTTTAATTTCCATTAAGTGACACGTCTTAGGCGTTCAACTTCTTAATGGAGTAACAGCTCGTTCTATCACTTTGATTAAATGAGACAGTCTAGATCCTCCCCATCTGAGGGAGAAATGCTCTCGGAAACAGCAAATCGGGGAGCATAAGGAGACGGCTAAAAATTCTTTGGGTTTCAGAGCATTTTAGAAAATGTAAGTAAGTAGCCCCAATCCAATTTGGTTGGAAGTGCAGCTGGTAAAATCTCTAGCCACAGGTCGGAGTTCAATTGGGGAAAAAAAAAAAAAAAGAAGAAGAAGAAGAAGAACAATTCGCCTCCTCCAGCCCTCACAATGTGGTGTTCTCGCGTTTGTCTTTTTGCTGGCCCCGCTCCTCGCCTGCCACCGCTGTGTAGGTACGGTTATGTCGCGCTTGGTAAACAGACGGCACTCAGAGTCTCAGGTTGCTGGGACCCCCCCAGGTTCAGCTGCAGTACCCTGCTTCTCTGATCTTTTCTATTCCTGAGCAGATGTCTTTCATTAATTTATGGATTTATCATCTTTTCTTTTTTTTCTTTCTTTTTTCTTTTCTTTTTTTTTTTTTTACACCTGGCAGCTGTCTCAAGTTTCAGTAGTTATTGTCTATTTTGCATTACACATAGAATTGAATGTCATCTGTCTTCACAAAGCTATGGCTAAGAGAATTGAGGCAAAGCCACATGAGCGGCCGGGACAGATCTTGTTTGCGTTCCATCCCCCTCACCCCACCCCCCCCTTTACCTCCTTAATATTTATTTGTGCTCATTTTCTTTCCTGGCCTTGAATGGAGCTTAGCTCGTGTTCAGTACAGCTGTATGTTTACTGAATCTATTCCATCATGAGTCATTGTGCGTGTGTAAGTATCCTGGAAACAGCTAGTGCTTTCTTGGAAGAACAGTTGCTTTTCAGCACAAGCACTTAAAAGGGAAATTAACCAATTGGTCAGTTCAGATTTATTTTGAGGAGGAAAAAAAAGGATTATCTAACTGTTGGCTTTTAAATGTTTCATTAGCTATTTTTAATAGTTTATTAGAAACATATATTTTATGGGAATTTTATCTTAATTACACGATGAGCAAGAGATAAAGATTTATTCTCTGTTCCATTTCAACGGATCAATTCTAAGTATTACCAACAGGAAACATTTTAAAGCAAAACGGACTTGAGACACTCGAATCAGAATAATTTTTTTCATGAAATAAAAAGCCTCTAAATCCTGATCAAAATAAGAGGGATAGTTTGTTGTTGTTTTTTTAAATAAAAAGAGCTAAAACATCGAAGCATAATTTAAGCGTACTGAAAACATCAGGAAGTTTTGGTAGCTCTATCACAGAGAACCACAGCAAAACGGGGTGTTTTGTAGGAGGACCACATTTTTAACCCTTCGGTACTTTTCCCCTGCTAATAATTCAGTGGTGCAAGATTGTTTTTTCATCTGGCCTTCTGAAGAAAAGATTAGAACCCAGATCTGAGAATGTCTGCTGAAGTTTGGGCTTGCCTAAAAACTCTTATCACCAGGCAAGACGAGACAGCTTGCCACTATTATTTCACTTACCCATTTGGACAGATGGTCCTGAAGTGTGCTGGGCTCCTTTAGTCTTCTACTGGTCTAATGGAGGTTACTGGAGGGCCTTTCAGCTCTTTCCTTGGCACAAGAAGTATGTCAGTCATAAATTATCGTCTTTGTGATCATTAAGGATCTGAAACAAAAACACAAGTTCAGTTAAGCTGCTTTGGCTTACAGACGGAAAATCGAAATTTCTTCCTTCAGTCTGTATTGTCGGTGGGGGGTGGGGTGGGGGGGAAGCACAAGATTTAATTTTTCCATTTACAAACCAAGGTGATCTTTGAAACATTGCATGATGTTAAAAGGAATGCTAATTGAGCCAATCCTCAGCAGAATATTTGGTTAAACACCCTGCTATAAGTAGTCAAGAGCTTATCAGTATGAATTTGATTATGCTTCTGTACTAACTTCCTGGTTTCTCTTCTTCCTAAGACTGGTCACGCTGTTCTTGATGGAGGCCATTTAGAAACCTTGACTTTTCCTAAATACGTGCATTTTTTTTTAACCTTTTTTCACCAGGTGTGGCATTTTTGTTGCCTAGTAAAGCGTGTGTGCATGCGTGTGCGCACACACGAGTGCAGATTTTCTTTTCATTTCTTATTTTTCCCATACTCTCTTTTGAGAGAAAATCCTTAGAGAAGCTTCTAGGAAGGACCCTTAATTGACCTTGTGGGGGACCACATTGATTTTCTCCACGTGCATCTTCATTTCTGATAAATTATAAAGCCATTAATTTGCTGAGGAAATGGCAGGGCCAGGCTGCGGCGCAGATGTGACCAGAGCCATCCCAGCTCTGAGTCTGCTGAGGAGTGCCAAGAATCTGGGGGAGAATCAGGAAGCCTGGATTGTTATGGTTAGCCTCACATTCTCTTGGGAACTGTTTTAGTTGCTGCTGTTTACAGATCTAAAAGGTAATGATGTTTCCAGATAAATAGGCCTTCTTATTTTGGGTAAGTGGCCATTTATTGATCTGCTAACCCACATTTATTGATTTGTTAGCCCCAACCACTGTGCCACTCTCAAAGGAGTTAACTATAAATCCAGGAGAGGCAAATTGTATTTGGTTTTGGATCGTTGCTTTAACAAAAGCGACACCCCCTCCCTGCGCTCTCTGTGCCAAAACCACCCCTCCCAAGTTTTAGCTATTATTTAAAAGGAAACAATTAAAAGGATATAATAATAAGATAGGAAGAAAGTGAGTCAAGATGCTCCATTAGTTTAGCACTAAAAGGTAAAACATGAAGCTTGCCTGACAGTGTTCAAAATAATGCATTTTATATTTTCAGGCACATTAGGATAATAATTTGATGTAAGCTGCAGAGTGTGGAGAGAAGAACAAACAGAACTGTAATTGCAAAGAAGAGAAAAACTCTCACGATAAGAGTTGTACAATACATGTTGGGTGCATTTGTCTCCTTAGCAACAAGTGAACATATAGGTAGCATAAGGACCTCGAACAGGGTAATGTTTTGCCATCCTCCCCACAGAGCCACCAAGATTCTGCAACCACATTGTGCATCCTCACCATTACACTTGGCAGTTTCTGACAAGCCATGGTCATTTTGAGCAAGGGGCAGCAACGTAGTGATGGATTCCGTGGCCGGTGCCATTTACCTTCTAGAATTTCCCCGGCTGCTTGATGGGCCTCCAGGTTCTTTTGGGGAGTGGGTGGTGGGTGCGTGTGTTTAAAGACATTGTTTTCCTTAACCAAATGCCTCCTACATGCAGGAAGGATTGTCACCCAATCACTTGAAAAAAGCAAAGCTCATGTTCTTTTATACTCGTTACCCCAGCTCAAATATGCTGAAGACCTACTTCTCCGATGTGAAGGTAAGGTCATTTTTCATCAGTGGCTTTTCAATTTCTGTGCATGTGGTCATGATTCGAACTCTTGGCAGTTGGTGGAGATGAGTGTGAAATCAATCCATGAATACACCTGTGTTATAACTGATGCAATGCACTTGTCTTTTTGTCGGAAGCCGTGCCAAGCAAAGATACCCCTTAAGACCAGGAGACTGGTATCAAGTCATATGGGTTTCCAGTGTGATCAGGGAAACTTAGCCTCTGGCTTTATATGTCTTAGTTAACTTCTTGGAAGAAATTTCAGCCAGTCCTGGATGGGTGTGCTTTAGAGAATTTTTTTTCCCTCCCCTCAGCAACAGTAAACTGTTTCTGTTTTTGTTTCTGTTGGTTTCCCCATATTTGTGCTTATGAAAGCAAACTCTAGCACCTCTTTTTCCCCCCTCTGTCAAAAGGAGCGTACATTGAAATTCTCTATGCAGTAGCTGCTTAAAAACAAAAGTGATGATTGTCTCTTATTTACAACTTAATTTGTTGTTGATGTAGAGTACACTGAGCATAAGGAGAATGAATAAAGTGACAGATTCAGGACACATTATTCAAATGAGGATATGAAAGCTGTCGGCCTACAGCTGCAGCCTCCCTCATTCTACAGAATATGGGGACCTCCTGGTTCTGTGTGCGTGTGGATGTGTGTGTGCGCGTCTGTGTCTGTGTGTGGGTTTTAAGTAATTGTTTGCAACAACTTGATGTTGTGTTAATCATCTGCAACTTTTTAAAACATAGATTGGGTTTTGATGATGATAATCACATGCATGGTATCATTATCCAAGGAACTTGATAAACATTACATTAGCTGAGATTAGTTTATTAGGGTTGGGTGCTTTTCCCCCCACCCTCCACTGCCCACCCCCATATGTACAAGTTCTTATTCCTGCCACTGAGAACTCAGGAGCTGCCAAAACAGGCTTTGCTTCTGCACCGCTCCCTCCACGCAGAGTGTTTCGTGCCCGATGGCCCAGGGGCTCTGTTGGCCCCCTTTTGCAGGCCAACTCATTTTCGTTTCCTTCACTGATGTTTTATTTGGCCTTATAAGAAAAGTTCTGTTTTCCCTCCTGTTTGCTTTTGAATTGTGTATCAACTTCAGCCTTTTATCTTCCTCCTTCCCTGGCTGAGCTCCTTAAGTGGAAGGCATGTTTTCTCCCCGCTCAGGGCCAACAGACTGGGCAGGATGGGAAGGCCCAGAGAGGCAGTAACTTGAGAGGTTGGTTGAGGATCATTAAAGTACAGAAAAGGCTGCGTGACCCAGTAGACCAGCAAGACGGTTTGGACTTCTTGGGGGACCATCTGAAACAGACACCAGGGAGGGACTTTGTCAACTGGTTGAAGACTGGATAGCTTCTGGAGCCTAATGGAACCTGGCAGAGTTCTTTCGTGGGTGAGGAGTGGTCCTCTCAACACCCTAGTTCCAGGAAGAAGGGGGGACATGGAGGAGAGGGAGAAAGTGTTACCATGTGTGCGCATGCATGCACGTGTGTGTGTTATCTAGGTGCCCATGTTACCTCCTCCATTCCTCTTAGTGCAATGATCTGCACTGTTGTGATATAATAAAGACAACACCTTATATTATTTAGATAGTGCTTTTCATCAGAAGGAAGCTATAGAGCTTTACAAACTGCATCCATAGGGATCTCTCACCTACCACTGAAATGCAGCCACGTGGAGGGTGGAAAGCAGGAGCCATGCCCAGGCCACAACACTATCCAAAAGTAGCTGTAAATGTTAGACACATTCGTGGGCTGGGTGAGAAGGGCAAGGGTAGGGGAGATTGTTAATCTGTAATCTTTATAAATACTGGGCAGTGGAAACTGACAAGAAATTGTTCCTCTCCCTTTAGAATACATCTAGTAGTTCAGCTTTGCAAATAATCACTATGTAAACAACAATTAAATACCAGGACGAATATTTTATTTAAAAAAAGCACTAATATTCAGATTATAGATTCTATCCATACTCTATCCATACTGGGAGAGAAGGCTGTTAAAGTATACGTGAGTCTGGTTAATTCCCAATTATCCACTCTAATGGAGGGGAAACAGTAGGGCATATAATGCATAGCAGAAAATCACCGAAGGTCATTTCTCTTTTATTTTTGGAATGAATTATACATTTTTAACTTTGCTAATTATGTTTTTTCTTTGGCTAGTAATAAATGAATTTGTATTCCCTGAGCTTATGCTGATGAAATTAGAAAGGCATGCATAGAAAAGGGAAGGATAGTCCAGGCACGGTGTTCCAGAAACTTTGTAGGAAACAATAGCAGAGCATGCTTGGACTTTTTAATAGTAAGGAAAATCCAGAATTTGAATGCTGATGATGCATATGCCCATACACATGTATATTTATATGTATGTTACAAATGTATATATATATATATATATATATACACACACACACACACACACACACACACACACACACACACATATACCGTGGGTATACACACACACACACACACACACACATTTATTTCTAGATATAGATATATAAAGGTGGATACTTATTTGCAAGACGGAAATGACTGGGTGTTTCTCTACATATGAATATGCCACCCAAAATTTTATTTCAGTGTAGATTTGAGAAAACCACTACAGAATTAAGAGATCCTTAGAAATTAGGGGTAGGACCTTAGGAGTTTATAAGAAGTGACAGCCTGCATCATCTGTCTTGAGAAAGACATGTTCATGTGTCTGTGGACCAAGTAAGACTTGTCGCAGTAACACAAGCCTATACTTGATTGTGGCTGCATTCATCTAAGTGAAAATTCCTAATCCTAGCAAAATGTACCTTTCCAAATCATAAAAGTCATTTTATTTCAAATGGGGACCGCAAGTTAGTTTTGCAATTAAAAACAAAAACAAAAACAGGAGAAACAACACAAGTGGAAAATATTTTCTTTCATGAGTAAAGCGTAGCCTAGGTGTCATCAAAGACACAGTTGGGAGATCATGCTAGACCAAGTGAATCCTCTGATCGGCCCCAGAAGGTGAGCCTGGGCAGGGTGATACACCCTGCCTTGCATTTTTCCTTAGCCAGGGATAGAGCGCTTCCCTCTCTACAAGTGACTTCCATTTGGGCAGGAAGTGAATGCTTTTAAATTACTCTGGAAAGAAAGAGGTGGGGAGAAACCTCACAGGATTCAGATGCTGGCTTGGTGAGAGCTGTCCAGCGATGATCTATACAAAGGATGAGACCAGGGCTGACTTGGTTTCATTCCTAGACTAAGAATCTAAACAAAGTCCCACGTTCTCACAGAGTCCAGCTCCATCCCCTCATCACGACATTTAGCCAGACAAAATCCTTTGAGAAGAGCAAGGGGGCAAATGGGCAAGACATGCCAAGGATCAATGGGGCCCCACCATCTTCCTGTGCACTACTGGGTGCTGATTTTAATGTATCAACTAATAACTCTTAGACCACTAACTACAACAGATTCAGTGTCATTTTAGCTTTGAAGAACAGACGCTCACAGCTTTTCAAGCCGGCCGTGTTAAATGATGTATCTCATTCCCTCCACCCCTTGAGTCAACTGCTGCCTAGCCAGATTAAGGTGTCAGATTGATTTGTTTTATACATCTTTTGACCATGCTCATTGAATATTTAGGAAGTTTCTTCAGCCCATATTGAGGCTGAGATGTCCCGTGGGAAGCATTAATCAAAGTCACAGAGACTCACACACTGTGGAAACACAGCCTCTTTATTGCAGCGATTAGTTTTTGCAGTAACACATTAACACACTACAGAGCTTTCCTTTATAGAACAATTGATCCTTTTCTTGTAAGCCACTACAGGACGGGGTGGGGGGGGGGAATTAACTCTTTAAAGTTTAACACTTTTTCTCCCCCAGCGTGAATATCTGGAAAGGAGGGGGGGCCTGCCTCTGCTTTTCGCCAGCAACTAAAAACAACACATTTCAGTGCACTTCTGGTGGAGGGAAACCCAGTCCTCCAAGCTGGTGTGCTGGTCATTTCACTTGTCTTATGTCGGGGGAGTCTGTTGTTTTTGCCCATTCTTTCTCTCTGGTATTTCCATTCTGTAACAATAAGCTTTAAATCTCCCTTTATGTCCCATTCCTAAATAATGGCAAGTGCACTTACTTTTTTGTCCTCCCCCATTAGGTCATTCATGACCATTCTAGAAAAAAAAAATACCCTTCTATTTTTTTCCTCTACAGTACTCTTGTCCATAGGAGACAATGTCTTGTAACAATGCAGAAGCCTAATCTCCATGTCAAAGCAATTTTCATTCCCCAGTGCACAGCCTGCTATCATTTTGTAATGTTTTGTTTCTTATTCTAAAAGAATTAAAAAGGAACAGTAAGCCGTCACGGGGGCCTGTAGTCCTTATCTCAGTGTCTGGAAATTTGGACAGTGTATTTTACTGCTGAGATAAAATGGAAAGAACTCCAAGTTCAGCAAATCGTAATGGGTTTAAGTTCTATTGAAATCGGCAACCAGAAGATCAGATAACGGGGGTCCTTCAGTTGTCTTTTTAATCGGGTTCCCCGCAAGGCTGAATAGAGACAGAGCAGACACACAGAGTGAAAATATAATTCTTGGATAGGTTAAGTACATGTTTGAACTCTTGCAAGCAGAAGCGATTTGCTGATGACTTAATCATTTTCTGGTCAATTATCTGTAAGGGCCCTTGCAACTCCATGGCAATTATGATGCAAGTTGGCCTTTTGGGAGAAACACCAGTCTCCCTGCTTCTGTTTCCTTGTTACGTCCATTCTCTGCCATAAATTTTCATTCATTTATTATCTTTGCTAGTATAGAAACAACTTTCTGTGTAGTAATTACAGCCCCAATACACACTTTAGCTGTCATCTTGTTGGGAGTCTGGATGTTCTCATGGCCAGTGTTTGATAAGTGGTCTTTGTTGATTTTTGATGAATGTACATCTTTTTCTGGGGGCCCAGCGAAGGGAATGCCTGTGATGACAAAAGGCAGGGGGTTGTCTGTCAGCCTGCCTGATATAAAGCTATGGATTTATTGGTTTTGACTTGGCAAGTTGAGATGCATCTGTCCTTTACCGTGAACAGAGGACTGTCAATAAGAGTGGTATCATTTGCAGTGAATCCAGGAAGACATCTTCATTTAAAAGGTCATCAGGAAACCTTGGTAAACAAAGTTTTAAAGCCTAATCATGTTATGGTAACTTGGCATTTAAAAAAGAAATGTAATAAAGTTTCTGTCGAGGCCGTCTGTGTACTCTGTCTTAACCACACCTTCCAAATCGCATAGACTCCAACAGAAAGGGGCGTGGGTCTTACCCAATGCTGGCTGTAGGAAGTGTATGAACAGGCACGGCAGTCTGGCCAGACAGATGTGAGTACCATGTGCAAACAGAAAGTGGGGTCACAGCTGGAGGGCCATGGGGATCACCCATTACCAAAAAATAAGCAAATGCCAGATTCCTCCCCTTTTGTGTGAAAGCTGTTCTCCAGCATTGCACGAGGCCGCCATGTGATGACACAAATTCTCATTAAAAAAAAAGAAATCATGCTAGTGGTGAAGTCGCGTGGCTCACCATCTCTGGTACAGGTTTCCCCTGCTATCCCAAAGTAGAAGGGTTCCTGTGAAACCTGTCATAAGCCGAAATGGCAGAAAGCGAAGAAGCAATTACTGTCAATTCATATGGAAAAAGTGTTGAGCATTCCCAGACCTGAAAAAAAATAACCTCTCTTAGACTTTTCTGATACCCTAGGACACATCTCGATAACAGATGCACAAAATAAATCAAGATAAAGCCCAGATGCTCACAGACACAGTGCAAAGCCATGGCGGCATGATGCTGAGATGCTGAGCCTGGTTCCTAGGGAAGGAGCTTGGTGGGGCCACCCTTGCTGCTCGGGGAGCATGCTCCCTCCCTAATGGCTCGCTGCAAAGCAAATGCTGAACACTATTTTCCCTTGTCGCTTTGTTTCTGAAAAGCAAATATCCTCTTTGGATTTCTTTCAGTTAGTGAAACCAGGTGCTAATGTAGGTCTTTTCATAAAAGCAAAATGGTGGAACGTGGACTTTTTGAAAAGCAGGGAAGCTGTACTTGGAAGTAACAACTCTTCCCAGCACTCCGTGGCTTGGATGTGTTTCCATAAAGAAGTATACAAATACCGTTTTTTCCATTGAAAGATGAAGAACGGTGTTTAGAATAAGATACTCAGCTTCTTAAGGAAAATCAGATTTAGAATGTGAGTTTTCCATTTGAAATGTGGAGGGTTGGGAAGTGATTTCCACTGCTGATAGGTTTTATAATCTCTTATAAATGTATTACTGCTTTCACCCCTCTTGCCACCATTTTGGTGGAATCCCAAAAACATACTCTGTCCAAGTCAGGAGGAGAGGAGAACTTTAAAAAGACTTCAAATGCTTAAAGAATAAATGAAGAAAATGGCCATGTTCTTATCCTTTCCAACATTTAAATTTGACAGTTCAACAGATGCATTACCTCTCAGCTCATCAAGTGGTTTAGCAATTTCCGTGAGTTTTACTACATTCAGATGGAGAAGTACGCGCGTCAAGCCATCAACGATGGAGTCACCAGTACCGAAGAGCTGTCTATAACCAGAGACTGTGAGCTGTACAGGGCTCTGAACATGCACTACAATAAAGCAAATGACTTTGAGGTAGGAACTCATCTTTATTGTTTGGTCCTCCCCCTTTTCTTTTTTTAAGAAAAATTTATTTTCTTTACCAATGTCCCCAAATCTGTTTTAGTCTTGTTATCTCACACGAGCATCCCGTGCAATAGGGTAAGAGGTAGAGCAGAAGGAGGAGGAGCCCCACTCTATGGGAAGAGTCACAGGGGACTGACCCACTCCTACGTCCTTTCCCACTCCCCAGCTCTGCTGCTTGCCTGAAGACCCATGGGCCACAGAAAAGGGAACTGGAGAATTCAGAGAAAATTGCAGCAAGGAACCCACACACAGTGACTCCCTTTCCAGAGAAGAGGTCCCCACTCTAACAGGCCTTTTTGCTACTTAGTTTCTGGCATGTTGATTGAGCTGACATAGGCTATGTGCAATGATCGCTGCAAAAGTTGCTTTCTAAAAAAGTCTAGAAAGGTGGATGGGGGAGTGATTCCGTGGTTTCTACTTTAATCAGCATTTATTTCCTTTATGGAAGAAATGGTACGAGAATTTACTAAGTACGTATTGTAAGAGAGCCATCAACATCTTTTTATGGTTTAGTTTCTGTTTTTGTTCTTTTGGGGGGAGAGCCTAGGATGTTTATCTCGCAGATGTGTAGCTTCACAAGCATGCCGCGATTTGTTCACACACACACACACACACACACACACACACACACACACACACACACGTATATCTACAACATGCATATTCTAGATACACAAAGCAGTATAGACGATTCCCAGAAAGCAATAGCTACACAACAGTGAAAGATGTGTGGCTATGAGTAAAGCGTTTCTTTACTGGCTAATGCTGTGCCTTAGCAAACGTTTTTCATTGCAACGTGATGACTCTATAAGACAACACTAGCGAATCTCCCAGTCCTCACAAAGGCATTTTGCTGAGCCCTGCTGGATGAGGCAACAATAGTTAGAGGTGAGAATGTGGCAGGGTTCTGCAGGCTGAACCCCTGGTGGTGCGTGTAGACAGGTTGTGGGTGGCTTGACCACGTTAGTCCTTTTCTTGTGTTATCTTGAGGATAGGAATGTTCTTTTCCCCCCATCTACTCCTACAGGGGACCTTATGATAATACTCATGCTTTCCTCATGTAAGATAGGCACTCAGAAACACCCAGGAATTTGGCAACTTCAAAGGAAGAGAAAGAAGGGCATCTTGGTCTATACTTGTCAATGGAAGGGACCTGCCCATTCCTTTTGGGGCCATTCTTCCACTTTTTTTGGCAGTGCAGATCAGTGATGGTGGCTGATCAAGCACCGAAGGTGGAAACTTAGCCATGGGGAGGTCATGGTTTTCCCTTGAAAGTTTGAACGGTTCTACTGCAATTTAATTTATCTGTGTTATCCAAGACGAATATGTGTTTCTTGCCAAAGGTGTTATGAGCAAAGTTTCTCTTTGGCTGTTTGAACACATTAAAAGTGGGGATCCTTCTTGTTTTGCTTCACCATTATAAAGTCTCTGTGTTTAAAGTCTGTGGTAAGACAGCACTGGTTTACCGTCCTGACAGAACTCTCCAACAGAATTTCCTCTAGAGCTGAAGAATAGGATTATGGCTAGACATTTTAAAGAAATCTTATGAAGACTTTCATTTCTTTTTCTCCCCCTTTCTGATAAGTCTGTTGCTCTAAACTTTACCCGAAGAGAATTCAGCTGTGTACTAGTGAACTCTTTAGAGCTGATACCGACAAATATTTGTTTGGCGGCGTGCGTCAAGCTTCCTAAAAGAATTGCCCAAGATTCACTCAATGAGTTCTGCATTTCTGCTGTGTAATATTCTCGAGAGGACAAATCCTTATGGTGCACATTAGGAGTTTTAGGGTTCTTAAACCTTACCTGGTTGGAATTTAATCCCCTGCTCACAGCACAAGGGCCAAAATGTCACAAGCAGGGATGGCTGGCACCAAGAGGTACCCAACAAGCTGCTCCATTTAGCATCATCTAAATCCTCCTTTAATATGATTAACATCTGATATTTCTCTCTTTGTGAATCATATCCACTTCCAGCCAGGACACCTCTCCTTTATCTGCAGTGTCTATTTTAAGACTGCTTCAGTGCAAGGAGTATGGGGCCCGGGGAGCAGTTTTGTCACTTCTCATGTGACTTCAGACGAGTTATTGGTCTATTCTGGGTCTTTCCCTTCTTCAGTAAAAAAATTAGGATCCTTCCGGAAATGTGGTAAGACATAAAGCAGGAACATGGATTCTGGGCTGTTCCCTCCACTCACACCTAGGCACATATGCATACACGCGTGCCCCTCGCCCCAGTCACTAAATAGCTTTTCATTTCGCCTCCCAGTTGGGCGCAGAAGCTTCAGATAAGATGATCCCTTCTTTTCTGTGCCTTTGTGCATGGAGGTCAGTGCTTAAGTGAGATGCTTAAAAAGCCACTGGTCTTATCAATGTAGCTTGACCACTGCGGGCCGTGGCCCACGAGCCACAAGTAGACCCGGCACCTCAAGCTGAATATCTCAGCTGATACTGTGTGCCCTGCTTGACTTTTGTATTTAGGCTTCTCCTCTTAAGATCAAGTAAAGTGAATCTGTAGTCTAATAGGAGCAAGTAAAGAGGATGGCCAAATAGAGAACTACACCTTGGGTTGTTGTTTTTGGTTTTTGTTTTTTTCTAATTTTTAAACAGGGATGAAGCATGGTAGAGAGATTTTGAAGTTATGGCTACATGTTGCCCAAAGATCCAGTCAGTTTAAAGGACTATATATTCACCCAATTGAGTATTAGCTAGTCAAATAATAAAACAGCTTATCGATGGCATTTTTAAATTTCTCAATCAGTTGTTTGTAACAGTAACAAAATAGCTAACGTTTATTGGCTGTACTCTACAGTCCTGGGCACTCTTCTAAGTGTTTTACCAGTATTAACTTATTTAGTGTGAGCAGTAATAATGCTGTGGGTGTTAATAGAAGAAAAAGTTCAGTCTGCCTAAAGCTTTCTACTATTTTTTAAGTAATTCTAAACTGGTGGGAACAGGTAGAACCAGGGAAAGAGAATGAAGCTAATGCCTTCCCTCCTTCCTTCTTTCTCTTCTGCTGCTTGTCTTTTTTTCAGCTTTCTGCTCTGTCTGTCTCTGCCTCTGTCATAAGCTTGCTGGTGGCACCTCTGTCACTGCTTAGCACCACCCCCCTCCAGCCCCTGCTGCTCATGGCTCTCAAGGCCAGAGTGGTTGCTGACCCCTGGCCTACAGGAAAATAAAGCAGATGGGGAAGGTTTATCACTAGCGAGGAGGGAGTGGCTTGAATCTCCTCCTCTGGACCCTGCGTTTCCTGGCCTTTATGAGTCAGGACCTTCTAAGTGACAGGAGGGCTTGTTCTGCCTTTTGTATCAGTTTACACAATGGCCAAGATTCTTGGCACAGCACTCAGACTTAGTGTGGGGAGAGCTTGAGAAGACCCAGGGGAAGGGGGAGAAGACACAGACAGGGGAGGGGCACGCACGCCACCGTCAGTCTGTGCTGGCCACCTCACATGGGGTGGGGCACCTGGCTTCTGAAGGTGAGTGTGCGAAGGTGTGCAGGAGAGGGGTGTTTAATTACAGGCTGCATCTTTCACTCCTGCTTCTCACGTTTAATGAGATTGGCAACAATAAATTTGTCTTTCCAGGTGTTATGGTATATATTTCCATGCCTCATTCTCACTTCCCTTTGAAGAGGTTCCAGCATTTTTTTATGGGGAGGGGAAGGAGGGTTGGGATCCCTTCCCAGTTTTTAAATCATACTGATACTTCTGACTTTAGGGGCAGAGGAGTTGGATTTTATTACTTTTTTGTTTCCCTCACAATTGTGACAGGAAGGAAGGTGATGATGGCTGTCAGTTTCCAAGGCTGCCCTGCGCGCTCCCTGTCCTTCTCCAGTACCAAGAGGAGGTGGCTTTTGCCCCTCGGTGCTCAGCCAGCATCCCTCCCAGGCCTACAAGTGATAGCCATTTATCAGCAGGCAGGGTCCCCGTGCCCTGTAAGAGTGACCAGCCCCCACTGCCCTCCCTCAAGACCCAGGTGTGGGGAGGGGAGGCCGAGAAAGAAACAGAATGGGGAACTTGACTCATCGATTAGCGGACTTGTACAGACCATCTCCTAAGACACTGACATCCCACCGAGCAGATGCTTCATCACAGAGCCTGTGGCTCAACTTTTTTCCAGGCGTCACATGACCCACAAGAAGGGTAGTTCTGCAGACCCACTTCTGCACTGTTGAAAGAGAAAATCAAAATGCAGCACCCCTCACACCCCACCCCCACTGCAGACACTGACATACGCGTGCTGAACACATTCTCTCCACCCCGCCTGCCCGCCCGCCCCCAACCCTCCCGCTTCCCACACAACCCACATTGAAGAAGATTTCATGTATTTGGAAATCTTTCATTCACATTGTCACCGCTCTAAAGAAAAATGAGGACAGGTGGGTTTAGGAAGCGCTTCCCTCCTCTCCAAATAGATACTTAAATATGAGTGATCATTTGGGAAACTGGCACATGAGTGAAACCCTTTTACTGCCGTTGTGGTCTTTTGGCCTCCGAGCTGCTGAGCCATTTGAGTGATCACATGACACACATCCTTGGTGGGCGGTGAGGAGGGAAAGAGACTCTTACCATTTCTTCCCCTGCCAGTCCCGCCACTGACAAGCCAAATTGATCTTTTAAGAGACTAAATGAATGTTCCCTAAATATATGTACACACATGGCTGTCTGGGAACATATTCCTATGCAGAATGATGGCCTGAAGTGTGAGGGACAGAACTGTAAAGAGGCCGGCTTCGAGGTGGGCTGGAAGGGGTGGGGGCTGGGGGGGGGCTGGGGGGCAGAGGCAGGATTGTGCATGCACGGAGCCTCATTTTTGCCTCACCGTCCTTTTGGGATTCAAGGTGTTGATCAGTATAATGAAGCGGGCCCATTGATTTATCATCTATTTGGTAATGTCCTTGCATTTTTAGCTCCCTGTGTCTTTTTTGTCATTGGGTTACATTCAAGCACAGTAAGATCAGCTTTAAAACCTCCTTACTCAACAGCTTTATTAGTTATAGCATTCCATGACCTTTCTCAACATTCTTAAAGAAAAAGATACAGTGTAACGTCGCTTTACTTTGCTTATTGTCCTTTGTTGGGGTGAACAAAGCATTTTCTACAGTGGCTATAGCACATAATTATACAGCTTTCAATGGCAGTGTCTTGGCACATATCAAAGTTCAGAGAAGCCTTTAGGAAAAAAAAAATGTTTTGTGGCAGCCTAGGGAGGGTCTCATCTTTCCTTCAGAAAATAGTTCAAGGCTCTTCTGTCAAGCTTCCCTACTTAGAGCTTTTTCTCCTCCTGCTTCATAAAGTTTAAAGCGGATTCAGTGGAGTTCTATGATCTATTTCCTTTGAAAGATTGTTCCTCAGCACAGAGAGGCCCTTTGACTTCAAGAGTTCACAGATTCATGTCTTTAGGTATCATATGTCTGACCTTATCAGTTACTCCATTTAATGTCGGAGAAAAAGTCTCGACTCTTTGTGTTAGTCTGTTTTGCCTCTATGAAATGATTTGGTGAAAAGACCATCCTTTTTAACACACCACTGAGAGGCCGTTTCTGCTGCAACCTACCCTGTGGCTTTTCTCTCTTTAAAAAAAAAAAAAAATTGTCCTTGTGTTTTGTGTATGGATGAGTTCACAGTGAGAATAGAATTATACAAGGGCAGACGCACACACAAAAAAAATCTTTTGCTTCCCTCCCTCCCCGCCCCCCCCATGATCTATTGGCTCTCTTGGTGGCTGTACCCCAACAGGAGAAGCCATTTAGCAAACACAGAGGTGGCAGCCGTGATGCTGGGATGGCAGTGGGTTTTCCCTTGCTACGACCTACCCCTAAGGCCTTCATAATTAATTGTCCTTCAGAGATGAGGGAAGTTCAGAGACAGTGTGTGGAGTGATGTCTATTGTCTGACATTCAGTTCTCCTTGCCTCTGCTCTTTTTCTTCGTCCCACAAAGGGTTATCAATAGGAGAAAGGGAGCAAGTTCTCTGCAGAGAGCCGCTGGTGGTGGCTGGAGCTTTCGGTGGGATGTTAGCATTGTGTTCGGCCCATCCTGGCTTAAATGTCTGGAGAAGTTCTGACAGCCTTTTGAAAATGAGCCTGTTTATTTCGTCTAGATGAAACAAACTCATTTAGCCACCTAAAGCTTGTTCAAAAGTTGGCGATCCCTTTTCACGTGGCCAATAATATTTTAAATCAAATTTCCTCGGCCTCCTAACCACTCCCGGATTTGATTTCACTGTAATCATTTGGTTCCTTTTCAGCCGCAGGGCAGAAAATTTAGTGCTCGTTCACTCATTTCTCTTAAGCATCTCAGTATAAATTTGTAAGAGTAAGTCTTTTTTGCAAACGCTCTTTTTGGTGAGGCATAGGACTTTGGTTCTTGAAAGTAGATCATTCTCGTTTAAAAATATTGTGTCACCTTCAGTGATTGCCTTAAGCCAATCCTCCAGTGCTATTTGGTAACATGACACAAAACCATGCAATCTGTGTGCCCCCCAACCCCTGCTTTTGGCTGAGACACAAACTGAAAGATGCAATGTGGAGACAGCTATTTGAGAAGTAAAGGAGGAGGGCCATTAATGATTATTATACTTCTGTTCCTGTTAAATAGGGTGAAGCCAAGAAAAACAAATATAATTGTTCTTCCAAAGAGCGGTTGAACGGGCACATTAGAAAGGTTTAAGATCCCTGTCGGGTGCACAGTGACGTCGAGGCTGAAGGGAAGCGTATCTCAAGGAAATCTCTGGGTCTCTCAGAGCAGCCCCTCCCGGATGAAGGGACCCATCACGATGGCCAGAAGTGATTCTGTCCCCGTAACCTCCTTGAACAACTTTCACCACAGACCTTTTTTGGTATTTTAAGAGAAGCTGTGTATGGAAGTTGACACAACTAATATAGTCATACCAAAAAGGGGGGTCATAAAAAATTAAAGTTCTTCTTATGAATCTTTCATCAGAAGCAATGAAAAGGGACACGAGTGTAGCCTCAGTCCTTTGTGCTGCGAGCTCTTCTTCCGGGCTCTGGGCTGTTGTTCTTGCAGCTCCTCAAACAGACTTTCACTTTCAAACTGACAAAAGTCACTTAGAAGCCAGACAGCTGTACTAACACACCCACCTTAGCGGGCGGGAGCCGCGGCAGGTGCCGAACCCTCCGACAGACCTGGTTTCAGATGGGCGGGGGCCGCTTCCTCCCGCCTGCCTGCTACCCGTGCCCTCGTGCCGAGGGGGGGGTGCCATGCGTGACCCGGTCGCGGCCCCCTGGGCCCCCGCAGGTGCCCCCAGATTTTTCTTGTCTTCCCTTTACAGCTGGAAACACGGACGTCCATGATCATATTGATACCTCAGGTGGGATGGCCAGGGCCCGGTTCGAGAAAAGTCTGAGCACAGAACTTGGCAGAAGGCAGAGGGAGTTTGTCTCAAAGCTCCCTCCTTCCATTTCCCCCTTGCTTCTCTTTATTCACTTTTTTTTTTTTCCTGCCAGTCTGAAGCTCTCGTAAGCTTTTCAGATTGCTGCTGCCTCCTCCTCGGGAGGAACTTGGGTCGGATGAGAAACCCCCACTGGTGGTGGGGACAAGCCCCCCCCCGCCCAGGATCAAAGATCCAGCTAGAGACAGCTAGGCTAGGTAGTTCTGCCTGCCTGCCAGGCCTCGGGGCAGCCGCCGCTGTGGGCCGTGGCAAGTCCTCCCTGTGTGTGTGTTACAGCCCCCCCCCCCCGTCACCTTGTGTACAGTCTGGTCTGTGACACTGATGGTGATTATGTCATTATTTTGCTCTGGGGGCCCTGGCACATCTGCAGAGCCCAAGCACATCTTCTTTGTTGCGCTGGCAAACATCCCACACCACAAATGCTTCATTAGCCCTGCTGCTGGCCTCCTTGCCAGACGCGAGTGCCCAAGCCCAGGCTTCTTTCTGCTCCGTTCTTTTGTGTCACTGATGATCGTGTATTCATCTTCCCGGTTCTTCCCCATTTTCCTCGACTTCTGAACTCCAGATGTCCCAGTTTTCTTGCCCAAATCACTCTGAGGTCTACAATGAGAAGCAGGGTGACTCTACCCCTTAACCCATCCCCACCCCTTGCCACCTTCCTACTTCTCCGTTCCCCAGATGGAGAGTGACTTTGAACAGCTCCCCAACACAAGGGCTAACATTTTCAAACCTGTGGTTTGCGGAGATACCAGGGGACTGCTCCCAGTATATGACGGTAGATCGGGCTGGGATGAGGAGTTATTAGATACTGCTTATTGGACGGATGCCTTTCTCCTCCATGCCACTTCTTTCCTCTCCTTGGCTCATTTATTTGCTTTCTACACATTGCCACATTTTAACAATTTTCAGAAAGCAGTCTAAAATGTGAGTGCAGAAAAGATTCTTCATGCTTCGCTCTGCATGTTATGGTCATCTGAAGGTTCTTTTTCTATGAATGGAATCTTCATCTCCACTCATCCCCCTACCGAAGTCCCCTGCCTCCTTCTGCGGCCCTAACCTCCCCAGCCCCCAACAATGACCTATTATTAGATATTTAAAGTGATTAGCACTTGGCTTTTTGGGAAAGGAGCTGAAACATTCCCCTTAAGTTTTATTCTGTGTATTTCACAGAACCACGGCTTTTGTTAAGGTGTGCTGGTTTCTCCATTAACTGCAGTAAATTTCAGAGTTTAGTATGTTGGGCTGTGATGGGTGCTCCATAATTGGGATGTTTAATTTCCCCTTAAATTTGAACTAATTGGCCTGTGTTACCATACTATGAGTAGCTTCCCCAATGGAGAGTTTAATCAGTTTTTTATCTCCCAACCACTGCAACATAAGATGTTTGAAATGTCTCTATCTTTGAATAAAACAGATTTTTCGTTTTAAGGATTAAGTTCATATTTTTATGGGAATCATGGTCAGATCTAGGACAGAGACACCGGTAAGGAATAAAGAAAACTCCTGGTGAGGAATGAGTTGTCGTACGGTACCAGGCCCGAACACTCTCCAGTCCCTGAGCCCCGTTCCAAATCTTAGGAACGATTTGGCTGGGAGAGTAAAGGGAGAGGTGGTCAGATCAGTCAGCTACCCAGCCCTCTGGCCAGGAGAGACTGGTACCTGTCATTGTTGGAATCATTTTCGAAAGACTCAGGATGTCCCCAGAACATTCCCAACCTTCCGTCATTAGCTCATTATGGTTTTATCACCCATGGGTTTATTTAAACCTTTTTTTAAACTTAACTGCATTCTCAGAGTATATCACTCCTCAAGATAATAATTCTCTAAATTTATTACCTGCTGTGAAAATTGCATCTTCTTTTTATGGTTCTTAAAGTGATTTCCCTGGAACTCCAAAGGATCTCCCTTGTTATAATATCCTGGGATTTGTGAACAGGACTGTGACCATATTCTCCATTTCCTTTCTGATTTTATAGACTTTGATCATTCCTCCCTCTTAATCTTCATCTCTCCAGATTAAGGGGCTCTAATCCTTTTTAAAAGTCTAATCTCATACAGTAAGTGGGCTGCCCCTGATCATTTTCGCTGCCCTTCTGTAATGCATTTCCGGCATGACTGTGTCTTCTCGAGGGATAGTTGCACTTACCAGACCACAGGACAGAATTCCAGCCATGGGCAGCCACACTATAGTTTGGTGGTTGTACCTCTCTCACACACACCCAATGCGATTTGTTTTGTTGGTCCCAGAAGTTTATCCTCAGAAGTTGGATTTCTTGAGTAACATCTCAGTAGCACTTTTTGCTTAAGATGATCCCCTGACACCAATTTATGAGCCTCTTGGCAAGTATTCTGGCAAATCTGAATGTGTCTCCAGGACATATCCAGCCAAATAAAAAAATGAGCAGATCCACCATGCTGTCTGGATGTTTTCAGTGTTTTTGTAGATAAAGTATCAGGGCATTTGATATCATGAAGACATGACCTTAGTCTTGGGCTTGAGTCTTTAAAATGCTAAAACTAGGGCAAGAAAGCTCTGGCCTCTAAATTATTCTTAGGCAGGAAACAAAATGTTCACTTACAAGTAGGTGTTATTTTATATGAAAGCATCACCTTGAAATCTTAAGAAGGAAATCCTTTGGGGAGTCTTTGCAATGTCAGTGGTCCTGAACTAATAATAGTGCAGAACCTAAGAGCATGGATTCTGGAACTGGTTCCTGGGGTCAGATCCCAGCTCTTCAAACCTTGGCAAGTGTCTTACCCTCCCTGTGCCTCAGTTTCCTTGTCTATAAAATGGGGAAAATAATAGCAACTACCTCACAGAGTTGTCTTCAGAATTAAATGAATATACATGACTGTATTAGCACAGAGTAAGTGCTGTATAAGCATTTGCTTTTATTAATTCATAGAGCCAAGTAAAAGTTACCTTGCTGCTGTTATCAGTAGCTCAACGATTGCACCATTTCCTGCTGATCCTAAATAGGCAAACAAACAAATGAGCAAACAGGGAGTTCTCATCAGAATTGGGACAAAGAGTCAATGCAAAACTGGTTTTTAAAAAGAGAAAGTGATTCCTCCTGCCCCAGGTGTGGCTGTAAAGGTGACACCAGCCTGGACCAACTCCAGGATTCTGGAGTCATGGGTTCCAGATGAGAAGGGCAGCAATGAGGGGAGGGGTTCTGGCGGAGGGAACACCAGATTAGAGGGTCTGCTTCTGGCCACACCTGCCTTGTTGAGCTCTACTTTGCTCACCCGTCAAGTGATAAGATGAAACACAGAGCTTTGTTCTATCTTTGAAATTCTGTGATTCTAGAAGACATTCTGCATTCTTGAAATAAATCCTGGGCATGATGCGAAGCTTTAAGCAGTGACTGTGGAGCCCCTAGGAATCCAGATGGTGTCCATGTGGGACCACTTCCACCCTTGTGGCTCTGCTGTGGCTTAATTATCTCAGTGACAATCTCTAGGGTACCCATTTTCGTGTTCTCCCAACGCTCTCTTTGCAGATCTAAATCTCAACAGTGCCCTTGGAGATGTGGCAACTCCCATGCTGGGATTACAGAGACTAATTTTTTAAATTCATAAACTTTTATTGACTGAATTGGCACGAGTCATTATACTTGCTGCTCACTTTATGGGTTGGGTTGGCTAGGGCAGCCAAACAATGAGGACATTTGTCCTGAAGCCCTCATGTGAGTGGGTTTTCTAGGAGATGGAACAGAACTGAATAAACTAAGAGAGATGCTATATACCTGTTCCCACACGTATCCCACTATGCCATACCTCCACCTGGACCATCAGCATTTCCGCTATGCATGAACCTCTGTATATAATATAACATCTGCCCTCGTTCAGGACAGAAAGAGTTGTTTCGGATAACTACCTTCACTATTAGGCTGGGTTGGCAATTTTTGCAAAAGCCACACCACCTTTTCTTCCAAGACGGTGGTAATTTCGATCATGAAAGTCTTTCCCAGTGGGATTTTGTGGGTGTTCATGCGTTTGTGGTTGGTATCAAATCCTCACACAAGTCATTTGGATATGTATTTTTCATCTTTTTATGGTTATGGTCCCCAACTTGTGTTTTTGGGGGGGGAAGGGGCTACCAAAGCATTTTAAAGTAAAATTTCGTTCTAAAAGTGATTTTTAGTAAAAGGTAGTATGTCGACTGAGAACAAGTGTGGGGGCTGAGTGGCGCTAAAGGCAGAAAAACAACCAGAAGCAGAAGTGGGTAATGATGAAAGGCCCTGGTTTCAAGGCCACTGTGTTTCCTTTAATATAGAGACAATTTTTAAAGACTTATCATTTTCAGTGGCCTGACAGTATACAAGATAATCTGTATATCGATTCCTGTAATTGCCTTTCGGCAGGGCCAATGCAAGGGCCAATCCTTGACAGCATCCTAAGACTCCCCACCGCAAACATTACCTCAAGTCCCGTTAGGTGTTGACATGGGTCTAGAGGGCTCCCAAAGGCCCCCGGGGCCATTCGAGAATCTGTTTCTCCCCTTTTCCAAACCATTTACCTTTCTTAAAAAAGGAATTTCAGAGCCATTCCCAAGCTCTTAGGTTGCTTTAAAATACAGCTCATCCTTCCTTTTGCAAAGGGTAATTGTGGAGGAGAGACCAATAGAATACTCTAGAAACACAAAACAGAATTTCTCTGACAGAACAAAGATTTTTTTTAGTCAAAACCAAAAGATGGGACTGAGGCCTTTAATCCCAGTCCTTTCTCAGAGCAGCCCCAATATTATTTAGGATGCATACTCTGTTGTCAGCAGAGTGGTGGTCTCTCCCAAGATCCGGTGTTCTTGGAAGCACTCTTTTGATTATCACCCGTACCTCACAGTGCCTTCTCTGGTGCTTGCCATGGGTGATGCTATTCTCATCGTCCTGCCTGAACCCCACTTCCTAACAGTTTCTCCCTGGGTTCCTCACTCACAGGCTCTATCAGCATGAATACAGGGCACGCAGACTAGTTTCCATGTTAGCCTAGGCAAAGCTTAATTACGAAGATAAACCTGGTGCAGAAAACAATCACGTAATGCATTCTCGAACGAAACAGGAATAACTGTGGATTATCTGTGCCCTAGCTTCCTTTCGTGCAATATTGGAGAGTTTATGTCTTGTTGTTTTTGGATAAGCTCCCATCCAAGAATGGCACCAAGCTTGGCCCTATTTATTTTACGACCTCACCCAGTAATTGTAGCAAAAGTTAAACTTTAAGCACTATTAGCCTGTCTTGAACTCAGATACCAATGGCACATAATTCGTGGGGCTGCCTTGAAGGGAAGTGAGTTAACACTGCAGTGTGGCCAGTATGCTGCTCGTTTTTCCATCTAAATATCGAGCTGATTCATTTGATGTGTTGTGAAGGGGTATGGATTCCGCCATCTCATACTTTTGAATGTTTCCTGGCAGGAACGTTCCTAATGAAAACCTCCTCATCAAGGCAGAGAAGGGCTGAAGTCTTCCTGGGCCTTGATTATCTCTGGGTGTGGTTTCACTCTGTTCCCATAGACGTGGGCAGCCTTCCGTGCATCTGAGGAATGGCGTGACATTGCAGGTTGAAGTTGGGTGAATCGATCCCAGCTACCCTGCAAGAACAAGTAGTGTGCTGACCCAGTGAGGCACACAGGATTAGTGAAGAATGAAAGCGCATTCGGGAACGTTGTTAGCCCTCAAGTTTGGCTAAGAGCAGAAGTTGGCAAACGATGGCGTTTGGGCCAGATCTGGCCCTCAGCCTGTTTTTTATGACTCTGAGTTCAGAATGGTTTTTATATTTTTAAAAAGTTGTAAACAAGAAGAAGAATGTGCAACAGAGACAGAATGTGGCCCACAAAGTCTATGTATTTACTATCTAGCCCTTTACAGAAAAAGTTTGCCAACCCCTGGCTCAGATTGTTTCGTTCTTTTGGAGAACATGGACTCTCCGAGTCCTGAGGTTCCAAAACTCCATGATTCTTGGATGAAATATCTTGGTCCAGGTCTTACCTGAATGGCTAGCCTATCAGATGCATAATTCTGGCAGGAGCTTCCAGTTGTGTTTAAGATCTAAGTGTATTTCCAACGCATCCTGGGGGCAAAGAGATTAGGAAAGTATTAGATTTTCGTTTTTAATACTTTTTCCCTGATTTTCTTCTTGTTGAATTTTATTTGTTCATTTGTTTTGTCTGTTTAAACTTGGAGTCATTCTTTGAAACGTGTGCAGAGTTCGGGAGGGAAGGAATATTTACTCCATCACCACAAATAACATGACAATCATTTTGTTTCCTGACACGTATACCACCAAGACTTCCAAACATGAGCAAATAAACTAGCCATTTTAATCATATTTGATGAACCAAATTTCAGTGCCAAAAAATAATTTTGACAGTGTCATAGAGTGTATTATAATGACATTTGCCATTCTGTTCCCGGCAAACTAGTTAAGTACCTACTTTTCTGGGGCTATGGGAGAAATGGTTTTATTTCTCTTGATATCTCTACACAGAGTTACCAGTGGAATGTTTATATAGTTTAAAAAGCATACACACATACAGCATACACAGCAGGTCAAGTAGATGTTAAGACATTCTTTTTTATTCCCGAAAGTCACAATTAGTCAAAATGCTCCATCCAAGCACATTTCTTTCTTTTCTTTTCTTTTTTTTTTAAGATTTTATTTATTCATTGGACAGAGAGAGATATAGTGAGAGCAGGAACAGAAGCAGGGGGAGTGGGAGAGGGAGAAGCAGGCTTCCCACTGAGCAGGGACCCCGATGCAGGGCTCAATCTCAGGACCCTGGGATCATGACCTGAGCCGAAGGCAGATGCTTAAGGACTGAGCCACCCAGGTGCCCCCAAGCACATTGCTTGATCATCATTTGATGTTTTTATCAACACATACATTATCAACATCTTAGAAGTGTAGAAATTTTATTGTGCATTCTGTATTTTCTAAATAGCCTCTTTTAAGAGAGAAAGACTCAGGTTAGGTGAGGAAACAAAGAAAGCACTCAGGGAGTGCCTCAGCCCTTCCTCCAGGCTGCTGTCAGAGAAGCCCACGGGAAGGGTGATAGCCTGCTGCATCCCCAGCCCCTCACTGCCCACGCTACGGACAAAAGTCCACATCCCCTGACGCTTTTTCTTGGAGCTCTACTGTCTGTTCAAGGTAGATCCTTAGCCTCCCTCCTTGCACTTTCCAGGTGACTTTTCATTCTTTTTACTACACTTCCTCCAATGGGGCCATGTCCACCATGTCCTCTCTGGTGGTTCCTCTACCGGCATTTCTACAGACTGGTACAGCCCCGGAGGATGCCAGGTGGGTTCCCTTGGAAGTTTTCCTGCCACAAGCTCAATGTATGTCCCTGCCGCAGCGACAGGCGGAGAGACATGCTTTTCTTTTGCCACTTTTTCTAATTATCCCTGCAGCTCTTTCAGTCTGGCTGGGAGCAACCTGGGGGCCGTAGTGTGGGTCTCCTCTCCCTCCCACTCTGTCCCCACCCCCGCCCCTGGCACATTAACATGACATTGCGTGGTGTGCACAGAACAGGAGCAGCTTCCACCAGCTGAAACCTCTGATCCCAAACCCACCAGAGAGTTTGGCTTTTGGATTTTGGCAAGAAGGCCTGTTGCCCATCAGGTCAGCATGAATAAAGATTTCTTTCTTCCTTTCTTTTTTAAAGTCAAGCACCAACTGACACTGCCCCCCCCCCCACCAAGCTCCCTTTCTCAAGACAATTTAACCCCATCTCCCAAGTACATTTTTTTTTCTGAATGCATGGGATTTTGTTTTATTCTTTTCCTGTGAGACAACCAAGAAATCTACTATATGTAGAATCTGAAAGCCAAATCAATTCTAAGCCATCTTATCATTTTTAAAGTATGTTTATCCAGCTTTGCTGTAGGAACAAGCAGACTGTTTGAAGGCCACATACTTTTCAAACCTTGGTTGCAACACGTTTGCCCCGTTTTGAAACTGTCTTTATCTAGCCGAGAAAACGAAAATCTATTTGACAAAGTGGCACTCTGGCCAGTTTATCTTGCAATATGGCTTTAGCTCACTGAGTCTATTGATTTCCTTAAATTAATGTTTACAGAATGCTACTGAATTTTGCTCAACAGAACATTGTTCTTTTGAAGGTTTGTAAAAAAAAAAATGATACAGACTGTTATCGCCATGTGTTCCTTTGCTTAGAGGAAACATGGGGGTTTTTTGTTTTTGTTTTATTGTGTTTTTTGTTTTGTTTGGTTTTGGTTTTTTCTTTTGTTTTTTTTGTTTTGTTTTGTTTTTGTTTTGTTTTTAAGAACAGCCTTGAACTATAGCCACTTCCTATAAGCATTTACTCTTCCCATATTTAAGTAGCAAAACATGTTACTAGGGCATTGAGCCCGCTCTTAGGCCTAAAACTGCATGCTGATTCAGTCCTGTACGGTCCCTGAAAGCTGAATGCCACTTGGAGCATCAGAGTGAAAGAGTCTTTAGTCCAGTTGCTGCCACAGAATCTTCCTCTGCCTCCCTTGGTATAACCTGGCAGGCGTTGGCAAGTGGCTTTGCAGCCAGTGCTCCCCAGATAACGCCAGGCCTTCCAAACATAGGTGTGAGCATCCTAATAAAATTTAAATGTCATGTAGCTAGTTGGTGGGAACTCTAAATATAATACCTCGTTCTTTGACCGTGGCACTCAGCGATTAATATACAAAACCTAATCTCTAGTGACGATTTTAAAACTGGACTTCCCACGGAAGCTCCCGTGGCCCTTTAGCTCCTGACAGGCATTCAGATGACAATCATGAAGTGATTAAAATAAAACTTAAGAAATACAAAGCAACTTTCTCAACTTGTTGACTCAGCAATAAAATTGCTCAAGCAAACATACTCAAAGCATCTCTCAAAATACTGCCTTGTACACATTTACTGATCACAGTGAAACACTTCCCAAGAATTGGACTCTTCTTTAAAGGTTCAAAGCATCACCTTACATTCGGGGGGATATTTTATGCTTCCCAAAGCCCATTGCTGTTTGCTGTCCCACCTGATCCTTTTTCCCCCCGCAGTGACGGGTTGGCGGGGCCCAATCCCACAATGCACTTCGTGCATCCTGCACCATGTCTTCCTTCTGGGCCGGTTAGTCCCCAGGCCAGCACATAGGGTAAACGCGTGCCTGGCTGCAAGGAAGACCCTTTGTAACAGCATCTTGTAACCATATTTGATAGCTCCAGGTTTCCTCCTCTGCCTCTGACAGGAAAATTCAGTGAGAATGAGACAGTGGAGGGGAGCAGCAATATCGTATCTGTTCTTGCCTGTTCATCTGATAATCTCTTTGAGGAGTTACTAAAGCATCTGAGTTTATCCATTTAAGTCCACTGTGTCTGCAGTGTAAGTCCCCAGCTTGTGCCACTGCTGTCAGGAGCTCTGTCTCTCCTTGATCAATATTTACTTAACAAACAGCAGGGATGGGAGAGTTTGTTTAGAGGAATCATGTGCGCACCAGGGTGAGTGAATGCTCGGGAAAGTACTTCAACTTTGTCTCCTTCCCTAGGACCTTTGTGTGCATGTGTGTGTGCGCACGTGTGCATGTTCAGAGGCCCTTTCTCTTTTTAGCTTCTCCAAAGACACTTAGAAGTCCTCTAGAAAATGCCCCGCAATATGTGATTAGTGCATTGTTTACACTCTAAGAGAACTCATGATGTAAATTCAGTTTCCAAAGTCCCAAGTTCGATTTTCCTTTTATGCTCCTACACAGGTTAAACATTTTGGAAAGACTCTTGGGATGAACAAGATGCACAAGCATCTTCCTTTGACCCCTCTCAGATAAGTGGGAGGGAAGAAGATGTAGATGGAAACGATAAAAGCAGTTTGGACAAGGCAACTCTATATTTCTGATGGCATTAGATTTTTTTTTTTTTCCTGAAAGCCCAAAGAGAAAAGTAGCTCTCCAGATTTTCAAAGCTGCTTACCCAGTTTTTGGAATTAGATATGTCTAATGCTAATAATAAATACAAATACCACGGCGTTCAAGTTTAGAGAGCACTATTCTTTCAACTTCACCGAAATAATTGCTTGAAGGCTCAAGTCAGTGTCTCCAATACAGTTGACTTGGAGGCATCTGGGTCTAGTTTGAGGGGTTTTGTTTCTGTGTGGGTAGAGGCTGGGGGAGTTATTTATTTATTTGATTTTGTGAATTGGAGTTGTAAAGCCATCTGAAATATTCATGCAGAATTGTCTGAGAAGCCCGTTTCTGTTTTATTTACTGCACAGCAGAACAGCCACAGTGGATTAGTTCTACAATACCCGTAACAAAAGCCCAACAGCTGATGCATGTGATGTTAGGAGGTGACAAAACAGTTAAAGTATGCTGCTGGCTACAGGCAAGCAGTCAGCAGATGCAGACAAAAGGGTTTGTGACAAGAATAACTCTCTCTCCAAGGCGAGCAGTGAAGAGTATCCAAAATACCAGTACCCTTTTCTCCTTGACATTGTCTTCTTACAGTCAGCATTTTATTGCCCTTTTATAGTATTAAAAAAAAAAAAAGCAGAGAAGGAAGAAGAAACAAAACCCACACACAAACTAATTCACCAAAATACTAGCCGCAATGTTACTTTTCCATCCGTTAAATACTCCTGCCCATACACAGGTTCCCTTTTACATTTCTCCTTCAAAGTAAGTTTGAAAAAAATAATAGTTTAAAAGATGAACTGAATAGATGATCTCCCTTGATAAGATTGTAATCTACTGATAACCTTGATAAGCCATTTGAGCCTTTGGTTATTGGGGAGGCGCTGGGGAGAGAGCATTATGCCTGGTTTGTTTTCTCTCCATTTCAGCAAAGATCATTTCACTGATAAAATTAGGCCAGTGGACAAAATTTTTAAGGGGGATTGAGGATGGAGAGGTATCCATGGGAAACTGTGCAAGGGGCCAGGTTTAGGTCTCCTGCAAAAGGCCAAGGGATGAGCTTGTAGATATTTCAGAGGTGTGAAAAATCAGCTTCTCTGTCTCCAGAAAATAGGAGAGGCTGTCTTCTTTTTAACCTTTGTAATTCCCCTTCTATTCTCTGTGACATTCATTCAGCTGCCAAGAGCGTTTGGCAAGGTTTGGGCCAGCGAGCACACTTCCAGTGACCACTAACCTTGGTATGTCCTGACACTTATGATGAGTGTCTGCAGGACACAGAAGGCAGGCAGCCTGCTACGTCAGGCTTTTATTATGTACTGCAGAGGCTAGGGACAGTCAGTTTAATAAAACAAATCATCCTTGAAGGTAAAGCAACCGGGAAGAGGAGGAGGAAGACAGGGGAAAAATGTGTCTTTGCCACTCATTCTCAGGGAAAGAAAAAAAAAAAACGAACAGCAAAACAGCCCCCCACCCAAAACACTGTGTGTGTGCGTGTGTGCACGTGTATTCGTGTGTGCGTACGCACTCGCGCAACCCAGCCACAGCTGGAGCGGATTTGAAAACATCCTCCCGATTTCCCCATTTCATCAAAGCCCATAAGGCCCTTGCTTGCTCTGAGGAGACTCAAGTACGAACGATTGTGATGAAATTGGTAGATGCTGATAGCCAGCCCCCTTCAAATTTATGAGTGCATTCAAGTACCTCGTCGCAATTATATTCTCCAAATATCAAGGCAAGGGGAGGCAAGACCATTTGGGGTGAGGTTCCTATATTGGGATGCCTTTTTATCAAGCAAAGTTTCCATTCTCCTCTCCTGAAGAACACTCAGCACAGCAGCTCCCACAATAGCTTCAGAGTTCTAGCCAGAGACTTTGGAAGCCTTTGTTTTTTCCCCTGTGGCATGTCCAAAGGCATGGCCTTCCCTCCCCCCCTCCCAGCAGCCTGCATTGTCTTGCATTCCAGGGACTTGATTGACTGTTGCCACCTGATGCTGAGGAGATACTCTGGGGTTCATTCTGCAGACTGTTGGGTTCTATTAAAAGAAACCTAGATAAGGGATTACTTGTCACTAAGGGATTTTCTGCAGATGTTTATTAGTGATTGGAAATCCATTAGGTGTGAAGAGGTACAGAAAAATATGGGCAACATCATTCTTGTAAACCCAAATTCTAAGAGAGCCCCCCCAAAAAGCAGAAAGGGGTAAGGGTCTCTTTTCTCATGGGTGATATTTCTACCTGTGGATGGAATTCCTTGGCATTCTCTCAAAAGATCAGGTGCTACTCATCAGTTTACCTCTCTGGAGCCACCAAAAAAGATTAATTGCTCGAGCATTAGAGGATCTCATTATCAATTACTTTAAACCAGCCCAGTCTGTTGTATGAGTATTGCCTCAAAGTAAGCCCTAAATTAGCAAACCATTTCATTTGTTCAAAAAGAATTTATCCCTTCTCAAACATAAACCAATATCCTAAGTTTCCTCCTGGGAATCCTTTGTACCATTCACATTTATTTTGAAGTTACTAGCTCTTCTGTGGTTTTTCTCAGTCACAGATCTACAGCTTGTCAAGGTTTTGATGCCCCATATAAATAGAAATTACTGAAAATGCATTAAAAGAGAGACAGCATGGTTTAATGATAAGACACCTGGACATGTTATTTCACATGAGTCTCTTGTTCTCATAATTTATTCATCTTGTAGAGCCTCATAGTTTCTTCATCTATAAAATGACTTTTGAGGTCTATTCCAACTCTTTAAATGCTACCTTTTTTTAGCATTATTTAAATTTTTTTTTCTTTTTTTTTTTTAAGTATCGAGGGAGAAGGTAAATGTGACTCCAGAGCAGTATGGAGTAAAGCAGAAGGCAAGCTCTCATTATGAAAGACTATGCAAAAAAAACTTTGTTAAGCATTGTGGGGGATACACAGACTAGAAACCGTCGCTCTTTATCTAAAGACATCTTGGGGCAAATTCATTACAACTAGATAGAAGTAGGTGAAAAATTAAACAACACAAAACACAAATACAAAAGATAGTAAAGGATAGCCCAAGATTACCGCCAAAGAAATGAATGTTTAAAACAAGGTAAAACTGACTAAAAACCATTAACAAGCATGGCAAATAATAATAGGGTGGGAGCTCCCCCCCCCCCCCCCCCCCGCAGAGAAGTTACTTTGATCTGCCCTCGGGCACACGCTAGAACTACCCTTCCTCCCTCCTCTATTGCTGATGCTGTTCTAGATGCATCTCTCCTCTGATGATCTCAAACAATATGACCTCTGCTCCCTCGGCCCCTGGTGGGCCAACCTCCAGACCTCCCGTGGGGCCCTTGGTGTGGAGGAGCTCCCAGTCTTCTCTGACTCCCTCTGGAGCAGCCACCATACCCTGTGTCCCTCACAGCTCTCTGCCATGCCCTGCTGCGTCCCTAAGTGTTCAAGGAACATAGATCTTTGTCATGCCTCTGTTGCCAATGGCCGGGAAAACCACACTTCTTGAAATGTTTATTTTAATAAATGCCTATGATTATGTTTCTGTAGCATTTGGCTAACAGCTCCCAAACCAAGTAGTTAGAGTGGATAGTTGTACTGCCTCACTGTTCTCCAGCCAGATTCCCTCTCTCAGTAATGCCCATCTGATAAAATGTGAAGGATTATCTTTGAGGGAAGAGGGGAGAGAACTCAAAAATGCTTAATGACTTTTTATTTGGCGTGAGGTGAGTGAGAGATCTAAATCTCTCCTCCAGGCTCCTCCTATCCCACAAATACTCATGTATCTGCAGGGATTTTAGGGAGAAATCACCAACGTTCCTTAGAAAATCCAGATGAATTCTCATCAGGGAGTGGCCTTTGGGTTGTATGGGTTTGCACATCCATGAGGGACAAGGAGTGTTTGGATGATTTTGGAGAGCTATGTCCTGAGAGACGCTGAGGTGTATGTCTTTGGAAGGGGCTCCTCAAAATTTTCTCTTTTTCTAGACTCTGATAGGCCCCAGATAGGGTCTTTTCTTTATCTGGGGAATTACTAATTTTCTTTACAAAAGACAGGTGACTTACCTTTGGAAGGAGTGAACCTCTTTGTCCAATTTTAAATGTATAAAACAAGGATGCCTGGTGATCATTTTAGTTTTCCTTAATAGTTACTGTCATTATAAAATGGTCTATTGCACAAATTGAGAAAGAGTGGGAGAAAGAGATCAAATCTATTTAACATGACAATATCTCCCTTTTACTTGGTAAAGTGGCATATATGAACTGAGATGAAAATCTTTCACCTCTTCTGTATGTGTAGACAGATCTATCTACACATACAACTACAGTGCATTTACTTCCTCATATGTCTGCACTTACTATAAAAATAAAACATTACTAATGCAGAAGTACCCCACTAAAAGAAATCTACTGAGGGTCCATGTGTACTTGGAAAATTAAGAGTTTGTGGAATGACTCTGCAAATCCTTTATCTTGGTGTGCGGAACAGAAGCCATGCTTCACCTTGAGTAACTGACAAAGAATACTAAGTAAGTACATCAAACAGCTAACCCTTTCCCTGGACAAGACGTTGGACTATTAAATAAACAATTAAGAACACATGCACATATTAACTGTTGTGGAAGAAAAGGATAAACAATTAGGGATTCTAAAAAGAATATTTGGAGGGGTGCCTGGGTGGCTTAGTTGGTTTAGCATCTGACTCTTGATTTCAGCTCAGGTAGTGATCTCAGGGGCGTGAGATCAAGCCCTGTGTCAGGCTCTGCGCTCAGCATGGAGTCTGCATGTCCCTCTCCAAACTGCTTCTCCCTCCCATCCCCCACCCCCCACCCCCCACCCCCACTCATGCTGTGCTCTCCCTCTGTCTTTCCCTCTCAGTCTCTCTAAAATAAATAAATAAATAAAATCTTTTAAATCATAAAAATAATTAAAAAATAAAAAGACTATTTGGAGGATATTTGTCTTAGAATGTAAGGACTTTGAAAAATTCCCTTGATCTCTCTGAGCCTCAGTTTTCTCCACAGTAGAAAGGGGACAATGACACCTTATAGAGATGTTGGGAGAATTGAATGGCATGATTCACAGTCTGTACATAACAGAGCTCCTGACACATAATAAGCACTCCAGAAATGTTTTCGTTATTACTATCAGCTGCATGAATCACTGTCATGGAGCAATTCGAATCTCAGAGTAAAATAATTTCCAATGTAGAATTTTAGGACTCAGTACAGATTTTGTATTTTGGGACTCAGCGTTAAGGTCATTATCTTATCCCTGTCTGTATGTAGAGCACTTTATGGTGCATACTACTCTCATATACAATTTAGCATTTGGGTCAACAAGCCTCTGCTGCTATGAGCAGGATACAGACTTTAGGTTTTCTTCATTTACAGGGGGTTTCGTTGATATCAAAGCCAATGATCTCTTATTCTACTTTTGAGAACACACTTTGTTTTCACAGTGGAAATCAATAGGAAATAGGATTCAAATTCTGAAAGATTAGCTGGAGACTTGCACCTGGAATACACCTGTTTAATGAAGTGGGGAATCCCAACAGTATGTCCCCTTTTCTCACCCGAATATTCAGAAGGGAATCCTGGTTTTTCAGTATGTCTGCGTGTATCCTTTGCACAAGTCCCTTTCTAAAACTTCACAAAGCTGTCCACCCCACATTACAATGCTACTATATATAACGACTTCACATAAGAGAATAGAGGCCGGCCATTTTTAGCAAATGCAGGTGCCACGTAAGCCCCTTTCTGAAAGAAAGAACTTAGCTCAATTTCCTTTGAAGAACTGGAGACTTGAAACTGAAAACTTTATTAATGCCATTGCCTCCTTGTATCAGCAGGTTCCAGAGAGATTCCTGGAAGTTGCGCAGATCACATTACGAGAGTTTTTCAATGCCATTATCGCAGGCAAAGATGTTGATCCTTCCTGGAAGAAGGCCATATACAAGGTCATCTGCAAGCTGGATAGTGAAGTCCCTGAGATTTTCAAATCCCCGAACTGCCTACAAGAGCTGCTTCATGAGTAGAAATTTCAACAACTCTTTTCGAATGTATGAATAGTAGCAGTCCCCTTTGGATGTCCAAGTTGTACGTGTCTAGATTTTGATTTCCTATGGATGTGTATGGGAGGCATGGATATGTTTTGAAATCAGCTGGTAGCTCCTCCTCATCATCTTTCGCTCCTTTTCTCTTGTTTTCCATTGCAAGGGGATGGTTAGTTTCCTTCGGTCTTTAGTTTACTTTTGCCCGAGGCCCTTAACATTTGGAGACTTTAAAATAGGGTTAATTTTCAGGGAAAAAGAATGTTGACGTGTGGAAAAATCTCTATTCGCAAGGAAAGGCATTTTAAAGATGCTTCTGCTTGATCGATGGTTTATCGCAAATGGCAGTTGGCAGAGGGAGACCCGGGACACAGCACCGCTCCACAGACGGTGACATGTCTCTTGTTTTTACTGCTAAGAAGGCCTGAAAACTCAATGAAACCACTACGTAAACTTAAATATTTTGTTTGGTTTGAACTCCGTAAGTCGCTTTGTGTTCCATGTTTAAAAATAATGCCAGTGGCAGATGGACAGCTCACTTTTCAAAAGTTACCCCAAAAGGCCAAATTCCAAAAAGAAAAATAGTCACTGTCAAGCCTTTCCGTAAGAGAAACGGCAAGTAGCCCAAACGAGCGTACCCGTTTCTTAACGGAGGCAAAGCAAGTCTACACAAAACTGACTCTTTCGAGATGAGGCTGGAAATTTGTACCCACTCTTCAAATTACCTCTCTAGATTTTACAATCGATTCTTCGTAATAAGTGAGTATAGATCATTTTTCGTAGAGAAAAACCCCTTTCACATCATTTTCTATTATCTTACTTCGGGTATTAAAAGGCGCATACATTTCAAATGTACTCTTTGCTCAACTTCGTTTATATGCTTCAGCGAGTTATTATGTCTGTTTAATATTTAACACTTTTTTTTCCCAAAAAAAACCACTATGTTCTGAATACCTTTCTCTAGTAAGGAATAAAGGACATCCCAAGTTGACCATAAAATTCCTGCCTACATTAGACTCTTGTTGACAGCAGTTAGCTGACTTGATCTTCACCTCCGAAGAGGAGCATGTGTAAGGATGACCTCTTTTCATATACGATCCCACACTACCCTGATGGATATTCAAAGTGGTGACAGTCTAATTAAGTGTTTCTTCATTTTAGGTACAGCATTTTAAAGCAACTGATAAAGTCTCTTCGAATTCAGAAGCTAGTACTGACCAAAACGTGTGAACAGTGCATAGGCAGCGTAGGAGAGGTTGGGGTTAACCCAAAAGACACAATTCCAGCACACATAAGAAAGCTGGCTGCTATTTTATGCTTTCTTCAATGGTTCTCCTCTTCTTCCTTCTTTTCTCTTTTTCCAGTTTTTCCAAAGTGTACAGTGTCCCATACTTGCTTTTAAAAATTCATACGGCATTCACGCTTGTTTTCTCAGATGGGTTTTGTGTGCAGATGCAGTAAGAATTCCTTGTTCATTCTAATAGGCTTTTCCAGAGGCCCCCCCCCCCTCCTTCCCCTTAGGTCATTTGATCTACACTTAAAATGACACAGGAACAAACCTGGTATTTAGATTATACCAAACACAAATACCATTTTCCCTTAATTTTCATAAAAGTTACATTTGACTCGAGAATGCAGATTGACCCATGTGACTAACTAGCTGACCCAATCGCTGTAATTTACCATCATTTATAAATTCTGCTGATGGACAGAAATGTATGGAGGCAATTATTGTCAGCACAAAGCCTTAAAACCTGCTGACTTTAAATTAAACGGCACAGTCCTATGATGCCCTGCATCATTCAGGAGGCTAACGGGCTCTCGCAGTGTGGACAGAGTGCAGCGACGCAGGCTGGAACACCACCGGCTTCTCTCTGCACCCCCAACCAAATGCATCGTCCAGCTTGTGCTCCCCTATGTAGCACACACAGGGCCAGCAGATCCAGTTTGTTCTTGTTCCGGCTTGCTTGGGGAAAAAAAAAATGTTCGGATAATCGTTACATTGGAAAAAATGCAAACCAAAAAAAAAAAAAAAATCCAATCAGCACAAAGTAGGGAAGCAATCTCAACTTGTGGTCACACTCTTTTGCCTTGCTTCACATCAAAGAGTAGGAATTCATTGTTCACATCATTATACCACTGGGTCTTTGCTGTTCCATGTAATTCATATCAACATCATGTTGCCATTTGCAAGGTAGAAGGCAAAACCATAGTGTATTCACCTATGTAGACAGACTGCTAGTATCTTCTGATCTGGGGCAAATTCAGTAATGATTCCAGGCTCATTTGGATCTTTAGTATTATTTTCCCCTGCCATTCTAATTTAAGTAGACAAATTCAGCAAAAGTGTGTGTTCACAACCAATGTTGATGTGCTTATCTATGATAATATCCGCTCAAGGTTCACTGAGGCATAGAAATGATTTCAGAGTAGAAATTGCATGAGGATAAACTCACCTCTTTGTTCCATCACGTTTGCTTTTAGGTGGTTTTTCCCCTTTTACGATCACAAAATCTTGTGCCTCCCAGTGCATTGGAAAGTGACAAAAGCCTGTCTCTCAAAACTCCTACTTAAAAATTCTGGGTTTGGTTGGGTTTTGTTTTGTTTTGTTTTGTTTTTTTAATCACCATCTTTCAAATCTCAGCTCAACTCTCACCAAGTGAAAATTGGCTACTTGGGAGAAAGTTAACTTTCTATGAAGGTGGGAGGGACAGTTTACATAGGAAAAAAGAAGTCTAAAGTGCATGTTGAAATACCACATTACCACTTATTTTCTGCTAACCCTAAATTATTTTTGCATATACACTTGAGGTGATAGTCTGTGCCTAGACCTAAAATGCACCAGCGGGGGGATTTTTAAAATCCTTCAAAATACCAGTTTTTTCCCACAAGTACAATTGTTCTTGTGCCTTCTGTGGCTTTCGATTTCATCTTTTTGACTTTATTTCCAATTACTACAGCTGCAATAAACACTAGATTTTTTTTCTGGCTGTTTGACATAACGTTGATAGCTATGCATATTTTGTGTCTTTTTAAAACAAAGCGGGAGAATACGTTTTTGAAGAAGAGAATTTTTAGAACAGTTTGATACCGCAAATTATTTTTTCTTCAATTGTTTGAGCAGCATTCGAGTTTTGAAAATTCTTGTAGAAGCCAATTTTTTGTAACGGTGGTGCAAATCTTGTGTTTTCTTAGCCTAACGAAAAGTAGTATAGAAGCAATATTTCATACCATGTGCTGTATATGTGTGTGCGGGTGTGTGAACATGAAGACACATACACACATATACACACATGTAAAAATATACATATATATATGCGTGTGAAGTGGAAAGCTTACCTTTTCCTATCTAGATTTAAGGACCTATTTTAGACATTTGTTATGTTTTGTGAAAAGAATGTTCTATTTGCAACGACAAAACATTTAATTCTTACTGTATCTCTGGCTGTTTAATGAGGACGTTTCACATTAAATGGTAAAACAACGTGGAAGATGGTAGAATGTAGTAATTATTTAAGGAAATGTTCACCCACATATTCCTGAAGTTTGCTTTGTGCCTCCGAGTATTATTTAATTCAAGTGTTTTATGTTTGCAGAATCTCTGTTGCTGTGCTAGGGATGTGGGTGAATATCATTTTTAAAAATGTTAAAAACAACAAAAAAAAGGCAAAACAAAAACACTAAAGCAAGAGGGGAACTTTTATAAAGCAATGTAAATATTTAACCTCATGGCTGTTGTTACGTAAGACATGAGATTTTAATAAATAACTACATTCTCACAACATCTGTTGAATTTATTAGGAACACTACAGTGACTGTATAGACAGTTGAAAGCATTCTTGAAAATCCTGCTCTCTACTTTTAAAAGATAACAGTCTCTTTCATCAGATGTCAAGGGCAAGGGTAATGCAGTTTCTGTAAATTTATGAAATTTTTTTTCTATGTACATGAAAACAGTAAGTAACCATACACGCACGCGCGCACACACACACACACACACACACGTACGCATACAGGTTAATACTAAGTCATAAAGCTGAAGATTTGGGGACTTTAAAAATAGGATGTCCCCCAGAAGCAATCATAAATTCATCAAAGAAAAAGTGGTTTACAGACTCCCTGAAAGCAGTGTACATGTGAGGATAGAGCAAAATCTCTTTGCCATGTATATTATAGAATATTCATTGGTGTGAATAGTACAAATGTTTTCTTCTGGTACAAACTCTGTGTTTGCAAATTACAAGAAGCATTGTTTTCAAAAAGCTCCCCTTAAAAGAATGTAACTGGTTTATATGAGTAAGCGGTTACTGCATTGCACTTAAATGTTCTGTTGAAGGAAATGCAGTTTTGTTTTCTGTAGATCTGTTGGTTGTAAACCATCTATAAAACTAAAGCTAAAATGTTCATATTCAGAGCTGGGATCAAAACTGGTATTTAACCTTTGCATCTTCTTATAATTATCCTTCTAAGAATACAACAGGATCTGGAAGCGTCTGGACTTTGAGTCTTTCAACTGAGCCCTCTCTCAAATCTGACACCCTCTAAAATGCACAAACATGAGCAGAAAAGACAAACAGACTGGCCCGTTTTTGTGAAAATGTATTCATTCTGTGTTTTAAAAATATTCTAATCCTCCACATCGGGGGGAAAGCATTTTCAAATTGTATATTACCACTTCAAGATTAGAATTAGAAAAACATATTTGGGGTTGGTCTCAGTGCTACCTACAAGAATCAAAGGTCATGGCTTCTCCCGATGTTGTCCCAGCCACTTCTCATATGTATATAGTATATACCGTGACAAAACACTGCCTTTATATTATTTAGCAATATGTTGTAAATAGCATTATTAAGCTCTTTTTTTGTAATAAAGACCCTTTGATTTGAATATAGTACAATAACTGAACTGATAAAGTCAATTTTTGATTTTTTTTTAGCTAGAGGCAATTTCAATTGTGGATTTTTGTTGTTGTCTATTGTTCTGAAGACTTTGCATAATTTATTGGTTTAATTTATCCTAATTTATTTGATGAAGGTGTACAATTTTGTATTACCAAGGATGTACTGTAATATTAATTGATATGATAAAAAAAATGAGACTCCCTGTCCATGTTAAAAAGAAAATAAAAAGGTGCAGTAGACAATTGATTTTAAAGTAAAAGTACAAAAATTTAGTTTGGCAGCTACTAAATTTTAAAACAGAAAAAAGTTGTTGGGGGTGGGTGGGTGGGTAGGGGGTTTTACTTTGTGTGTTTTAAGCTTTTGTATACTCTCCAAACTTTTACCTTTTGCTTTGTACCACTTAAAGGATACAGTAGTCCAATTGCCTTGTGTGCCTTCCATCTTCTCTTAAACTGAATGTATGTGCAGTATATATGCAAGCTTGTGCAAAATAAAATATACATTACAAGCTCAGTGCCGTTTGATTTTTTTTTAAACACATGATATTTAACTTTTGGTCCTGTGTCCCATTTTAGGACAACGGGCTACTTGTGACTAATATCCACTCTGGAGCTTTGCTTTCATTAAAATGCTTAATTACACAAGTCTAACATGAATGCATGCAGCTCCTAGAAATGATCTTTTTTCTTCAGACTGTTGTAGTAATTGGCTACATTTCTCTTTGAAAACTCTTCTCACAGATTTAACTTTATCTAACCCTCAAAATTTAAAAATGACAAAAGCTTTGGCTCAAAACAATGTTGTGAGCTAAATTTAATTCAATGATGGCAAACGTCTAACGGTTCTAAGAACAAGGAGAGATGTTCCCAAAAGTCAAAGAATGGCAAATATATCACTTGAAATATGGGGGGGGGGAGCTCATATTGTTTCTACTCTGGTTGGACTCAGAACTAAGTACTAACGTAAATTTTCGAAAACGTTTCTAGAATGTTCCTTCAAACATGACTGGCAGCATGTTTCATACTAAGAACACTGGTCCTATGGCTTTTGAAAATTTCCTTTATCTCTTTCACTTTGGTTTAAAATCCTGTCTCCTTTATCCTTGGATCAGGAGCAGGAAGAATTAGCAAAAATCCCTTACCTACTTGAAATTGACTCTATTATCCATCATTCACAGCCGTACCTCCCTTTCTGGCTTCCATATTACTGTAGACTGAGTCTTCTTAATCTCAGATTTCTTTGGCTTTCACCTAAATGATGAAATTGTATTTTGACCCTGTTCACACAAAGGTGCTTAGAATCAATGCAATATCAAAACTATTAAATAATAACAATATTTTTTTCACTTAAACTTATTTTTCTATCAATGGCACAGATTTATATTCCAGTCTTCCTACCTTAATTTGGCAAAAGAGCATGTTACATCTCTCTACACCAAAATATTTATTCCCTGATTAGAGAAAAAAGAAGACACTCCCCCCTTTTTCACCTGCTCTTGGAAGATAGAAGTCATTTGAAGTAATATAATGACTCTTCTATCTTCTTGTATTTATTTAAAACTGATGTGCTTTAAACTAGATTGGATAATCCAGGTAGCAACTAAATCACTAAGAAGTTACAGCAGGTCGTAACGGTTTTTGATAGGCTTATTACAAATATAGCACCAAATCATTCCTTTTGTGACTCTAAATTATCCAGTGGCATTGGTCTAGAACAGTATGTACTGACCCCTGATCACAGACCATGTTCCACAGATGTCTCCATGTCTGCCAGTATTCATGTTCTTGAAAGTATAAGCTCTACAAACTAATAATAAAGACAATGCTGGCTTTATTCACTGTTATCACCATCTAGCATCATAAACAATTTACAAGTTTTTCTTAAAGACTAACAGCTAAAAAGCACCCCATTTCCACAATTAATTTACTACCACGTGCTGAGGTAAGGAATGGATGCCCCTGAAAAAAGTCACAGGAAAACATCAAATATTTGCCATGTATTGCCAAGTCCTGGAATCTATGAATACTCTTGTATTTTAAAAGGTATAAAATACAAAGGAAGTCTATATAAAGGAAAAGAGCTAATACAGTTTAAAAAAAAACAACTGGCTGGTATGACATCTAAACAAAATTGTGAAAGATCACTGAAGAAATAAGTGTGCTACACCCCTCCCCCCCCAGTCAATAATATAACCCTTTAGAGGGAGGGTCAAGACACTGGTGTCAAAACGTGAAGGGTAACTTCTTTCACTAAAGGGAAAATAATCAAGAGACACTGCTTTGGGTGTCAGAAGACCTTCCTTTAACCAGTTCATTTCTAAAAATCTTTACTATCCAGGGAAACCTAGACAAGACACATAGCCCCTGAGTGCCCAGAAGAATCCAAAAAAAGGGAACGGATCCTTGGGATCATGTAGCCACCCTGTTGACCTTCTCTAACAGATTACTATGTGGAAAAAAAAAAGGTTTATTAAAATATTTTTGTTTCTCATAAGAAAGGCAACTTAAGATGCAGGACAAGGCAAAGGCAAAATTCTGAAGTTGGCCAAGTGTGACTTTGGATCCTTTTCTCTCTGCTCACGATCCATTGTCCCTTCAGTGTCTCTGCCCCTTGCCAAGCACTGGGCGCTCCTGTGCTGCCCCAGCCTCCCTCTGTCCACAGGGATGATCCATCCAGTAAAGTTAACCAGCTACCAACCATGGTGTTTGGTGTGTTTCTCTTCCAGGGGTATGTGCATAAAAAGTTACATTGAACACAGGAATATATTTTACATTTTCATATGAGGTCCAAGGTCCCCTGAATGTGAGTGATGAGGGGCTGGACACTTCCCCCAGGAAACATAATGCCAGGTCTTTTGGGTGGTATCACTCATGGCTACACCTAGCCTGAACACAATACTGTCTGTCAAAGCATTTCTGCCTCTCCGGCTTTTTCCCTCCCTCTCCAGGTCTTGTTTCCTGCCCATAGTCATAGAGTCCTTCCAAATGTCTCCAAAAACCGTTCATAAGGACTCACAGAAGGAAGGACCCTTCTCCCTTGGATCTTGGAGATTTTCCTGGTAGAGGAAAGTGATTAGCACTCATGAAATTTTAGAGAGAATCAAATTCAGTGGGTTTTATGCCTCAGATCTCTAAGGTAATATATTATCTCAGGGGCCAACAGATTGAGACCTCTTTGAACCAAAGGAGTTTCATCTTTATAATAAGATAAACTAAAATGTTCATTGTAAAAAAAAAAAAAAAAAGGAGTCCTCTGCTTGAAATAACAATAATCTTGTTGGGTGCAACGGAGCAGATCTCTAAGTATGAATATGATAGTAAATAGCAAGTAAGTTCAGCCAAACCTTCACTTAAAGAAAGCAGTTTTCTGCTAAATAACAACACAACACTCATTGGGTAGAGTACGGAATCTTTGAGGATGAATGTAAAAATTAAATAACAGCTTCTGTGAGTTCTGACAAACCTTCAAAAAAGAAAGAGAGATCATTCTTACAACATAGAAAGAGCACAGAACCTGGGACGTGGGTTTGTGCTGAATCACTATTCATTTCCTTTCTTCTCCCACAATTGATGGCTTTTGTCCACTCACCATGTTGTTTTAAGTTGTGATGGAAGAATTATGCCCAGATCCATTGCCATTTCCCAGGATATTCAAATTTTGAATTCAGGAACTGAAAGCTTCTCTCCCACACTTACCATTTCCCCTTGGGCCCTTGCCCTCAGTCTCAGGCCTAGAGCTGTGGCCCCACCTCCTGCCAGCCATGCTTGGGTAGGCCCCAGAATAGGAGTGAAGCAGCTTAGAAAGATTAAGGTGCCACAACAGCCTGAAACAGAATCACTCAGCCTGCCTCTACCCTGGCAAAGGGGAGGGTATTATTTGCAAAGCCCCCTGCTGAGTAGTCCAGGTGCTAGCTAGACAGGCTCAGGAGATAGTTTGGCAGCCACCCTGGAAAAAATGCCTGTGTCTCTGCAAATAAATCTGCCAGTGGAGAAAGCACTGGGTTTTCCCCATTGCTTGTGCAAATAGTACTCTGTGCTTTGCTGGTATTGGAAATTCCTTGGTGTGAGTAGCTCTAGACCATCAAAATTGGACTATGGATTTCTTGTCATTGTTGTTACCCTTGACCTGTTGGGAAATTATTCAAAAAATCAATGGTCCTATTTCCAATTATTCACAAGTGGAAAATCTTCGGTAACCAGAGGAAATGTTCTCCCTAAATCCCAGCTCAGCAACTGATAGTGAGGTGGAGCAAGAGTCTTGAAGTCTGATACAGAGGAGGGTAAATGATCATGCACCCAAGCCTGATATGGGTGTGTGCAACTGAAAAGCTCATAAATAATTATACATTACCAGTTGAGTATTATATATGTCTTTTCTCCATTTGGTAGTCAAGAATTTGTGGTATCAACACTATGGTTAGATATGTGAGAAATCTCGGTGAAGTGGGTGCATTTCTAAGCAAAAAGAAGGTATCAAGTTTTACTGTATAAGTAAAAAAAATAAAAATAAAAGAACCAAGGCCATAGAAGAAATTGTAAAAGTTGTGCAAAAAACAAAACTTAAACAAAGTCTCTCCTCCTCCAAAGGCACCTGGCCTTTATGGTTTTATGGGTGAAATATATCAAATATTCAAAAAGAGATCATATTGGATAGTTCATCCAATTTGTTTTATGTAGCCCACATCTAGTACCAAAAATGCAAAAATCCCAAATAAAAATATAAGTAAATTTAGTTGAGCAGTATAGTAAAAAAGAAAAATGCCATACTGCAAACAAGCAGGGTTCATTATTTGTAATAAACTGGGATGCACGAAGATCTGGGTTTATTTCTTGGTGAAAAGCAGGAAAAAGTTTCTTGATGTTTTATCTTTCCTTCCTCCTAATGACAATGGAAACAAATATTTCTTGTTGGCGTGGTCAGCTAACCCAACCACTATGTGCTAGTGTCTCCTAATTTTTTCTCTAACAAGAGCTAAGTAGCCTTTGCTAGATCAGCCATTTTAGTTCACCAGGTTGCCTAATTCAGAGGTCATATCTCATTTTAACATGTCTTTTTGAAATTCCAAGTCTTTGGAAAAAGCCAGATTCATATAGAAGACCTCTAAGGATTTCTCTCAATAATTTCAAAAAGAAGGAGAAAAAGGAGAAAAGAAATCCAGAGAAGTAATGTTAATTAAAAATATGTTATTCAGTGTACATAAAAGGAATCCTGACATTTTCATTTTCCAGCATACCAATTTAAAATAAAAACCTATTTGTTTATATTCTAAGAGGAAAGAGTAAGATACCAGGCTCTAAACAAGTGAGTTGGGCAGCACGGACCCCAGGCAATTTGGTGAAGCTTATGAGAGCTGCCATTGTAAGCAATATGGCACTGGAGAGGAACTTGGTATTATCCATAATTTTTAAAAATGTGCATGCCTTTGTCTCACCAACCCCACATCTAGTAATCAACTTTTTAGAATATTTGCATACATGAGCAAACAGGAATTACAAAGCACATATTTGGTTACATTAAAATGTGTGATTTTTTTTCTTTTTTTTACAACTCAAGTTAAACTCTTATACCAGGCTCCTGTTTTGTGTGATGAGAGAAACCATCTCAGACTTCAGGCATGCTCAACCATCTCAGACTAGGTTTTATCCCTTTCTGCACCTTTGCCTTAGGATGGTCATCTAAGTTCCCGGGCTAGCAAGGAGGCTTCTGGTCCTCTCTAGTCTTAGAGAGTAAGTTAAGTTGGCCCCTCATTTGTTATTGCTCTGTTATTCTTTGTGGATTAAGCTTTTTGCCTTGATTCCTTTGATGTTTTACTTTTGAAACTAAAGAGTCTTTTCTTTTAGCATTTGATTCCGAGTTGTTATCAAGGTGCCATGCTTTCCTAAAACGGTCATCACTGTATTGGGCTTCTGACATGCAGAATTCACACCACTTTCCTCTGAGGCATTCTCAGGCCCTCGCTGGCTCATTCTTTGCCATCATATGTCCAGTGGTCTGGACACAGGAACACGTGACTCTTTTCTCAAGCCACTCTGAGGCTGGTACTCATGTCTGTACCAGACCATAGCCACACCATGTTGGCCCAGACATTTCTACATGCCTTCTGGAGTCGAGGTGTCAGGTAGTAGTATATAGATACAAATTCTTTCTTCTAAACCTCAGACATTCTTGGCTCTTCTGTCACATTTACCCAAGCCTCAGGCTCAGCCCACCCACTAGGGCCAGGGTGCCTTTGTAAGGATGGGGTCTGACTAAGTCTCTTGGCCATTTTGTCCCTCAGTCCAGGAAAACTTGCAGCCAGTGAGGATAAGTTAAGTTAGCTCCTCATTTGTTATTGCTCTGTTATTCTTTGTGGATTAAGCTTTTTGCCTTGATTCCTTTGGTGTTTTACTTTTAAAACTAAAGTCTTTTCTTTTAGCATTTAAACATACATCATTTCACCTTACCCTGTCAAAATTATTTTTCAGGAAAATTTCAGTATTTATTCCAAGTCATCCCTTCCCCTATATCCAATATGTAATGAAATAGCAATAATTCCGTGTGTGTGTGTGTGTGTGTGTGTGTGTGTATGTGTGTGTGTGGTATGTGTGTGGTGTGCTGATATCCCCATGACTGGTTTATTTTATAACTGGAAGTTTGTCCTCTTTGACCCCCTTGACCTCCTTCACCCATTTCTCCCATCCTCCACCCCCCACCTCTGATAACCACCAATCTGTTCTCTGTATCTGTAAGCTTGGTTTGTTTGTTTGTTTTTTAGATTCCATGCATAAATGAGGCCATACAGTACTTGTCTTTCTCTATTTGACTTACTTCATTCACTTAGCATAATACCCTCAGGGTCTATCCACATTGTCACAAATGGCAAGATTTCCTTCTTTTTTTTTTTTAAGATTTTATTTATTTATTTGAGAGAGAGAGACACAGCAGGAGAGGGCACACAAGCAGGGGGGGAGTGAGAGAGGGAGAAGCAGGCTTCCCACGGAGTATGGAGCCCAATGCGGGGCTTGATGCCAGGACCCCAGGATCATGACCTGAGCCAAAGGCAGACGCTTAACGACTGAGCCACCCAGGTGCCCCAAGATTTCCTTCGTTTTTATGGCTGAATATTTCATTTTATATATATATATATTGATTGATATATATATATATATATATATATATATATATATATCACATTTTCTTTAGCCATTCATCCATAGATGGACACTTAGGTTATTTCCCTATCTTGACTACTGTAAATAATGCTGCAAAGAACATAAAACAGTCTTTCTTATCACCAAAAGAAAAAAAAAGCCTGGCTCTGGCAAATTAAAAACCTTGACTTTCAAGACTATTATCTCAATACTAAATGTTAAGACCCTATTTAGAAATTCTAAAGTCAAAACCTTGATTCTTAATTCTCTGCGTTTGCTTCATGGATCCCTTCTAGAAGCCGTGCTTGCCCTGGACTGAACAAGGAAGAGTCACAGATGGAAAGACTTCAGTTACTGTATCTAAATTTTATGTGGCATGTTCAGGGATATTCATGGCAGCATTATAAGTAACAAGGGAAAATTGCAGGCAAACTGAACATCCATCACTAGATGAATTGTTAAAATATGTTAAAATAAAATACCTTTTAACTTGGGTACAAATGACCTCAAGAAGAAGTTTCCCTGTTATATTACCACAGCCATGCAAAAAAAAAAAAAATCTTATCTGTGCTTTTTTTAAAGTTTTATTTGCGCTTTTTAGTCATCAGATTTGTATTTTAATTCCATGGCCTACGGAATATTATGTATCCCATCAAAGTTTGAGATTGAGCTATAGCTATGTAGTGAAATGGAAAGTTATCCATAGTATGTTGTCAATCTTTTGAAGTAAATATAGCAATATATTTATATAACATGACTCTACTTTCATATTTTTTCAAGTTGATACACCTTTATCTAGATCTCTATGCGCACACAGACATACTGTCCATGAGAACACACACCTTCATAGTAAATGCTATCTTTAAGGAGGCAAAAGGCATTTAGGTGAGAGAGGAGTTTTCACATTTACTTTATACATTTCTGAATAAATGTAGACGTGTGATTTTTTTTTTTTCCAGCAAGCAAGCAAGCACAACTTTGGTATTTAAGAGGCATATGTATTAAGATACAAAAGCACAGGGGCGCCTGGGTGGCTCAGTCCTTAAGCGTCTGCCTTCGGCTCAGGTCATGATCCCAGGGTCCTGGGATCAAGTCTTGCATGGGGCTCCCTGCTCCGTGGGAAGCCTGCTTCTCCCTCTCCCACTCCCCCTGCTTGTGTTCCCTCTCTCTCTGTCTCTCTCTATGTCAAATAAATAAAAATCTTTAAAAAAAATATAGAACATATTAAAAGATACGAAAGCAGAGGGAAAGCGCCCCCTCCCCCGCACAGAGGAAATGCAGGCCTGCCCTGCATCAGTGGACCCCCGGGTCTGGTTTGTGTTCCCGAGGAGGGGGGGAATAGCTGTATCGTCCAGCTCACCCCAGCTGTCAGCAACTCCTGAAGAAGGTGGAGGCACAGAGCCAGACACACCTACACCTGAGGCTGAGGCCATGACTTCGGGTTTTAATTTTTTTTGAATCTTTACTTTACACAATAAAGGTCTTTTATAAAAATAACACCTACCTCTCAAACTAAGGAGTAAATGAGCTGTGCTATGCAAAGTGCTTGGTATACGGTGTGCTCAAGAAATGGTAGGAGGGAGAGGCAGTGTGGCAGGAAGAATTATCATTGACCATGAGGTGTGGGAGACCTGGCTGCCCCCACAGGGAGGTCACTGATGTTTTAAATGCCACCTTTGGTGCTTGATTCTTTTTTCTTTTCTCTTGCCAGTTTGATGACCCAAATCAACTCTCGTGGGTCATTTGGTAAGGGAAGAAAGCTGGGTACTCAAATAGGAGTGAGCTAGATATGTTTTCCTCCATTGAGTATGCTCCAAGCAGGATGTTGGGGTGCATGGGATAGGTGCAGGGGGGGAGGGCATCAAATGTGCAGAAGGGATATGCTGTGTTTTGCTTGGGTCAGTGTGACAATGGGTTTGTAGTGCCCTACCACAGGTAAGGAAGAAGTGGGGAAAGAGGCAGGGAAACTTTATTTAGGAAGACCGGCGTTCAGGGTGAGTGAGCAGGAAAAAAAATTAACTTGTGAAACAGATGATACAAAGCCCATGCTGGAAGTCTGGGTAGAGAGCAGAATGGGGGTACAGAGGGGCATGGTGAAGAAGGCGCACTCAGGTACAGAAACTGGTGCTGGGAGTATTGGGATTTACCGCTCACACTTCTGGGAACTGGAGCCTTGCGCAGAGCATGTCCGGTGCCAAAGGTGGGAGGCAGAGGAAATCCAGGCCACCGGCACCCCCACCTGCCCTGACCTCTCACCCTGAAGCCTCAGGAAAGGGAAAATCAATGAGCTCCCGAAGTGCCGGAGCCTCAGGTCTGGGGCTGGAATTTGACCCATGCAGAGTGTTTACTGATCTAGAGGCGGATAGGTGCAAATGAGCTCATCTTTATCTTGAGAGGAAATTAGGGAGACCAGACGGAGACAAAGCCACATTTTATTCAATGAAAACTTAGCGCCACCTCCTCCCCCCCCCCAACAACACACACACTGTGATAGTAAACATCTGCCTGAGTAACCTAGTCTCTGAAGGTCAACAAATAAGGAATTATGAGCTGACAGAAAACCAAAAAAGTCATTCCCGAATATCTTACATTTACCCCTCTTGCTGATCTGTATACTCTTTTTTTCTCCCCTGCAGTCTGCAAATATTGACTAAGTTCAAGGGCAGTGGTATAAGGTCTAACTTCAGAGTTAGCATGAGGTGAAATACTTAAGATGGTGCAATCCTGCCCTCATGAAGAACATATTAGATTCCAAGGTTGGTTATGGGCAGTTCTTGTCCCCTGACCCAGTTGATATTTGTTTTATCAAGTCAGGGACTATTTTTGTCATCATTGTTAATCTCCCTCTTGCCAGATCTGTTTTGGCCGAGGGCATGCACTTGAGGTATGTTAGAAGAATGGAGTGCAGTATTGTGGGAAAGAATTACCACTAATTCTGTCTGCCTACAGCTTCCTCAGCCCTGTTCATCTGATCTTAACAGACTAAGCAAAATTGTGGATGGAAACTCCTACAAGTCTGTGACCTGGTTCCAAGAAGCCGATTTTGTAGCTGAAAGAACAACATAGCCACATTCCCATGATGACTACAGGTCTTCATTCTGTTGGAAAGAATTTTGACTTGCCCATCAGGAGAGCTTTGCAGATCACCCTCCCAGTAAAGAAACCCAGGGCTAAGTGGATAGGCTCAACTCAGTTAGACTCCTCTTTGGCCTCAGTATTACACAAGTCTTGTCTCAGGGATTCCTGGAGACCTGGCCTAAGATGCTAGGTAGTTCTAGCTGGAGCTCAGAATGAACTGACACTTGTGACCCATGGGTTTTGGAATTTAAGAGACCCTGGTTCAGACCCTGGTTCCTTAATTTCTCTAAGCCTCAGTTTCTTCGTGTGTGAAAATAATCATAACAATGCTCTCCTTGCAAGATTGCCATGAGGATTAGATGCGGTATTGTATCTGAAAGCATTTAACACAGTGCCTGTTACTTAAAATGGGATTAATATGTTTTAGCCTCCTTCCTTCCGCTCAGCTCCTCCAGCTGCTGGTGTATCTCCTTTCTCTGCTGCATACATTTGACACAGTGGAATCAGGCCGGTGATAGTTGAGGGGATACCATGGTAGTAAGAATGAAGAGAGATAAGAGAAAGTTCAACATTGTTCAGAACAGCAATATTCACTTTTAAATGATCTGAGTATAGACTGAGTGGGCTCCACTGAGATTTGAAAGACTAGAAATACATAACCTTGGAGTTGTGTGACTGCTTCCTAGACCTGGACACAGCCAACAAAATATCTATATGTGGAAACCTTTGCTTGGGGAGTTAAAAAAAAAAAAAATCTAACTACCATAGAGGCCACCGTAGTCTTCCTTTGATATTAATGATGTGACTCAGTTGCCCAGCACACCAATAAATCTCCTGGGATGATATTCTTTTAGACTAAGAGCAGCTTCAGCCACTCTATTCTAACTAGCATAGCATATAGTGAGATGCTGTACACTAGCTTCCATTTGAAAGTATTGGATCTAAACATTCTGGTAGATTGGGTAACCCTTAGCCACTTCCTCTCTTAGAATCATAGGAATGGCTGGAATCCACCAAGCCATATTCTCTTGTTGGGCATCCTGAGTTATCCTTGATGTCTCAAAACAAGCTTGCTTTCCTAACCTTTAGATAAAATGGCTGCTTGCAAAGTAGATGGTCAAATCTGTATTTTGTATAAGTCAGTATTCAGAGTTTCTGATGGCAATTATTACTTCCATGTACAATATAGCCAATTCTCCAATGTATCCAACCTGGTCAGAGGGATGATTAATATGAACAATTGAGCATTGAAAATGTATTTATGTTTGATTTTGGAGTGATAACATGTCAACTTTGAGAGAAGCTCACATGGTAACTCCTGAAACTGACCTCTGTTTGTCCACACCTGGTATCCCAATGGCACCAGAGCTAGACTGGAGGAAGGACGGGAAAAGCCCGTAGAGGACACTCTATAAATACTGGGAGAATTCATGTACATTTCAATTTACATTTTTTATATGTTAGCAATAAACAGAGCATACAATGAAAATAAAATAATAACCACACCTATAAAATATCAGGAGTAAAGCCATAAAACTATACTCTAAAGACATAAAGAAGACCTAAAAGAATTGAGTTAGGCAATAATGATAATAATAATAATAATAGTAACTAATATTTATTATGTTCTTATAATGTGCTAGGAATTATCTAGAAGATTTCTTTAATCTCAGAAATCTTATGAGATATTAATGCAATCATTATCCTCATTAAAAAAAAAAAAGGAAAGTAGGGCACATAAAGGGAAGGTATAACTTTTTGCACAGGAAGACCCAAAATGATAAGCAGTTATTTTGCCTAATTTGCTCAATAACTATTCTGTAAATTAATGCAATCAATTTACTCTATAAATTAATGCAATCCCAATTAAATTTAAAGGACTGTTTATGGAACATAGCAATTTTTATTTACTTAAACAATTTTTAAGTTCACCTAGAAGAGAAAATGCTACAAAGAAAGCCAAGAAAGTATTGAAGACTAAAAAGAGAATTCGTTTTTAAAACTATTAAAAATTACATCGAAGTTCAGTAAGGTTGTTGGATACACTCAAGGACTTACAACAAAGCCCAGCACATAGAGGACAAGCAATCAATATTTGGAGAACCAATGTATATTTCTGTCAATTTTTTTCTATGATTTGCCCCAGTGGATAGAAAAACAAAATATGAAGTCACGGTAATTAGGACTGAGAAACATAGTTCAAGAAAGCAGATGAGAAAACCCAGAAACAGACACAGGTAAATATAGGAATTTTGTCTATAATAAAGATAACTTTCAAATTAGGATAAAAAGATATTCTACAGCAAAAGACATTCAGAGCTATTCATCAAAGAGCATTGGGATGATTTGCTAATGATAGGGAAGAAAGTTAGATCCCCACCCAACAACATATGCAAAAATAAATTATTGATGGACAAAAGGTTGAAAATATATATTCACACATGCACACACACTCATACATACAACACTCACAAACATTCTGGAAAACTAATTCTACCATCTTGCAGTTTGGAAGATATTTTAAACAACACAGAACCCGCCTGAAGCCATACAAAAATAAAATTAAAGGTATGCCTATATAAAAAGTTACATCTCAGCAACAAAACTGGAAAAATTTAGAGAAAATAAAAAGAAAATACATATTAGATACATTTAGACTAATGAGCCTTACTGTACAAAATACACCGATAAGTCATAAAAAAACTAGCATTCAATAGTAACATGGTCAAAGGACATGAATAGTCAAGATACCAAAGAAGAAATAAATGTGGCTAATGAATATGTGAAAATGTGCTTACCTTGATTGGCAAGAGAAGTGCAAATTAAAACATAATGCCATTTTTTTTTGCCAATTAGATTAGAAAAATGGAAACTATAGATATAATCCAGTTTTGACAAAGGTATGGGGAAGTAGGCACTCTGAGGCATTATTGCAAGATTGTAAGTAGATATTTTTTAGGGACACCTGGGTGGCTCAGTCGATGAAGCGTCCTCCTCTCAACTTTGGCTCGGGTCGTGATCTAGGGTCCCGGGATTAAGCCGCGTGTCAGTCTCCTCACTCAGCAGGGAGTCTGCCTGAGGACTCTCTCTCTCTCTCTCTGCCCTTCCCCCTCTTGTGCATATGCATACACAGGCGCATGCTCTCTCTCTTCTCAAATAAATAAATAAATCTTTAAAATAAATAAATAAATAGATACTTTTAAGAGGACAAACTGACAGTAACTGAAAATTTAATATGATCTGGTAATTCTACCTCTAGGAAATGAATATATTCACAAAATACACAAAAATATGTAAGAAATTTTATTTAAAACACTGTTCTCAAATGCAACCATTATAATCTATCAGTAGATGAATGATTAAATAAATTATTTGATATCCTTATCTGGAATACTATAGACTAATTTTTTAAATGAGATAGATCTTTATATAACAACACAGAAAGATCTCCAAGGCAAATTACTAACTAGAAAAATCTAGGAGCAGAATAATATATTACTGTATTTTGTTGATTCTAAAAATCATTTTTTCCTACATATCAACACTTCTGAAATTGTGGTGCATCATACAATCAATAGCTCCTAATAATTATAGTAGGTAGCATTTTTGTTCTTAGTAAAACCTAAAATGATGGCATGACTTACAATTGATGCCTCTTAGATTTTACGAAATATAGTAAATCACATAATCACATTTATATTTAAAATTATATTTATTTATACATCTAACAGAATGAGTAATTGAGAACTTAATTGGTGCCTTTTTTTGAGAGAGAGAAAGAGTATATGTTGTGGGGGTAAGGCACAGAGAGAGAGGAAGAGAGATTCTTAAGCACACCACACTCACTGGGGCCTGACCCAGGGCTTGATCTTACAACCCTGAGATCATGACCTGAGCCAAAATCAAGAGTTATCTCAGCCTAACAGGCTGAGCCACCCAGGCACCCCAGCCTATGGGTTGATTCTAAGTGGTCTGGAGCAATTTGTACCAGAGATAGACAAACAGATGATAGATTAGATAGATAGATAGATAGATAGATAGATAGATAGATAGATAGTAGATAGCTAGATGGATGGATAGATGGATGGATGGATAGATAGAGAGATAGAGAGATAGATAGAGAGATAGATAGATAGAAAGACAGATATAGATAGGTAGACAGATAGAAAATAGATACTCGGGATTGGAGAGGAGACATGAAGGGCATCTTTTCTTTTTTACTGTGTAAACTTTCTAATTACTTGAATTTTTACAAGCTTTATTGCTTTTATAATTTTAAAACAATTTTATAAAAAATTTTACTGTAAAAGAAATGATATGATGGCAGATCAGCAGCTCCATCTTAATGTATATGTTTGCTTATTTAACACATTTGTATCGAACTCATGTTCTGTGGTCAGCACTCAGCTGCATCCAGGGAGAAACGGACATGACCACTTATGCTCGAGGAGCTCATGGTCTCCAGACAGCAAATGCACCAAAAGGGGAGCGCTTCGGTTGCATGTGCCCCCTTGTCTGTAGGTAGCATTGCAAGCTTCCTGCTGGTTGTTGCCCAGAGTGACCTGGCAGCAAATGTGGCTTCCCCAGATCAGAACTCGAAGCAGTGTCCCTCAGAGACCCATAGTTTTGTCAGAACTGTGTGCAGTGGCCCCAGCATGGCCCGTGATAAACTGCTGTCTGGGAATTAGCCACGCGGCTTCTCAAACAGCTGCTGAGAGTTGTCTGAGAAGAGTCATTTCACTCTGGGGGCAGGAAGCCTCTGCGGTCACAGCCACCCTAAGCTTCAGGGCATTCTTCTCTTTCATTCCTTCAACAAACATTTGTTCTAGGCTTCGTGAAAACAGTGATGAGTAAGACATAGTTTTTACCCTGGTGGAGGCTATACTCTAGTGGGGTAGACAGTTATTCACAAAAACAAAGGAACCACAGAGACTACAAAGTTCTTTCTTGGTGCAGAAGCTTAGTAATGTGAAGGCAAGGGTCATGGAGAAACAAGTGTCCCCAGGGCTGGGGCAGGAGCAGGCAGGCTTCCCTGAGGAGGTGATTTGACACTGACATCGAAAGGGTAAGTATCCTGTGACCAAAGAAGAGGGGAAACAGTTCTAGGTCCAGGGTTTGGCAACTGTAAAGGACCCCTACTTTTGGAGTAAATGGAGAGCATTTGAAAGACGATGGTCCCTCTAAAGCCAGGAAGCCAAAGGGGCGATGTTTCCAGGAGAGGAGGAGAAAATACACTTAAGTTCTTTTCTTTGCTTCACCAGCCAGATAAAAGTGACTTCTATTTAAGGAGAGAAGGAAAGAGATCCACATGTGACTCATCTGCTTTATCCCAAATTATGACATCTTTCCCCCAAAATGTATTTTCCTAAGTGAACGGAGTCATTCATCCATCCACTGGACCAACCTGAGAACCCACGAGTCATTCTGTCTTTCTTCTCTCGATTCCCACATCTGATCAACCATTATTTGGCTGTCAATTCATGTTCCTTGTATCACTCAAACCCATTCACTCCTGTCCAGCCACAGTACCCTAATTCAAGCCCTGTCACCTCTCATCCCAGGTTCTACAATGGCAAGAAGTGAACAACATTGTGATTGGCCTTCCTTCCTTCGGTCTTTCTACCCCAACATTAATTCATTCTCCTGCATGGTATCAAGTGATTTTTCTAAAGCATTAATCTGTCCCTCTATTCGAACCTAGAGTTTTGCCACTGCTCCAGAATAAAGTCCAAAGTCTTTAACTTTGGTCTGTAACCCCCCTTATGATCTGTCCCTGGCGACTACTCTACCATTCTCCACCCAGCTATAACAAACAAGTTACCTCTTTTGCACTGGTTCCTTTTCTTCCTATCTCACGGCCATTCTTCATACAACTGCTCTAAGTCATTAATCTTTCTGGATCACAGTTCTGGTATTTCCCAGATTCAGACTAATCTGCAGAGTTCCCTTTCACTTTAGTATTGTATCTAATCCCCTTAGCCTGGTCAACAAGATCCCTACCTGTTCCTTCTGCCATTTTTCCTAATACTTTCTCCCTAATTCTTGCCCCTCACATCCCTACAGTATTGAATTGCTCCTGGTTCCCAAGACATACCTTGTTATTTCATGCCTCAGTACATTTGCATAGATGTTTCCTCTGCCTGAATGCTTTTCTTATTTGCTGCCTGAACTCTTTGTTACTCCCTAAAACACTATTTCAGAGTATGAAAACCTGGAATATAATATTAATCCAAACTAGCAATCATGAGTAAACACTCCAATATGCAACGACTCAAAAGCCTATTTTCCATGTACTCTTTCTGAAAAATTTACCTGAGATGTATTCCAACAGGAATGAAGGTGAAAAGCCAAAGGAAAAAAAAAGGAGATGGGGAATGAAGAAAAAGTAAAACAAACCAGGAATCATACAGGGGATTGACTGACACCTGTGCAGCCAACTTAGACTAAGGTTCATTCTCACTGGAACAGGAACCCGATAGTTCCAAGAAAGATGTCTTTAGAGAAACATACAAATTCTATACAGTGGGCAGAATAAGTAGGAAACTGGAAAATATGTGTGGAAGTATGATGAAATGATGTGTTTTGGGGTGCCTCGGTGGCTCAGGTCATGATCCCAGCATCCCCAGATCAAGCCCTGCATCGGGCTCCCTGCTCAGCGAGGAGTCTGCTTCTCCTTCTGCCCCTTCCCCTCCTCATGCTCTCTTTCTCTCACTCTCTCTCTCAAATAAATAAATAAAATCTTAATTAAAAAAAGAGATGGGGACGCTTGGGTGGCTCAGTCATTAAGCATCTGCCTTTGGCTCAGGTCATGATCCCAGGGTCCTGGGATCAAGTCCCGCACCGGGCTCCTTGCTCAGTGAGGAGCCTGCTCCTCCCTCTCCCTCTGCTGCTCCCCCTGCTTGTGCTCTCTCTCTCTCTCTCTGACAAATAAATAAATATCTTAAAAAAAAGAGAGAGAGATGATGGGTTTCTTCTCATAAGAGAATCAAAAATAAATATTCTCTATCATATGCCCATTACCTAGACTTTCCACAACAAAAGAAAGCTTGAGAGCTGCCTCTACAAACACTAATTATTCCCTGTTAAAAACCAGGACCAAGGAGAGGAAAATTGTAAATAGTCATAATAAATATTTTTCTCAAAACAGTAGGAATAATTTTTGCCACACCATAAACAAGAACAAAATGCATGGAAAGAAATGTGTTTCTGAAAGCTGTGGGAATATGCAAACTGAAAGAGAGTCCTAAATTTCTCTGGATTAGGGGACTCCAAGCCATCAGTGTTACATTTTGCTTTGGAGACCCATGACGTACAATTGCCATCATCCACCTGTGGGTTCCCTCAAGCACCATGAAGAATGACAACCACGATTCTAACCTCTCAGGGTTCTTTAGTCTTCAGCGATGGCTCTACTCTTTTCAAGTTCTGTGTGGTTGGCAATATTTGGGCAGCTCCTAAGATTCCCTTCCCTAGGGTACATGTCTAATGCAGTCCCCTCACTCTGAGTGTGGGCAGATCCCATGAATATGATGAGCTATCCCTCCCATAATTAGGTGATATTATATGGCAAGGATGAAGGTATTTTGCAGACATAATTAAGCTCCCTAAGAAGTTGATCAAAAGTGACATTGTCCTAAGTGTTCCTAGACTGATTAGGTGAGATCTTAAAGATTCTCCTGCTGGCCTTGAAATGCCATGTTGTGAACTGTCTATGGAGGGGGCCACATGGCAAAGATCCGATGGCAGCCTCTGAGAACTAAAAATTGTTCCTAGTCACCAGCCAACAAGAAAATAGGACCTTTATAACTACATCCCCAAAGACCTCAATTCTGCCACCAACTGGAGAGCTTGGAGGAGACCTTCAAGCCTTACATAAGGTCACAAGCCCTCACCTTGACTTCAGCCTGTTGAGATACTGAGCACAGGACCCAACTAAACTCTACCAAGACTCTTGCTGAACAGGAACCTGAGATAATAAATTTGTGCTGCTAAATTTTTTTCAGCGAAAATGATTTATTCAATGTGTAACTAAATGTGATTTATTATCTTTCACTTTATAAGGCATTATAAATAAATCAGATCCCAAATCATAAAACAATTCCAATCACAAAACATATAAATTAGTAGATGTACATTTCATTAAGGCTGCCAGATGCACTTGACTCTGCTGGTCTCAGACAATACGAAACATCCAAAAGCTCCAACAGGGTTTCTCTGACCTCCTCTTTCTTTACTATAGTAAGTACTGATGGTTTTGTCTGAGCAGCTACATTTTCAGAAGGGCTTCCAAAGACCATGAACCAATGTGGAGGATCATTGTGCTGGCTGTCTCTGCTACACAGTCTCCAGGTCTTTAATGGTTTTTGATTTCAAGTGGATGAAGCTGTTTCAATCTGGATGTTATTGGCTTGGAGTTTGCCTGGGGTACTGTGACTTCCTCCCTGGTTTCCAGAAGTCTTCTTATTTCACCATCTTGCTGCCGTCGTCATCATCATCATCATCATCATCCTCATCATCCTCATCAGTATTTTCTAAACTTCTTTGATTTGTTCAACAAACTTGAATAAGTGTCTTCTACATGCTAGCTCTTGGCTAAGTGCTGGTAGGTAGGAGGCTCAAGGAATCCAAAAGTTAAATCCAAATATATCTGACTCCGAAGGCCTCCTGCTGCCGGCACTATGCCCTGTTATCACACACCGCACCACTGAATTTGTGGCAATTTTTTACCCAGCCTTAGAAAATGAATACATACCATCATGTCAATGGCAGCGTCCAGTAGGGGATTGTGGGCAGTAGATACAGTTGCCCTTGTGAAGAACCCTGGAGCCTACAGTTCATGGAAACTTGACCCGGGAGGCAGCAAGGGTAACTCTTACACGGAAGCCCTGTCTGAGACACGCTAGGGGTGCTATGTGTCTCTGAGGAGGGCTTGATATCCGGGCACTTGGACAGAAGATGGGCTAGGTTGCCTGAGCACTTTGAACTGAGAGTGGAGCGGGGTGGGGAAATCCAAGCATGTAGCAGAATCTTGATAGGTTACCAAACCCAGAAGGTAATGGATTGGATGGAGGTTGGGAAAGAAAGAAAGAAACCACAATGAAAGAAAATTGCCCTCATACTTCATGGGCATGAACTCTAGATAAGATGGACCTGTGTTCAAATCCCTCCTCCCATTTCTTATTCTGCACTCTCTAGCAAGTTACTTGAACCTCAGTTTCTTCATCTCTAAAATAGTCCTTAAAGTACCTCCATCACCAAGTTGTAAGAATTAAGAGAATATGTATAGATGCCCTTGTACAAAGTCAAGGGCACAAGACACTCCACGAGTGGCAGTTATTACTATATGATAATAAATGATCACAATATGTATCAGTTTGCTATGACTATGTAACAAATTGCCACATGTTTAGTGGCTTAAAGCAATACATAGTCATTATTTCATCGTTTCTAAGGGCAGGAATTTGGGCATGGGCTCTCTGGGTGCTGTCACTTCAATAGGGAAATTTACGCCAAAGCAGGACACAACAATCAGGCCCATTTGGGAATATGAAGCTATTTACATCTTTCCTCAGAGATAGTCCTAGCCGATGTGATGGAAATACTTCGTCAGGAGATTCTGGTCCTCAGTGTAGGAGTGATGGTGGTTGCAGGAGTAGGGAGCAAAGACATGATTAGTCCTCATCAAGAAGAACTGTCAGAGAAAGGACCAGGAACAGGGAATAGAGTCTGAGTGACAGACAGGCACCTCTTCCACCCCTCAGGTCTCTATTAGAGCTGCATGTCTTGCTATTTAATGGAACTCTCTAAATGAAGAGCACTGATCCATCAGCAGACATCATGGCCATAATATCATTCCTGCTCACCAAATTCACTGTTATTTGTATTTCTCATGGGTTAACGTTACCTCTTCCAGAGCTGGTTTCCCCACCCATGTGAACATTCATGAGTGGTCTAGGTACCTTCTAAGGACTTGCATACCTTCACTTTAAGGTTCTTCCTCCAGGGTCCGGGGAGTGTAGAATACTGAGAGAGAGGATCCATCGGCCTGGTTCCAAGCACCAGTGTCTCCTGAGTTATCACGGCAGTAACTATGGCACTCACCACGGTGTTGAGCACAAAGGAGGCCTCATAAATCCTGACTGGCTGACTAATTAATCAACTCATCTCCCAATGCGTAGTGCACATTACCTGGACCAGGAGCACTGACTTGCCAGCACTCTGTACTTGACATTCACATAGTCATCCTTGGAGCGCACATCAACCCTGGGAGACTCTTAGAATAGGAACGCTTGCCTATTCCTCTCTCACAGACAAGTTGAGAAATCTGACTGGGGATAAGATTTGAGTGTAAACCTAGGACGTCTGACTCTCGTCCAGCCTTGCCTTCTTGCCCACTCTGTTTTCTTTTATGAATCCGTGGTCCCTGCCTTCCATTTTCCTTCTCACTCACGGCGATCTCTTCATATCTCACAGTTCAGTAAATTGATACTCAAACCACAGGTGTCTTCTGAGTGCAGCAGAGATTCTGCATAGGAGGTGATCAGAGAAGTTTGCTTTTCCATTCCTCTTCTGCAGTCAGGGCCAGCTTCACAGGCATGAGTCCTGTGCAGAAACACTGAGTTCCCTGCTTAGGACACTGCTCTGCTGCCACTCTCTTGAAATTCTTAATAATTTTTAAACAAAGGACCACACGTTTTCATTTTGGACTGAGCCCCACAAATTATCTCACCAGTTCTGTCTGCAATAAACATACAGTGGGCTTTAATATACATTTGCAAATTGGAGAGAGAATATAAATCCCTTTTCTTATTGGCTAATCAAACCCTGGACATTTATTATAAGTTAGTGTCCTATCAGCTTTACCCTCAATAAAACCAAGTTGATTTCTCTGACCAGCAAACCAATAAAGTCGACAAAAAAAAGAGGAAGGTTTTTTGTAAGAGGACACCAAAAACTCCTCTCTGTCTCCTCATCCAGCTGCATCCTGAGCCCACCTTAGAACTGCACGCCTTCCCTCCTGCAGCTCCCTCGAAATCTCCTCCACTACATCTTGGCACGCTGGTTCTCTCCCTCGTCTCCTATGGCTCATCTGTGTTTGTTAAATATTATTTGGCACATAGTAAGCTCTTCAAAACAAGAGACTTGGATTGCAGGGGACAGGCGGTGGGCTTTCGAGTCAAGTCCTCCAGGGAAGAGGCTCTCCTGGCCCCTCCCCCACCCACATCCACCCTGTAGCACAGGCCCAGCCATGGCTATGTTGATAAAGAAAAATGACAGAGCCAGAAAAAGCTCTGGAGACAAGGCCTGATCAGTTACTTAGACCTGAAATCTTGCATTCTGAAGGAGGCCAGAAAGGAGGCTGTTGAAACCACATTGCCCTTTTCTAAGCATGTCTGCTTCTTGGCACCAAACCCAGAACTTCACCAGGAAACTCTATCATGGCCATGATCTCGAAGTCACTGATCCTCAAAGTTTCTAGTCTGAAAAGGGAAAGTAACCATCTGGAGGGCATACCTCTGCTGCTGGCTTCACCTTGTTTACTTCTGATACCACAGCATTCTTCTAGGACTGACACGGAAGAAGGACAGTGCATTTCTGATTGGCATCTCCCAAAGTACAGGGTGATTTTTTTTTTTTTAAGATTTTATTTATTTATTTAAGAAAGAGAGAATAAGCAGGGGGGAGGGGCAGAGGAAGAGAGAGAGAGAGAGAGAGAAGTAGACTCCCCATTGAGCAGGGAGCCTGATGCAGGGCTTGATCCCAGAACCCCAGGACCATGACCTGAGCTGAATGCAGACACTCAGCCGACTGAGCCACCAGGTGCCCCGATTTCTTTTTCCAATGTAAGATACCCACACTCTCCCATCCTCATCCTCAACAATGACAGGCACGTGCATGTAAACAGCACTTTCTGTTTTTCAAGGCACTTTATAACCCAGCATCCCATCGGATCTTCTCAGCACCTCTGAAAGGTGAGAGGGGTAAACATCACCCCCACTTTACAAATGAGACAGCTGAGTCCCGTGCGTGTGCTGTACCAGCAGCGACCTTAGCACATGTGTGGCAGCACATTTGAAGTCATCATCCTGGCTGTTCTTTCAAGAGTGAGTTCTCATTGCAAAGCAAGGACGATGAGAACTTTTTCCTCTTAGACTACGAGAACATTAGCAGTCGCTTCCTCTTTTCCCCTTACTCTGGGCCTGGGACTGCCTCTGATGGGGCCATGCACCCGCGGATCTACCCGTCATTGTGAAAGGAGTTGGTGAGGTCAAACAACTCGCTGAAGGGAGCGAGGCGTCTTTGAGGCTGTAGTAAAAGAGGCTGGAAAGGGAGGCAGGGCATGGAAGAGCAGAGAGAGGCCCTGATTGAAAAGAAAAGGGGGAAATTATCCCAATTCTAGCACTGCTGGAAAATGGGAAAGTTATTGCTGCACAAAGACCCTCTCGAACCGCCTGCCTTCCAAAATTTCTACTGCACTCTGCAGTTACTTGTGTATGGCAGAAGCAGCATCTTTGTATTATATGAACAGTCTGCTTCATAATCAAATACCATCTGTCGCTACATCTGAACTTGTTTTCAACATCTGTGCGTTCTGGTCTTAACAAAGCTTTAAAAACTAATTCAAAAACTTTCACAGATCACTGACTAAATATGTACATTGACCATCTTTCCACATCGGTTTGCAATGTTTCTTCTATAGGTGCCTCCCTCTGCCCGGGGAAGAGTGAAGACATATACACTTGGAGGCTTTATTAAGCTTATTTCCTAATGGCCTTGGGTAGCCAAGTGCAAGAGAGGGACACTTGCTTATGCACCGAGAGGACCCATCATATTCTTTCTTGGTGCCAATATGGTCCCTTTCTGCCAATGAGAAACCTGTAAGTTGATCAGCTACCATACCCCAATTACTCAAAATGACACTACAGATAAAACGGCAACCAAGGGGAGAATCAACTGTATGGCTTATACGCAGCTAAAGTGTGTTTGAACAAATGGTGAAGTAAAACCATGAGAGCTCTCGGGAGGATAAGGACGCTGTTACTTTGCACATGCTTCAGAAATGTGAAGTACATCTTTACAGAACTTTTTGCCAACCCCCTGGCAGATGTTGACCAGTTTTGCTTATGTATACATCAGTTGCAGAACACTAAAACAGAGATTGGAAATTTTAATTTAGTCAAGGCAGTTGGGCTAAAATGATGGCTTTTGTTGAAACCATTAAACAGAGCTGCCTAATGAAGTACAGGACAGGGCTGGCAAACCAGGCTGGATCGGGGGCTGCCGCTTCCAAGCAGGAGAGAGGGAAGGAGGGAAGGCAGGGGCCTGAGGAGTCAGGACGCAGGCGGCATGGCGTCACCGGGCCAAGAGAAAGGGCTCGCGGTGGTGGCGGCAGAGAGGAAGGAGGGCGAGACGCCCCCACGAGCAGAGGAGCCTCCGTCCACAGCACCGGCCGGCTCTCGGTGGCGCTCGCTCGTGGGCGTGCGTGGGTGCGCACACCTGCGCCCTGGGGCAAACACAGGTTTTATTCTGGAAATGATCTCTTTTACGTTGCAGCTGCCTTTTTGCAAGGGGCCCGGAGGGAAGTGTGGTGTAGTGAGCAGGTGCATGGCCCCTTGAAGGTGGTTTGGGTGAGTGTGGATCACAGAGAAGGGAGGGTAGTGGCAAGTTGTAAGGCCGGGGAGCTTGTGGGAGGGGTGGGAGGCTTCGGGGTTAATGAGTCTGGTGATTGATTCTGCTGCTTCAGTGCACTTGCCCTTCCCACGGCTGCTTGACGGCAAGTAGCCATTTGGTGTGCCCGGGCTATTCTTCCTTTCCCACTCAGGGTCAGCGGAGGCAAAGTAAAGATAACCTCAGGATTGATAGAAACCCACTTTAGTGCGATGGGGCTGACTGATAATTGTTTAAAAGACTGGACGTTGACTTCTTGCACGGGGATTGAATATATTAAGGAGCACTAGACTTCGTGTATATTTTTCAATTGTTCTATTTTAGTGGGAATTTTTACCATGTAACCATTTAATCAGAGTCAGCATGAATGTTTAAGAAAGGTACAAACAATACACTATCTTAGTGAGAGTGACTATCATTATTCAGGTGTAATGACTTGCAGCATGTAAATAAGCGAAACCATATTCAGTACACATCCTTTACTGGCCAGGTATTACAGGAAATAGAGATTCTGTTCTTGTTCATCTTCTAGGGAATAGCATGAAACAGCAGTTGATTTTCATCAAACAACTTTTATTTTGAAAACCACCAAGGAATTAGTGAATACTTGTTTGAAATGATTATCTGAGATTAAGTGGATGTTGGTATATTATTTTCAAGCTGACTCAGATGTATAGACATGGCCTACACACAAAACACACACACACACATACACACACTATTTGGGATGTGTATATGTATATTGCATTGTTTGGTTTTTGTCAGGGGCAGAACCAGATTCCTAATTCTTCAAGTGAATCCAGCAAAAGCCTAGGATTAAACCCTAAAAGTTCTGTGTTCCAGAACATAAATCCCAACCTTTCAGATATGAGGACCCTTCTGTTCCCCCCTGACCATTCTGTAACATTAATTCTTTACACAGATGATGCTTAATGGACATGGGGAATTGCTGACCCAAAGTTGGCAACCACTGCTCCCGGATTATGAGAGGTCTAACACCCACTTTTAGCTCCAATTAACTGCAGATCTTTCATAATTACAGAGACATATTAACCCCGCCCAATGAAATATGCAAAAGTCAACTGTATTTGGTTAAGAAATGTTCATGTTCCATTCAGGTAAATACTGAAAATAAATTTGGATTTTTTTAAAAAAATGTATTTACTGACAGCCTAGGGGAAACAACCAAGAGAGTTCTGGATGGAACAGGAAAACAAGAGTAGAATTAAATATTTCCTAAAATATTTATAGTCTAGCTCTCAAAAATGGATTCTTTCCCCCTTGTAGGTGACTGTGATTTGTCTATAATACTTTGCATAACTGCTTCTGTTGAATACCCAGATTAACCTCGAAGTGAACACATTTCTAGGAGGTAGAGAGGGAAGAATAAAAGAGGAGCATTCCACTTAGATGCTGCATCATCACTCTATCTACTAAAGAAAGAACAGCAGATGCAATTTTGAAAGCCAAATTATTTGGAGGGGAGTGAGAAGAAAAAGCAGGACTCAGCTGACATTGATGATCGCCCTGATGTACAGTTTCCAGTTCATTTCTTTTTCCTAGGATGTAGTGTCAGTAAATGCCACTGCTCTTCAAGGTTTGCCAGTATTTCTGTGAGAAATCTCCATCCTTTCTGCTGGGGGTTTGCTATAACTTGGCAATTTGTAAGCACACTGGGCTGAAGCGTGGTATACACATTGTCAGTCCAGATGCAGTTTTCTGTTGCAGTTACCAAAAATGAAATCAAAGAAGCTGCTTGGGATTTTCGTTTACGGGGGCATTCGTGAAAGAAGACTATGTGTACTGCTGTTTTCTTGCTGCGCCCTTCTACTCCTTGACTTTGTTCCTCATTATTTCCAGTTATTTTCATCCTAGAAAAACTGACGTTTAAACACACCCCCAAAAAATCGAGGTAGGCTTCATTACAAAATACGTCTTTGTTATGGGACAAATGTGGTTTCCATATGGTTGTGACTGGTAGAAGTTGAAGGCGGGACATGTACCCTCTTCCCAGGTGTAAGATCTTTGGTTTTCCTTCAGCCACTGTAGATCCCTCCTGATCACTGTGCTGTTTTCCCCCGAGTTTCTTGGGGTTCTCCGAGTGCCCTCCATTTTAGTATGCATTGGCCAGTTGGTGGGCAGGGACAACATCTATGCACACCACTGTGTCTCCGGCAACGCCACCCACCCTGGCCACATCAATGGAGAGCCACAGCAACAGCTCTTGATGGAATAGTCACATGGCTTCAACAATTGGTTCAACAGATTTTTCAATCAAATTAGCCAAAGCAACCGACTCCTATGGCTTTGTAGACTTGAAGATAGATTATTTCGGTTGTGCCGCATAAATATGTATTGGATGGAATAGGAAGGAAGGGGTCACTAGAGCCATCTGCAGCTTAGTAAAGGCTCTTGGGTTAGGAAAAAGAGAGCTTTTCATTGACTTCAACGAAGTAGACCATGTCATAGAAATGGAGTGTTTCTTTAATGATAAAGCTCCAGCTTTATTGCTAAGTCAGTTTTTCTCAAACCAAGGATGAGAAACTCCAGGAAAATGGAGAGGAAGTGCCTTCGGAGGGAGCCTGGAACATAGGCAGCATACAGAGAATATTGGCTGGATGAACAAAGGGCCCCAAGAAATGGACTGTGAAATTAAGCAGAGCTCACTAACACCAAGGCTCCTCCCAAGATGAAAGCTGTAATTTTCACAGATGTGTTGTCTGTAAGGGTCTCAATATTTAGGTACTTATGAGAAAGGATCAGGTTCCTCCTTGAATCCCTAGAAACTCTTACTGGTCTGGCCCCATGGGGCCTCTTCCATCAGGAATTTGTCTCATTCTTCGTTGTTTCATCATCTTCTTTCTCCATTCTATTCTTCAAAAAAGGAAAAGAAAAAAAGAAAACAGAATTGAAGAAAGAAAGAGAGTGAGAGAGGGAGGGAAGGAGGGAGAGAGGGAAGAAAGGGAGAGAGAGAAGAAAGGAAGGAAGGAAAAGAAAGAAAATCGGCAACTCTTGTACATACTCAGACTTCCATTGTGTTTCTGACCTCAAAGATGGCTTCCCTAATCACCTTGTTCTGTGAGCTGAAAGGCATTTGAGGAGTCACAGAAAGGGAAAAACCTTGGCATTGCTGACAAGACACACTGCAGCATCTGGGGTGCTCCTCGGAGACCTGTGGCCAGGCTAACCTGGCCTCACTTTGCTGAGCTTGCAAAACCTAGAGGATGAGGTCACATTTGGCCATGACTATAAATAGACATCAGTGACAACTAAAACCAAAAGGGAACTTTGCCTCTGATTCACAGTCTGACATCTCTGAACAAAGAAACTGGGCATCCATCATTATCGAGAAATCTCAAGAAAAGCAAAACACCCTGGAAAGTAATTTTTGTGTCTTCCCTTTTTTGCATCCCTTGAAGTTCTTTGATCTTCAAAAGTTATCCCTTGGGTTCCAGTATCAAGATGAGAGAGGATTCTGAGGAATTCCCTATTGCCTGGGATTCCCTAAGAGAAAGTATCTAGCAATTTCCTTACACCTCCAAGCTGCAGAGTGGCTTTCTCACAGGAGCAGCTTTATATAATGCTTGATCTATTCACAGTGAGACCTAACATGGTAGTCTACATCCCCGCTAATGCCCTCGGAGTTACTTACAGCATCCATGGCTCATGATCTTCCAAGAGCCCATCCTTAGCTAACAACTTAGCAGGACTGAACCAGAGTAAAATAGCCTCCCTGGCTTCCAACACAGCCTGTAAGAATGAGGATCCAACCATCTGCAGTACCTGTTCGTAGACAACTAAGCAGAGTTATTTGTCTTCCAAATCACAAAGAGAATGCACACGGAGAGCCAAGGTTCTTCCATTTTATGGAATGGCAGGACCGGCTGCCTGGGAGTCATCCTTCCATTTCCCCAGAAGCACAAGCTGCTGTCGCTGCCACTCTCCGAGACACTGTATCCCCTTCACCTGAACAGCAGTGTCAGCCTGCAATGGCCAGAAAACAGGAGCCCGAGCCCCGAGTTCTAACATTAATAACAGTATCCGAGTGAAGTCTGTTTGATCAGAAAATGCAAGTATAACTCTATAAAACTGCCATCTGGACTAGGGAACCATGTCATCTTTCAGATTATGCATAGCATCAGTGTTTTTCTTTGCACAAATTTAGCACTCTGCCCCCTCCCCCCTGCTGCCTCGCCCCCCTTTCCTCCCCACCTCCCCCTTCACCCTCTCCACAGCTCTGTCATTTGAGAAGCCCTGTCTTCACTTTTCTTTGTATTTAATTTTTCATATCATTTGCAGGACATATCACATATTTGTTGTGATTTATTCAATACCCATCCCTCCTCTGACTTTGGAGAAGGCTATCACCTTCCCCTCCTGCTCTGGGAAAATCTGCCAAGTCCGCAGTTTGTGATTTTTGTCACAATCCATGTGCTCAAACAGTCAGGGGAGACTGTCTCAAGATTCCGACGGCCCCCAAAGCTGCCTCCCATCCACTGTCTGCGCACTCAGGGTTAGTTCTAAGGAGGAGGCAGGGCAAGGCTGAGCTGAGGACCATGCGATGTGACCCCTTTGGGAATGAGAAACTTACTGATTCCTTCCTATTTATTTCCTAGGAATGAATGCAAATCCTAGGATTTACTAAAATGTGTATAACTATATTTAAAATTGTCCCTAACATGTTGGGGACATTTAAGGATTAGAAAATGAAGTTTCTCTGCCATCTGCACTTAGCCATGATGGGTCTTTTAGTAGTACGTATTGGCTCCATCTCCAAAATGACAGAGTATCCATGTTCAGAGTCAGAGAGAACGAAAGAGAGAGAGAGAGAGAGAGATGAAAAAACCCCAGACTACTGGCATAAATCAGTTGTTTATTAAGATCTTTTTTCAGTAAGAGGCCTCAAGAAACCAAAAGGGAAAAGAAAACCATCATCTGGATATAAGCAAAATTTTATGAGCATGAGCCATGTGCAGAATCCTACTGGGGAAACCAAAAAAATAAGGCTCAGTCTATTTCTTACCAAAGACCTAGATGATGTACAAGTTAACACAGCAATAAGGGACCAAGACAAGGTGTTTGTTTGTTTATTTGTTTATTACAGGCATCACCTTCCCCCTTGTTCATTATTATATAGGCACATGTTTTGGCCCTCTTACTGGAAGGTAAACCGCTGGAAGGCAAAATTCATGCATCACCTCAATAGGGACCAACAGGAAGTAGATTCCCAGTGAATTAAGTGAATGAATGTCACCCGGACTAGACAGTCTCATCAGGCAGGCCAGGCAACTATTTGTGATCTAGGGAAGAGAGGCCCTGGGGAGAGCACTCAGGAGTTCCATCCGCTACTGGTCCTGGTCTTTCAGGGCATCCCCACCTTGGCTGGCAACTATGTAATGATTGACATCCCACCACCGTGGCCACACACATACAAGAGTATTTTTTGCCAAGGTGACACCGTGATAGGCAAACTTGAGGCTTTTGCGTACTCCTAACACAGGTTCGCAATCCATTTTAAGCCCTTGACCTACGTGAATCCCAGCACTCCTGCTACTGTTCCCCAGCTTGGCTTCTCTGCAGCTTGTATTGCTCAGCCATGCTCCCTTCTGCCAAATCATTAGGAACAGAATCTCAGCATCTCGAGGCTTCCTTCTGCCCTTACTGCTTAGAGTCACACCACTTCATTTCTCCAAACAACCTTGTCATCCACATAGGGTAGAGAAAGATCCACCCCACTACTGAGCCCATGGTCTTGGGCAGGTCACTTAACCTATAAATGCCTCCATTTTCTCTACTCTAAAATGGGGGAAATACTGGCTTCTGTTCCTAACTCCACCATTGGAGTCTGGGAGGCTCAAGGAAGACAAAATTATATAAACAGGTAGCAAGACTGCAGAATGTTTTCCAGATGCAAGGTGTGACTCTTACCCTGGGCTGCCCAAGGATTTATTTTGTGAAATTGAGACTATCCCTTGACATTCATAGGTCTTTGTTTTGCTCACGTATCAAGGCAGAAATGTGCTTTGAGATCTTGAGCAAAAGATACTGTCGTACTACAAATTACCATGATCTAATTAGGCCTCCCTCCATAAATCTGTCATTTGAAAGCCATTCAGGCCTGCTCAGCCCAGCCCTTGATTTAAACTGCTCCAGGAGTCTAGCCGAAGATATGTCCAGGACAGAATCCAACACAATATTCCAGTCTCCTCCCACTGCTCCCTCGAGGATGGGCTGTTCACCAATTTTGGCCACAATAACAGTTATGTTGAAGAGAGATTCATTATAGTTTGGGCATAGATCTTAACCAGTGCCTATGCAACCTCGTGACAACATTATTTAGCATTCAGAATGGATGTGAGCTCTTATTGGGAAAAGAATATTGCTAAAGATTAAGATTGCTGGGCCCTTGAAGCAGAGAGAGACAGAGAGGAAAGATGCATTTTTGCTCTATTGAATTGACAGGTGTATGCAGCACCCCTTAAGTATGATGAATACTTTGCCGTGACACATGAAACAGAACTATGGTTTTTTAAAAAATGCTGGTGTTGGCCAAATCAAATAATGTTCATTCCTGGTTGTTCTAGCTAAAGAAGATTTTTTTTTTTTTAAGTTTAGAAAATCCAAAGCAGTGGGTAATCCAAAATTCATTTATACTGAGCTTTCAAATGTGTGTTTATGCTTCTTTTTGATGACGGGTGTCTCTGAGGTTCTGGGAATCCACACGGAGCAAGGTAGCAGCCCCTGGGTCCTCCCCAGAAATGGCATTTCTGCTTTCCCAGCCTTGCCCCACCATCCCCAAACAACACACCCCACACTTCCACCTTCCTGTCCTTTGCGCCTCATTCCAGGCTGTTTGGGTTTCAAAGAAATGCTGTGTGCAAAGCAAACAGAAAGCGGTGGAATATCAACAAAGCATTATTACACAGCTAATGGGCTTAGACTCTCTGGAGGAGCCCATTCTGGGCTGGGAGAACCCAACTGGGCGCACACAAAGTTACCGAGATGTGCCTCCCGTAGGTTTCCTATGCTAGCTTTCCTGTGCACGTCGGAATTGGGAAAGCCCTAGAATCATCTCCTACCAGATGAAGGTGGCGCGTGATTGCCGCCGAGGGGGAGGTCGAAGGTGTGGTGTGAAAGTCCCCGGAGACAATCAGGTAATTTCGTCAGGGACGGGGAGAGGCATGAGCACTCTGTGCAGCCGTGAAGGGGCAGGGGAAGCGAGAAAACGCCAGAGGCCCCCGCCCCCCGCGACCCCCACGGGCCCCACCGGGCTTTGCCCCCACCCTGAAGGCGCTTGCGCCGGGCAGAGCCCTTGGTCGCGGTCAGAAAAGGCCCACACGAAGATCCCCGTGTCTGTCTGGGGCTGAGGGATGAGGCGATTAGGGGGGAGGAGGGCGAGGAGAAACGAAGCAGAAGGATCAGAGGCAGGAAGACCGAGAGGAATTAACCAATAAAGGACCGTTTGGGCGTCCCCTTTCACGTGGGCTCGGATTAATGGGGGAGGCGAGCGCCCACACACAAGGAGAGCACAGGACCCGGCTTTTCAAGCGGAGCCTCGTAGGAAGGAGCGGCGCAGGCAGCGTGAGCAGGGGCTTGAAACCGCGCTAAGGAAAGGGGTCGGCTGAATGTTTTCAAAATAAAAAAGGCTGAGAAGAGAACAGTGAACGAAGTGGCAGCGGAGGTCACCCGGCACGTTCAAGTGTGTTATTGTTGCTATCAAAAAGATACTTGGAAAGGAACAGGAAGAAGGAAAAAAACGCTTTTAAGTTTGAGTTCCTTTTTTTGTTTCCTCAAAACGAGGCATTTGAGAGATCGCGCCGGGGATTATTTTTGTCTATTTTGGGAGACGATGCTGGTGTCACTGGACTCCAACCAGCCGGGGAGTCGAGAGGCAAGCAGCCGAGTCCGAGCCTGGATTTCTGAGGCCACGTGAGCGTGGGAGCCACGCACCACTGCAGCGGGGACGTGCGCAAGGACAGCGCGCGGCCTGTGAGCCCCCCGGGCCCGCCGCCCAAAGTGCCCGCCGCCCAAGATGCCCGCCGCCCAAGGCGTCCTCCGGGCAGCCAGCTTTGGGCCTGTTCCCCTCCGCTCTCGCCATCCCGAGAGGAAAAAGCATTCAGGGGAGGGGAGGGGGGAACCTTCCTGAAGGACCGCTCAGGACTCAATGCCAACCTGAGACAGCTGCTGATGTGGAACAACAACATCAAGGGCCTACTGTCCCTTCCTGCCCCTCCTCCTCCTCCCCCACCACAGAAAGAACTGTGAAAAGACCAAGAGTTGGTGGGCGGCCAACAAGAACTAAAGAACTTGCAGCTGGTAAAACCACCTGTGCCTTGTCAAATTCCAGCCAAAACAATCCCTTCCCCCGAGTCTCCCATTAAGGAGAAGGGGAGAAAATCTGATAATAAGATGAGAATCAAGGGGGTGGAAAGTGACTGGGGTGGCTCCAGACCAAGCACTCAGCCAGTTGGGGAAGAGAAGATAGGGAAACTGTGCCAATGGAGGTCAAAAATTCAGGACTATGTTCTTGAGAGACAAAGAGCAACGACCGTATGCAACCCAGCCAGGCAAGCCACCCTCAGAATTCAGCTTTCCGGCCGGGCAGTGCTTCGTGGCACCCAAGGCAGATGTCTGGACCAATGTGGCAGATGGCATAAGGAGGGTTCATGAGTTCAAATGCTGGGTGTCCACAGGAACATTCCGGAAAGGGCTCCCATGCCCTTTCTAATGGCAAAATCAAAAGATGACTAGAGGTTAAGCACTCACTCCCCAACTGCACTGCCTGTCATGCGTGTTCTACCTGGAAGGTTTTGGTTCAGAAGGCCAAGGTCCCATGGTCAGGCTTCATAAAAGTGTGTGAGCAACAGTGATAAAAAAGACATTCAAAGATCCCAGAAAAGTAGCACACCTTCGAGTGAGACGTGTTGTTAGATTCCAGTTCTGTGATTTCCTGTTCTCCATGTTTCTTCCTTCCACTCACCAGAAATGAAGCTGCCATAAGTTGAGTCATCATTCCTCTAGTGGCGGTCTTTAAAAGTAACCACACCTTTATTGGAAGTGCGAATAAATGCTGGTTCTAAAATTAGAAGTTCTCCTCATCCTTTGAAGATTAGCTGAATCTCTAACTAATGTTATCATTGGCCAGGTAATGTTGGCATGTACTAGAATTGAATTTTTGCTGGCATCCCAGCTGAAATCCGTATCATAGTTGATAGCCATTAAAGATTAGTAGGTCATTCCCTATGTTAAAACTTCATTTTCAAAGTATTTATTCATTTCACCGATGATTGCCACGCCCTGTCTGGCTTTTTCTTTAGAGCGTCCAGGAGAATGCTATGACTAGAAGGATGGTCAAAATAAATAAGCTCATGGTTAGTGTCCGCTGTAAACACCAAAAGCAATATCCTGTCATTTGTCATAGGAAGGATTGGTGCAATTGGTAAAGATGGAGAAAGAGGGTTTCTTTTTTTCTGGTATTAAAATGTTCCATTTTATACACAAAAGTAAGTCTTCATTGTGACAGATTTTGTTAATATATTTATTAATATACATTTATGAAAAGCACAGTGCTTTTAATGGTAACAGTGCTTTTAATGGTAACAGTGCTCTGGCAGTATTCTGGCCCAAAGTGTATAACTTAAATCTAATTATGAGCTAACACCAAACAAATCCAGATTAAGGGACTTTCTACAAAATAACTGGCCTGTACTCTTTTAAAAATGTCAAAATCAAGAAAGACACAGAAAAACTGAGGACTCATTCCAAATTAAATGAGACTCAAAAGCCATGACCACTAAATGAAATGCACGATCCTGGATTGAATTCTGCACCAAGAATAAAAGGATAGCTATAAGGGATTCTTGAGAAATCTGGTAAATTTGAATATTGAGTCTGTAATAGTATAGTTTCAATGTTTATTTTCCTGATTAATTTTAACATTTTAGCATGGTAAAGAAAGGTCTTTAATCCTAAAAAATAAAGACTGAGATACTAAGAGAGAAAGGGACACTGTATTTCCAACTTACTCTCGAATAGTTCAGAACAAAAAGATAACATGCATACCCTACATGAACATACACACAGAGAGAAACAATGACAAAGCAATGGGGGCAAAATGGAAACAATTGGTTAATCTGGGTGAACATGTATTTAAGAGGTCCTTATATGATTCTTGCAACTTTAAGTGTGGAATAATATTAACAAAAGTAAAACCTCCTCCAATCCTCTGCCTCAGAGATAACTATTTACATATTTACAGTTACAATGCATATTCTCTGTGGTGAGCAGATTCTAAAATGGTTCCAAATGTCCCCAGCCTCCTGGTATTCAAGCCCTTGTGTGATCCTCTTCCCCTTGTGTGTGGGCTAAAGCTAGTGACTTGTTTCTAACAAATAGCACACTGCAAAAGTGATGGATGTCAGTTCTGAAATTAGGTTAGAAAGGACAGTGAGTCCCATCTTACTACATTCTGACTTCTCACTTGCTCACTCTAAGGGAAGCCAGCTGCCACATTTCAAGTTGCCTTATGGAGAAGTTCATGTAGCAAGGAACCAAGGGTGGCCTCCAGCCAACAGCCATTGAGGAAATGACGCCCTCAGCACAACAGCAGAGAAGGAACGAAATCCTGCCAACAACCACATATCTAAGCCTGGAAGCTGATCCTTCCCCGATCGAGCCTTGAGATAACTGCAGCCCTAACCAACACCTTGAGGGCAGTCTTTCAAGAGGCCCTGAGCCAGAAGACCCAGTCAAGCTGTGCCAGGAATCCTGACTCACAGAAACTGTGAGATAATCAATATTTGCTGTTTTGAGATATGGAGTTTTGGGGAAATTTATTATGAAGAAGTAAATAATACGTTCTCCAACTTCCCTCTCTTCTTTTACATATATTTTTTTCTTTTCTTGGGGGAAGGTGGTTAACAGTAGCATAATAGCCATCCATGTTATAATATAAAACATTATTTCATTATTTTTAATAGCCAGGGTTGTTAAATATTGTTCAAACTGTGAGCGCCTGGCAGTGGGGGAAAATAGAAGCTAAAATCTAGCCCACGCTTCACTCATCAAATTGTGCCTCCTGGCGTTTGGCTTTGTTCACCCAGAAGAGGGGCTTTTTCTGACTTACACAAAGGTGCCTTCTGGGCTAGTGGGAGCCCTGTTAACAGCTGTGTGATATTCCATGGTAGGGATCTACTATAATTTGCATAACCAACTTCATCTTGCTGGCCATTTACATTGCTTACTGTGCTGTTATTACAAAACAATGCAATAATTAGCTCCAGTGAACATGCTTGTATATAGATTTTTGTATTCTTGTACAAACATTACTGTATGAAAGATTCTAAAATAGGATCCCTTGACCATAGATTATGTCCGTCTTTAATTTTGATAGATCCTGACAAATTAACTTTACTAAAGGTTTTTACTTGTTTATACTCCTAACAAAATAAAGAAGTTGCTTATTTCCTTATCCCCTCACCAACACTGGATAAGATCAATCTTTTAAATATTTGCTCATCTGATAAGTAAAAAATTTTATCTCAGTTTTATAGATCATTTGTAGAAAACAAATATTTCTAACTTTCTGTTCTCTGAGTCAGAACAATTTCATAGTAATACTGAGTCAGTCTTTTCCCTCAAATATGCAGACAGTGTTGAATAAACCTGTTAGAGACCAGAGAATCAGACCCTACACAACCAATATCCATTCACTCAATCCTATCACTTCTGTGATATGTGAATATGAGGGAGGAATATAACACCAAGTGAGTAACAGTTTTAGCAAAGTTCTTCCAGCGTTTGACTTTCTGAACACAAGTCTCAGTAAAAACTTTTTTGACTCTTCACCAGATTTGCTTGTTTACCCACCATCAGTCCCTTTGTAAATAAGATCACTTTCATTCAACTATTTTGATGTAGGTTGTATGAGTAGAACCAAATGCAAATAAGAAGACCAAGATTTAAGACCCATGGAATTGTAAGACTTGCTCTTCTACTAGGTATGTGTGTGTATCAGTCCAAGTCCTCTGCGAAGCACACACCAAGACAGGATTAGCTGTGCAAGAATTTTATTAGGAGCAAGGTCTGGGATAGAAAATGGTGAGGGAACCGGGAAAAGCTGGACAAGCTGCCAGGCAGTCATGCAAGACTGACCCCAAGGGAAGGAGAGAAGGCTGGGAGTTGGGTCAAAACATCCTAGAATGCCATGCAGTCTAAGGAAAGTTCAACAAGACCTCGAGAATCCTGGAGCCAAAGTCATCCATCAGAGGGGTCCAGTGTCTCCCAGGGTTGAAACTGCCTTAGTATTCATGCCACACTCACTCGCTGGCTGGAAAAAGCCCATGGGAAGCCAGACCTCGGTGTAAATGCCGCCATAGATTTCAGAGCGCAACAGCTGGAGGCCATGGTCAATTGCACTCCCTAGGGTTGGAGTCCTACTAGATTCATTGTCAAGGTCACCACCACACGTTATCAATGAGCTCATCTTCAGACAGAGCTTCAGTAATTTAAAAAAACAAAAAATAAAGGTTTGTTTGGAGATGGCAGAGGTGGAGGAGACACTGAAGCGACTTCAGAGCCAGAAGGGAGTACAGGGCATCATCGTGGTGAACACAGAAGGCATTCCCATCAAGAGCACCATGGGCAATCCCACCACCACACAGTATGCCAACCTCATGCACAACTTCATCTTGAAGGCCCGGAGCACAATGCATGAAATCGACCTCCAGAATGACCTCACCTTCCTTCGAATTCGCTCCAAGAAAAATGAAATTATGATTGCACCAGATAAAGACTATTTCCTGATTGTGATTCAGAATCCAACTGAATAAACCATTCTCTTGACTCCCTGCATCATTCCTTAATTTAACAGCCACCAAGAATAATAATGTTTAATCATGTCAACCAACTGGCAGGTGGAAATCACCTTAGAGCCTACTTAGACCAACCCAGTGACCAAAGTCATCAAAGTCATCCCTCTGCTGGCCAATCACCCTTGAATCCTTGGGAGGGCCTTCTTTCCTCACCTCCAGATTTTGGAGCAAGAGCTTTGAGCAGCCCACACCCTACTTCCTCCTGACCTTCAGTTCACTTTGTCACCCTTGGAAAAGGCTGTTTTTCTTTAACTAAAAATAACTGAAATGCTTAAAAAAATAAATAAATAAATAAACAGAAAATAGAGAGGGAATTTGTGCTACATTTTTGGTTTCTTTCTTCCATAAGTTCTATGCAACTGTTTACCTTATTTTCAAATAAAGAAGGAAAGCATTTCTATCTGGTTAATGATTGCATAACTTTCCTGAGTCCCACAGGTAAAAGATGAAGACTTGTAAAACAGAGAAATAGCTGGAATTCTGTGTGCAAGCAACAAAGAAATGGACAGCAACTGAGGGCTATGTAAGAGCAAAGAAGAAAAATGAGGGAAAGCTGGAGGAAATCTAGACATCTCAGAGGCAGGTAGCCAGGAAGAAATTCCCAGAAAAAGGCTGCTGAAAGATACTGAAGAATAAGAATGTCCAGTCGTCAGAATAAGTGATATTTTAATGCAAAGCACCAGCATCAGATATACAAGTTACCAATTACCCACTTGGTTTTTAAGTGCTAGGTTTTGGGAAGAGGGGGTTAAATACTAGTGCTTCTCTAAAATATATGTCTTAGATGTTGAGTTCTTTTTGCTTAGTCTCCACAGGGGGCATTTGGGTTATGTTGAACTCTAAGGAACAATCCAAATTTTTTGCTTAAATTCAAATTTATCTTTATCAAATAGGCTTTTAAAGGCTCATAAGCCAGAACTTGGAAATATCTCATGCTGTGCAAATACTGTCATAATTGTTCAATCTGCATATGTGTTTGTACTAGTCAAATCTTTGCCTTACCTTTTAGACTGTAAACTCTTTAGGAATATCTTTAAGAATATAGGGGCACCTGCCCAGCTCAGTTGGTGGAGCATGCGACTCTTGATCTTGGGGTTGTAAGTTCGAGCCCCACGGTGGATGTAGAGATTACTTAAATCAAATCTTTTTTTAAAAAGGATATAAATATTTTCTGTTGCTGCTGCATTTGTCATAAGATTTTTATTTGATTATGACCATGATGTTTGAATTCTGGAAGTCTATATACAAAAGTAAAATACTTTATACACATATTAATACAAATTTGGTAGGCTCCTCCTTATCTATTTCTTCCATTGTACTTTTGCTGCATGTGACACTGTTGATCAATCACTTACTGGATGACGCTTTTTCTTGGCCTCCCATTACATTAACTTCTTGGCTCTCCTCCTAGCTCCCTGCTTCCTCTTCTCCCCAGCTATCTTTGGCTTTCTATAACCTCTTAATTTTGAATAGCACACATCAATCTCTCTGAGATCTCTTCCATTTCATGGCTTCCATTATCACCTCTAACCTAATGATCCTACTGTATATCCCCAAATCTTACTTAACTCTGATCCTGTAGCTCCAACATCCTCCAGGATATTGAAAATATTCTGCCATCATTGCTAATTCAATATGGTCCAAAGCATTCTTTTGCTATCACTTATCAATGCCACTACCATTGTCTTCTGCTCCTACAAAGGAAACGGTGGTGATATCTTTGAATTATTCTTTTTTATTCTTCTACCCACATGTAACTGCTTTACCAAATCGTATTTCTCTTTTCTTTGCAAAACAATATATCAACGACCTGTCTGATCCCAAGCCCTTGGCTTGATGAGGTTGTGTGGTCCTTTAAGCTTGGCTCATATCCCCTTTCTGCATTTAAAAGAGACCTCGGTGGGCGCCTGCGTGGCTCAGTTGGTTAAGCGACTGCCTTCGGCTCAGGTCATGATCCTGGAGTCCCGGGATCGAGTCCCACATCGGGCTCCCTGCTCAGCAGGGGGTCTGCTTCTCCCTCTGACCCTCTTCCCTCTCATGCATCTCTCTCATTCTCTCTCTCTCAAATAAATAAATAAAATCTTAAAAAAAAAAAAAAAGAGAGAGAGACCTCAGTGTTTCTCCCAAAGTTTTCAGGGTTTTCTGGGGATCTTATACCTCAGCTAGTCATTCTGGTCCCTGTTTGCCACTTCTGATGAATTTTCAATCTTCCTCATAGCTCATCTTTGTAGCTAGTCACCCCATGGACCCCAAGGGGGCCCCAGAATGGGATAGGATCCCTTTGTTTTATTTTACCCCAAACATATCTCACCCAACAAAGCCCTATAGAGAAAACTTTACTGAAGATTTCAATAGTAATGACAAAGGGCCCATGTGATTGCATTCAGAGCAGATAATAAAACTAAATATTCAACTTCCCTGTTTGTAAGGTATACCTTTGTGTAGCCAGGGAATATTCACTAACCATCCCTTCTGCTAAGGCTCCAGCCCTCATCATGTCTCCAAGTTCCATCTCCTCTCTCTTAATCTCTTGTCTTCTCTGCTGGCTCAGTCTCAACCCCCAAGTTCCTACTTACTTCTTATGCAGGTAAAGTGGGACCAACTTTTGGAGACTGTGGCAATAGTTTATCTATCACTTTGTCTCATAAGATTGAGAACTTTCTACAAGTGGGTTTCACATCTGAGTCATTTTTGTAATCTCTATAGTCTGGCCTGATGACTGCCATGTAGTAGGTTCTTGATAAATGCCTAATGAATTCAACTGAAACTGGGTTCATTTTCTTTGGAAATGGTAATTTTTTTCACTGTGTAACTTACCTTTCCATGCAAATGACTATACTGTGAAATTTATTTCAACAGGTAGGTCACTTGAGAAAGTTAAAAAATATGTGATATTGAATGATCTGTTGGATTGATTTTTTTGACATTAAAATAACCACTTCCTTGAGGCTCTTTAGTAGAAAAGTTTTGATTTCTTAACTCAGTAAAGGATGTCATCTGCTTCCAAAGGCCTTATGCAAGGAGCTTTGTGGGATCCAAGGCTAAATCACACATGGTTCTAACTCAGATGCCTGCAATCTAAAGGGGTGACAAGGATATGGATTCGTATCATCAGGGGGTAAATGTACAACCCTCTGTATGGGCAGAGGGTTGAATTCTCTCAGTTGGTGTTGGAAAGGTGTGACTCAGACCTCCAGGGGGATGTGGGTTGTTGGGGCATGGTAGTTGTAGTGATGACTGTCCCTTCCATTTGAGCCTTGTGTTGACATTGATGTGTTGTCATCAGAGGGCTTATACCAACTTCATGCTTTCACTTTATTTTTATATTTTCTCTTGAAAAGCTTGCAATTTTATTTTTTTTAAGATTTATTTTTAAGTAATCTCTACATCCAACATGGGGCTTGAACCCACAACTCTGAAATCTCATGCTCCACGGACTGAACCAGCCAGGTGCCCCAAAAAGCTTTTGATTTTAAATATCTTTATAGAGAAAACAGAATCTTGACTTAGATTTCACATTGCCATGGCTTTTCTGAAAATTATTTCTTTTTCTGTCAGCACAAGTGACGCTCTACTTATGGCCACTGAGAGGATCAGCAGTGGCTCTGGAATATAGTCAGGTGCACTGTGGACCCTCACAGACCACTAGCCTTATGACCTCAACTAATCTAACCTAACCACTTCCAAGTGAGAAGGGGACATTTAATGGACCCCACTTAATCACTGAAATTGCCTCTGTTGGCAGTTGCCATCACTTGCCAAGTGACGGTACATCTATAATTAGATACCTCTAGTGAAAAAGACCTCACTTCCTCTTTAGGTTGCCCATTCTAACATCAGACATCTCTCTTAGAAATGTCTTCATTATATTGTATGAAAATCTGTCTCCCAGCCTCTTCAGCCATTGGTCCCAGTTCTGCCCAACTGGGGTCATCCAGAAAAAACTAATCACTCTTAGTCATTAGTGACTGTGACTAGTACTGTATTTGAAGATAAGGAAGAAGATCCCCCGCTCAGTCTTCTCTTCTCCAGACTAAAAATCTCCTGTGCTTTCAGTAACACTTTGTTGGACTGGGTTTTGAGTTGTTTCTCTAGCTTTCACACCTTCTTTGGAAAATATATACTTCACTTATATTTTTTAAAGTATAGCATCTGGATATATGATTGCACACATTTCATGTGTGTTCTAAGTACTATTGAACAAGACAATCACCTACATAATTTTAAACATAAGCTTTTATAATGCCTCTTAAAAGCACATTTCTTTTGGGCTTTTGGCAGGGGAGGGCACCATTCACATTATTTTTTATATTGAGGTTTATGCTAGTTAAAATCTTTCTTTTTCACACATGCTGTGACTAAGACATATGTACTTGCCATATAGTAAGAGTCTGATAAATATTAGCTATCATTATTAGCAGTTATCCTTTTTTTGTGACAGTAAATTTGATAAATATGTTCTCTACAAGTTTATCTCAACATTGATGTAAACTTTAAAAAATAAAAGAGTATGGTTGAAGATAGATTTCACAGTATACTTCTATAACCTTCTCTCCTGACTGATATCAATCCTATACTTAAACTCCTTTGGGCATGGATATTCATTAGTTACTAATCTACCCTATTATCTTTAGGAATCCAAACTTTCCCATTTCCCTCAACTCTGGATATGATGAGTTCCCAGGGAATGCAAATATCACTTCCTGTTTCACCTCTCCCTACCTCTACTGATGCCCCTGGTCGAGGAGAACTGCCCCCTCCACTCTTCTGCCTCCCACTTCCACCTTGCCCTCCAAGTACAGTTCTTCTGTCCCCACCGGAGTCTCATATTTGCTAATATATATGTCCTTTCAGCTACTTTGAGTCATCCATCAGCACCATTGCCAATTCTGCTGGATACCATTACTTTTGGTGAGCACAGCTCCCATCACCACTGGGTATAACATCAGCTTCCTCTGCCAGGAACCACTGCCATCTTCCTATGGCATGATGGTCTCCCATAAAGCACTGTTCTGGCTTTTCCAACTCCTGTCTACACCACTATTGCTACACTGGAATCTTTAATTTGCCTAAATGGATGGTGGTTTATGGTAGACCAACTTTCTCATACTTTCTCAAACTGTTTGCTTGTTTGTTTATATAATCTCTACACCCAACATGGGGCTCAAACTCATGACCCTGAGACCGTGAGTGTCATGCTCTTCTGACTGAGCCAGCCAGGCACCCCTGAGCTATACTCTGTTGAAAGGGCACAATGCAGTGCTGCTTGGGTCCCTGATATATTAATACATGTGGGGTTGATTTTTATTTTCAATTTTTTTTTTTCATTTTACAGGTGTAATCTCTCTCCTAGGGCCCAGACATGAGCTCCTGTAGCTGGACCAGGAAGCAAGTCAGATTTGCTCTTCCCCTTCCTATGTTTTCTTGTCATTTTCATACGTGGTTCCTTCTTCCCTTTGAATGAATTCTCTCTCAAAGATTACCTTAGTCTACTTCTAGCATCAGTCAGACAGCACAAGTTTGAACCTCAAACTTACCCTTAACCTGTGATCCCCACTATACACACACACACACACACACACACACACACACACACACACACACACAACTACCATCTATGGATTCCTTTCTTTGTGTGTAACACCATAAAAAAAAATGTTACCTATATTACCTTGTTTCAATCCTCACAATTCTTAAGTAGAGGCAAATATTATAATCTTTATTGTATAGATGAGGACACTAAAATTTCAAGAGTTTATATAACTTGCTTAAGGTTACATAATAAGATATTGACAGAACTGTGACTCAGTCTGTCCTTTTAACTGTCACATTTTTCTCCCTCCCTCCACTCAGGCCTTCTTTCTCCATCTCATGCCCAAGTATCAAATAATGAGGCCCTTTACCCACTACCTTTGCTTTGTCTTCAAATATATTAGAAATCCAAGGACTTCTTCCTACCACTTTGGATGCTACCATCTTGATGCTGGCCACCAAGGTCTCTCCAACTGCAATGGACTCACACTGGTCTCCCTCTTTCCTCAAAGGACTTCTTTAAGATGTACATCAGTTAATTTCACTCCTCTGCTCCAACCAGCTGATGATTTTCCTTAGCTTGCTGGAAAACATAAAGTGATAGACTCCCCTTTGAGTTCTTGCCTCAACACTGAGGCGGTTTTCCTGCCTGATGACTTCTGTGCCCCTGCCCTCACTGGCCCTGCTGCAGATACTGTTCCCCTAGGATTCTTAAGGGCCATTTGCCTCCCTTCTTCTCTGAGTACTCTTTGCCTTGCTATCACCAAGGCTTGCTCCCTCTGCTCCAAGCCTGGCTCAAATGACCTTCTTGTGGAATCTTCCTGACCACCCACCTCCCCAGTTTGGACCTGCTTCCCACACTTGTGTCCATGTGACATGCTGTGTGTCTCATTTCATAATGAGTCTCCCTGTCTCCCGTCATTCAGACCATGAGTACCTTGACCAGGGCCTGACATGGACAGACTCTGGAGCAATATATTACCCAAGAAGTAAACTCAAGAAGAGGGGTAAATAATAAATCAAAGCTCAGGGGGAAAAAAATCTATTTTTTAAATTAATCTATTAATCTAGCTTCCCTGCCAAAAACAGGCATGGGATTATTCCAGTATGACTTGCTCTTTGTGAATACATCCTGGCTTTTGGTGAATATGACTTTTATTTGTAGGAACTTCCCTAAGATAATCTATTATAGCACTATGTTGTTAAACTCACTGGTTTACAGTTTCCCTAATCCACATTTTCTTTTCAAGCTAGGACAAAACTTGTTCAAATGTGGTACCTGTTACTTCTTATTCTCTCTAGTTCCTCAAAGATCCCAGACAGTGCTATAGTGAGCAAATTTACAAATTCTTTCACAACCTGGAATCTAATTTTTCTTGGTCATAAATCCTTTCTCTATTTATATACCATAAGAGAATCTGTAATTCCTACTTTCCAGTTACTGAAACCAAATACTGTTGGTTACCTATACTACATGTAGGTGAGGAAGGACAGGAACCAGACACAGCGGTACGCCATTTCAGGGGGCCGATGGACCAGTGCAAGAGACAGACATATAAAAACACAACAGTAATCAGTGTGATCAAGGTGGAAATAAAATCAATGGGCACAAAAGAGGGCCCCAAGAAGACCCAAGAGTTAATTCTAGCCTGAGAAGTTAAAGGAAGTTAGTTATGGCTAACGTCTACTATGCTGGGTCTGAAAGAATGACATGCCAGGTAAAAATTTAAATGGAGAAAAGACAGAAGGAACAGTAATTATTGAAGTTATTAGTGTAAATCATTTTCTTTAGATACCACAAATTCTTCTGCTCAAGATCGTCATGGGTTCTCTTCCTGTCACATTTATTCCAAACTATTCAGCCTAACCATCAAGACCTCTAGTAGTTTCATTTACTGATTTGTTCAAGAAATAGTTACTGAATGCTCACTATGAGCTGGGCATTGTTCTAGACACTAAAAATACAGTAGGAAACAAAATAGAAAACCTGAACTTCAAACTCACTCTCAACCTGTGCCCCCATGGAATTTACCTATACTAAAGGGAGGCAGGTAATGGAAAAGTAAGTAAAATATCTAGAAGACAAGACATGTGCTGTGGAGAAAAGAAGGGATGATGGGTTGAGAAATGCCTGGCAAAGGTTGAGGGGGGATCAAGGACACCCTCTCTGACAAGAAGACATATGAACGAAGACCCACAGGACATAAAGGTGTCTGGGGGAAGAACACTCTCAGAGGCAAAGGGAGAAGTGAGAACAAAGGTTCTGAGGCAGGAGTGTTGGGATGTGTCTGAAGAAAAGTTGGAGGCCGGGGCGCCTGTGTGGCTCAGTCAGTTAAGTGTCTGCCTTCAGCTCAGGTCATGGTCCCAGGGTCCTGGGATGGAGTCCCACATCAGGCTCACTGCTCAGTGGGGAGTCTGCTTCTCTCTCTCCCCCTGCCCCTCACCCTGCTTGTGCTCTCTCTGTCTCTCTCAAAGAAATAAATAAAATCTTTAAAAAAGAAAAAGGAAAAAAAAAAAGCGAAGTTGGAGGCCAGTTGAGCTGGAGCAAAGTGGGTGAGAGAGAAAAGAGTAGGAAATGAGGTGAGAGATGTGAGGCATAGTAAGGACTTGGTTTTATTCTGAGTGAGGCAGGAACAACTATTACAGGGTTTTGAGCAGAGGAGTAATGTGACCCAGTATATTTTCATAGCATCAGTCTGGCTGCAGAGCTGTAAATGGACCAAGAAGGAGATAAAGCCAGAAAGAAGAAGAATGGATTAGAGGTTACTGGACTTTCCCAGGTAAGAGACGATGGAGATTGGACCAAGGTGGTGGCATAATGGTGGTATAAAGTCATGCATTTGGGATATAATTAGAAGGTAGAGCTGGACATGGACATATTTGCTTGTGACCTCAATATGGAAGATGAGAGGAGAGGGTGGGGAGAGAAAGAGAGCAAGAAGGCAGTCAGAGGGGACTCCAAGGTTTTTGGCCTAAGCAATAAACTTGGAGTTATCATTTACTAAGACAGGAAGGCTGTTGGAGAAGTGGCTTTGGAAGGAAGGTCATGTGAAGCCTGAGATGTCTATTAGATATCCAAGTGGAGATGTTAGGTAGTCAATTGTCTATAGAAGTCCCAGAGTGAGTTCTGACCTAGAGAAATAACCATGGGAATATAAGAGTTGGCTTGGGCTGCCATGACAAAACCACAGACTGAGTGGCTAAAACAATAGAAATGTATTTTCCAACAGTTCTGGAGTCTGGAAATCCAAGATCATTTAACATATGAATTTTGGAGGACACAATTCAGCCCATGATAAGGAGTCATCAGCTTACTGAAAGAGAGTAGATGAGATCATTAAGGCAGTGAACGAGAGTAAAGGAGACAAGATGTCTGAAGGTGGAGCTGTGGTGTTCTTCATTGTTTAGAGATCAGGGAAATGAACAGGAACCAGCAAAGGAGAAATAGAAGGAGTAGCCAGCAAACTGGAAGAAATCTAGAAACATATGGTATCTTAAGAGCCTAGTGAAGGAGATACTCAAGAAGGAGGAAGTCATCTCAAATAAATAAATAAAATCTTTAAAATTGGGGAGGGGAGCACCTGGCTCAGTCAGTGAAGCATCTGCTTTTGGCTCAAGTCATGATCTCAGGGTCCTGGGATCGAGCCTGCATTGGGCTCCCTGCTCAGCAAGGAGTCTGCTTCTCCCTCTCCCTCTACCCCTACTCCCTGCTCCTGCACACACGAGCACGTTCCCTCTCTCTCTCTCAAAGAAATAAAATCTTTTTTTAAAAAAGGAGGAAGTCATCTACATTGTTAAATTTTTCTTAGAGACAAAGGAGGTGAGAACTGAGAAGTCATCATTGGATTTGGAAACGTGGACATCATTAATGGCCTCGATGAGAACAGTTTTGGTGGTTTGAGGGAGGGGCAGAGAAGCACAGACTGGAGTAGAGTAAGCACTGAAGAGAAATTGCAGCACTGAATGTCACCAATTCTTTTGAGCTTGGCTATAAAGAACAACAGCGAAATAGAGCTAAAGCTAAAGGATGACAAGAGGACAAAGCAGGGATTTTTTTTAAGATGGGAGAAACAGCAGTGGTTGTATGCTGAGCGGATTGATGCATCATAAAAGAAAGGGATGATACAGAAGAATTGCCAGAGTGATGTCCTTGAATAGCAAGACTCAAGGATGCCTGTAGTATCAAGTAGCAAAAGTGAAGGAGTTTTCCTTACGTAGGAAGCTGAATGTTGAAGGTAGAGCACATAGTACAAAGGCAGGGAGGTGGGTGGATGTGGTTGTAAAGGTTCTGGAATTTCCCTTCTGAGCATGGGTGGGAGGGAAGATACTGAACCCCTAGGAAAGAGGAGAGGGGGCGAGGTCGTTGGAAAGGTGAGAAGCAAAGTGAATGGACTAGGGAGTTATAATAGAATTGGCAGCCGACACTGAAAGCCAAGGTGAAGATGGTCATCCTGAATTTAAATCGAGACCACTCATCATAGTTGTGTGTTTTCCTCCAGCCATGGTCAGCTAAGAATGTGCGGGTGCCTTGTGGGTTGAGAGTTCAGTGTACCAGTGCTGGCATTTTGCCAGATGAGTCCAATGAGGAGAAGAGTTAGAATGTTACATAAGGAGTTGCTCTAATGATGGGCCTTAGAATCTCAACTGGGAAAGAAGAGAAACAAGGACATGAGTCAAGTAAGTGATGATAAAATGGTGGTAAGGTCAAGGGGGATCCACCCTGGTGGGGCGACCGGAATTGTTGGGAGTCAGGGTACTAAAGAGAGAGAGCTGGAAAGATAGAAAAGGTTGGTCAGAAAGTTCTTTTCTCAACTCTATACTAAATGGCAATTCTATTCTAGAAGAGGGGCTACGATTTGTACTTTAAAAAAAGTTCACACAATAGACATCTCTTGAGAGAGAACCATTACTGTGTCACCAATGTGACAATTATTTTCAGGAGACAGCATGAGAAGAGTGGAACTGTTCTAACAGAGGAGCCAGCTCATCTGGGTTCAAGTTCAGACTTTGCCTCTCAACTCTCAGTTTGTGGGCTCATTTCTTAACCATTTTGAGTTTCAGTTGGCTCATCTGTAAAATGAGGAAAATAATAACGACCCTGCAATTATTGCAAAGATCAAATGCAATAAGGTATGTGAAAGTGCTTTGTAAACTAAAAGGCCAATTAACAATAACCTGAAATAGCCACAAGATCATGAATCACCCAGCAAATGGAGAAACACGAGCCTCCAAGGACTTTGGAGGGGGACCTTTGCGCCCCTTCCAACCTCTATGACTAAGCCAAGTGATGTGCTTATTGGACCCCAGGCTCTCTCTGCAGTTTTCTCAGTTACAGCTCCTGTTTTTGTGCTCCAAGCTCTGTATCTTATCGGAGAGGAACAGAGTGGGGAGAAAAGGAAGGGAGGAAATCAGAGTTTGGAAGAGAGCAGGATGCAACAGCATTCCCTGAGTGCCTACTGTACATTCACCAGGCATTTTGCAGAAACCTCATTTAGTCCCCGCCCCCCGACTATTTGGTATTATCTTCCCTATAATTCCATATTACAGATGAGGAAACAGACTAGAAAGTTTAAGTTATTGGACCCAAACTATATAATCAGAAGGTGGTAGAAGAGGAAACCAACCCATTCTCTTTCTGAAACCAAAGCCCAGAGTCTTCCTGATGAACTCTGGAGTTTACAGATAACCAAAACCACTCTTTTCCACCCAAGAAAAATTATCCTTTGGGAGAGTTTTCTGAAGTTCTCATTTGCTCTGTGATGCTTAAGCTTCTAGAATAAGAGGAAGATGAAATCAAAGAAGAGAATCATTTTAGAATACTAAAATTAGTAAAATCCTTGGGGCAAGGAGTTATTCACACCAAAGTGAAAACAACTTAGATTTGGGAAGTGGGTTGTCTTAAAAGTCTCTCTTAGTTTTTCATTTGCTCAGAACTTATCCATTAAGAGGTCTATGACAACACAATAAAGGGACAAATAGAACTGAACTAGTATTCCAGATTCATGAGAGCATCTCAGTGTTGAACAGTTACTGGTCTGGATATCTCTTCCTGAGTAACCATCCACCCCAAAACATGGCTTGAAATAACAATTTGGCACTCTCTCTTGTGGTTCTGAGAGTTGATTGGGTTCTGGGGGTGGTTCTTGTTTAGGATTTCTCCCTGCACTTAATAGCCAGGTGTTGGCTGGACTGCATCCATCTGAAGGTTCCATGGGTCTCGACATCCAAAATGGCTCCCCCTCCTATATGGCACTTAATGCTGACTGATGACTGTGTGTCCCATTAGCACTGTCAACCAAAAAGTACACACACAGTCTTTTCATGTGGCTTGGGCTTCTCACTTCTCACAGTCTCTGGGTTCCAAGAGGGAGTGTCCCAAGAGTCAACGTTCCAAGAAGTAGGAGAAAAAAAGTTGCCTGGCCAGTTAAGAGCTATGCCTAGAACTGGCATGGCATCACTTCTGGATTCTATTGGTCAAAAGCAATCACAGATCCCATTCAGATTCAAGACAGTAGAGAAGTAAACTCCACATTTTGATGAGAAAGAGACAAAGTCACATTGCAGAAGAGTGTAGGGATGGGAGACACTATGGCACACATCTCTGGGAAATACAACCAGCCACAGTCACTAGTCCAGTGAGATATCCAAAGTTACACCGGCTTCCACACCAGTCAAACGTCTGGCCTTGGAGTTTGATCTAGCACGGTCCAGACTCTCTGCCCACATCTCATACCATTGCATGCTATGCTGCAACTATATTATTTTCCCTCTTTTCTTTATTCCTACTTAGAGTTTTGGTACTTCTTCTGCACAAAATGCTCCTTCTCTCAGTTCTTCCCATTGAAGCCTCCCCCTCATCATAAAGTATCAGCTCAAAGATCACCTCTTCTAGGACACCTTCCCTGACTAACACATGACTGTGTTTATACCCTCCATAGCCTGTATGTGTTTGCTTTCCTGTCCACCAGCTGTCTTACCAGTACAACACAAGCTCCAAGACAGCCGTGAGCTGGTCTCTGTTGTCCACTGCTGTTGCCCAGGGCTGATGCTGGTGTCCACTGCATGAGGGTCATTCAGCCAATTTTTGTTAAATGAATGAATGATCAAATGAATATCCCTGTCAACTGATAGCCAAAGGCTGCTTAAATTCCTGTTATGACAGAAAATTCAACACTATTTCTTTGGGAAGCTATTTTATCTTTGGACACATCTTACACAATTCCTGCATGATGTTACAAATTTACCTAACTAGTTAAAATGTCTATTATGGATCTACCAAGACTAATTCAGGGTTTTCAAATTGTACCTCCAAGTGCCATAGCTCTGTGGCTCCAACCTCCAGGAAAAGGCCAAGAGGAGACATGGGGGGAAAAGGAAAGGGACCCCATCATCATTTTAATCATAGCAACAATCCTTTTAACTATTGGAGTTCTGTAGGAGGCTTAATTTGAAAAACAATTGCATTGCCAAAAATATGACTAGATGGTCTCTGTCTTCATGATGATATTTCTCAGTGTGGTCTTCTAACCCCTGCATCAGAATCAGTACCTTGGAAGTCTGTGAAAAATGCAGATTCTCTGGCCCTTACTGAATTAAAATTTTTGGCCATGGGACCAGGGAATCTATATTTTAACAAGCACCTCAGGGGCTTCTTAGTTACCCAAAGTTTGAGAATCACTGCTTTATGATGTGAGAACAATCTGATAAAATACAGAAATAAGCTGCCAAAATAGAACTCTTTTCCTTTGGGATGATCTGTTTACAAAAATTGATGTCTTTTCTCAATATATATACAGAATTTTTTGGAGGAGTAGGCATGGCTAGTTGACCTCAAGATATCTAGGATGTGGACTTTTATATCTTTGTTGGAGGCCCTAAATGCTCCCTCAAATATCTCTCTCTGGCCCAGTGATTGAAGCTAGAGCATATATATGTGTGTACACACACACACACACACACACACACACACACACACACATAATTACTAGGGGCCAGTGTCACAGCCAACCTACCACCTCACTCAACTGAGTCCTGCCAATTAAGTACTTCTTGAGTGGTATAATAACAGGGCCCTTAAAATTCCAAGCATAAAACAGCTAATAAAAGTATCTTGTTTAACAAAGTAATAATAAAAAAAAAAGCAGAGACAAAAAAAGCTGCAAAGTTTTCTTTGTGATCATTGTTTAACACTGTATGTAATTAAATATTAATGAAAGTATGCTACTTTCATTTTGTGAGCAATTTAATTCAATTAAAAATAAATGGGTCTCCTTGGCTCAGTGGGCATACTGATATACAGAACAGCACTGCCCTTAACTTGGTTTCCACTGTGTTTAAATCCAGCACTGAACAGAGCTACTGAAATTCAACCCCACGCTTACACAATTAACCCATTAAGAACCAAGAGCCAACCTCAGGCAGCCAACTGAGTAGAGCACTCCGCAGCATTCACTGGGTGCAATGCATAATACTGTTCACTTAAAAAATATTTTAATCAAGCATTTGCTATGTGGGATGAAAAGACACTTAAAATATTTCCTACATGTCAAAACCTAGTTATCTCAGGGGGTGGGATAGGCATTGACCAGAAAGGGGCAGGAGATATCTGGAAACACTATGTCTGTATCTTGATCTGGGTGTTGTTTAACAGCCATACACACACACACACACACACACTGAGCTATAGTCAGATATATGTAAGTATATACAAAATATATTTAGTGTGTGTGTGTGTGTGTGTATGTATATACATTTAAGGTTAGTGCAATTTATGCACTTGACTGCAAATACAGTTGACCCTTGAATAATGGGGGGTTAGGTGTGCTGATACCCCTGCAGTGGAAAATCTGGGTATTAAGTTTTGACTCCCCAGAAACTTAACTACTAATAGCCTACTGTTGGCCTTACTGATAACATAAACAGTCAATTAACACATATTTGTGTATGTTAAACATATTATATGCACTGTATTTTTACAATATTATGAGATTGAGAAAAAGTGTTATTAAGAAAATCATAAGGAAGAGAAACTACATTTACAGTGCTGTACTGTATTTACTTACAAGAAAATCCGCATATAAGTGGACCCGTGTAGTCCAAACTGTGTTGTTCGAGGGTCACATTATATTTCATACATAATGGGGGGGAAGAGGCACTTGTGCCCACAGGGACCTCACAGTCTGCTACTATTAGGCACAGGAGAAGCCACAAAGGCATCAGGAAGCTCCCGGCTTACCATGTGGCTGGGAAGACACAGACAAATACTTAAAGGTACTAATTTTGTAATAAGAACTTAACACACGTCTTAAAGCGTCCTTAGGAAGAAACCGACAAAGCAGCAGTAAAATTTGACAGTCCGCGCTGAGGGGGAGTGCGCAGGACAGGTGCACCTCGGGTGCGCAACAGGAAAGAGGGGGCACTGGGGCAAAGACAGTTGCGTGGAGCAGAAGCGAGGACTCGGGGGCCAGCAGGCCCAGGGTCAAACGACCCCCGGTCGTGTCCGCCCGAGGCGGGAGGGGGTTGGGCGCGGTGGGGCGGCGGGTGACAGCGGATTCCGGGACCCTCGGGGCTGCCGGGGTCCAGGCGGTGCCGGGGACTCTGGCGGGGGGGCTTCTGGGCCCCGGGCAAAGGCGCTCGCAGGCCGGGAGGTATTGGATCCGTGGTAGCCGGAGCTGCTCTTTCATTCCCCCAGGAGGGCCGTTGTTTGGGAATGAACTTCTAATAATAACAATGTTATCAATGCTGTGAGGCTGAGCCGGGTGAGTGAGTGAGTGAGTGAGTGAGTGAGTGTCTCCCCAGGGGCCAGCGTGTGTGTGTGTGTGTGTGTGTGTGTGTGTGTGTGTGTGTGTGTGTGTCTCTCTCTCTCTCTCTCTCTCTCTCTCTCTCTCTCTCTCTCTCTCCCTAGGGGCCGGCATCCAGCCCTGAAAGGAGAGCCAGCCCTCGTGAATGTGGAGGAAAATGCCAATCTCTTGACAAAAAGTTTGCTGCTAAAAACGAATCCCCGGCCAACATTTTACAACCTGGACGCATTGTTAATGTGCTGCTTTTTCTGGCAGGAATAGGAAGCCGTGTTTGAAAACAATGTATTCTTTTTAGGTGCAAGGTCAGCGTCTGTTGGACCTCGGAATGACCGCCAGCCCCCCGCCGCCTGGGAGAAGGCTCCAAAGGCCGGCCAAGGTGCTTCCCAGGCGGGGTGAAGTGCCCTGAGCTGGAGACGGTATCCCCGCCATCCTGCGGGGAGCCCGGATGCACACCAGCCCCAGGGAGGCCTGCGAGGGGCAGTGTGCGCCCGCCGGAGGGGTGGCGGTGCAGACAGAGGACACCTCGTGACACGTGGCCCTGAGGCCCCTGGTCTGTG